>NC_135174.1:16419377-16759877 GCF_041146795.1 Maylandia zebra | reverse complement strand
GAATGAATAGTGGCATTGTAAAGCGCTTTGGGTGCCTTGAAAAGCGCTATATAAATCCAATCCATTATTATTATTATTATTATTATTATTGACATGTCGAAGAGGTTAACACATGAGGAGCGGATCGAAATTGTGTTGATATCGGGTGAACGCAGTAACCGGGTCATTGCAGCAGATTTCAATGCAAGACACCCTACGAGACCACCCATCTCCCATGCTGCAGTCAGCAAACTGCTTGCTAAGTTTCGTGAAACTGGTTTAGTGTTGGATTTGCCAAAATGTGGACGCAAGAAAACTGTCACTAATGAAGAAACATCAGTGGCTGTCCTAGCTTCATTCAGCAAGAGCCCACAGCGTAGCACTCGCCGCATGTCACTGGAGAGTGGCATTAGTCGAACATCCCTTCGGCGGATATTAGCTACTCACAAAGGGCACCCTTACAAACTCCAGCTACTGCAGCATCTCAACGAGGATGACCCAGATCGGCGCACAGAATTTGCAGAATGGGCAAAACAAAAATTGGAACAGGACCCTCAGTTCACGCAGAAGATTTTGTTCAGTCATGAGGCAAACTTTTATGTGAATGGTGAAGTTAACAAACAAAACCACCGCTATTGGTCTGACACTAACCCACGTTGGGTGGATCCCTCCAAGACTGTTGGAACAACAAAAGTGATGGTTTGGTGTGGTATATATACCACCACATTATGGGTGCCAGGTCCGAGCATTCCTAGATGAACAGTTTCCTGGAAAGTGGATTGGTCGTCGTGGGCCAGTTGAATGGCCCCCAAGGTCTCCCGATCTGACCCCCTTAGACTTTTATCTTTGGAGTCATCTGAAGGCAATTGTCTATGGTGTGAAGATACGAGATGTGCAGCACCTGAAACTGCCTGTGCTGGCATTTTTCCTGCGGTGTTGCTATCAGTGTGTGAAGAGTGGGAGAAGAGGGTTGCATTGACAATCCAACACAATGGGCAGAACATTGAACACATTTTATAAGTGGTCAGAAACTTGTAAATAACTCATGAAAGAATAAAGTTACGTTGAAACCAAGCACACCATTGTTTTCCTTGTGACATTACCAATACGTTTGATGTGTCACATTTCCCTCTTCCTATTGGAAAAGCAAAAGTTGTATCCAAGATGGCCGACTTCTAAATGGCCAATTTGGTCACCACCCATCTTGAGGAGTTTGCCCCCTCACATATACTAATGTGCCACAAACAGGACTTTAATATCACCAACCATTCCCATTTTATTACGGTGTATCCATATAAATGGCCCACCCTGTATTTCATGAATCTTTTGGTGACCAAAATTTCACAAAAATACACATTCAGCAACATAACTCTGTAACTTCTGTCGGTGCTGTGCTTTTTTGGAAATCGAATTTCCCAGAGGAACCCACCCGAGGGATTAATAAAGTTCTATCTAATCTAATCTAATCTAATCTAATATTACATAAATTCCAGTAAAGTAGAATAACAAATATGGAAGTATAGCATGCACTGCTCCCACTCCCATCTGCTCCTGTATGATTCACTGAAAATATTCAAAACTATACACAGGAAATGATGTTCAACATCTTTCAGGTGTTTCAGCCTTGCAAGGCATTAACATTTTTATTAGACAAAAAAGAAGCCTGTTTTCTCATTTCTTAAATGCAAATATATGCTAAGGATAAATTAAGTTCCAACATTTGGTCTCACCCATGTAAAATTAAGAAGAGAAAATAATAACAGTTAATAATAATAATTTTAACTTAGATTTGTATAGTGCCTTTCAAGATACCCGAGTAGTAGTAGTAGAAAAAATCATATCAATGAAATACTGAAAACCAAACTTTTTATTCATATTTTGATAGCATGAATAAAATTGTTTATTGGTCCACTGGCTGGACTAAGTTGTAGCACTGCTAACCCACCTTTTCCTTTTTTTGTAAGATTGCATAAAAATGAAACAGCATTGCTGCATTTCATGACATGCTTTCTGGTTATTATGGGATTACAGTTAATTACAGTGAAAATGTTTTGAAGATTTTGATTATTTTCTAACTAAATGACATTGATACAACAGAATTTGGTATTTTGTACAAAGTCAAAAACTCCCACGTGTTAGAATTACAGGTTGATTTCGTTTTGTTTATGTCTCTCTGAGGAGTCACATAAATTTAGATTTTTTTTGGTAAAAGTTAATTAAATAATGTAGTTTAAAACTCTAAAACTCGGAAATATTCTGCAGGTAATATAATTATCATATAGGTATTAATTTAAAAAT
This sequence comes from Maylandia zebra, assembly GCF_041146795.1. Classification (NCBI taxonomy): domain Eukaryota; kingdom Metazoa; phylum Chordata; class Actinopteri; order Cichliformes; family Cichlidae; genus Maylandia; species Maylandia zebra. Next base: position 16,757,600 of record NC_135174.1, on the reverse strand, counting down.
AGAAGGATATATGTAAGAGGTGTTTAAATAAATACATTCTTTTCAATTGACCAATTCACATGGTGGTTGATGACATTGAACTCAAAGACAAAAACTGAATCTTAAAATTACTTTTCAGTGAGAATGTTACTATTGTGGAAAGGTTTGAAGCTTTTGAAACAAGAAACACTAGAATGTATGACCTTGGTACACACAAATTGAAAAATAGATGTGACTTGTAACTCAAAAGAACGCCAGTAAACCCTAAGCTGGGTTTCATTGAAAGCCTCATAAAAAAATAGAAATAAGTAAATCCCAAAAAACACAGTCCTACTGAGAGACTGATAGTAAGCATTCTCACAAACATTTCCGTCTACTTAGATCATTTATTATCTTTATTCTCTACAATTTAAATTCTAATATTTACATCTACTTTTCATCTGCAGTCCAGTTGAAAAAAAAAAAGATAAAACGCAAGAAATAGCCAAATAAGGCTACTAACTAAACTCCTCAACTACTCAACAGTCGGTGCAATCACCACATCTTACTTACAGGAAGAAACCCACGAGATATTATCTGCTATTCAATGTGTGAGTCATCTAGATTTCCATCAGCTTCACATTTTATGTATGCATATGAGGGAGCACTCTCAAATCCTGTTCAGATAAAGCTGCTTTCTGCCATTAAACTCTTCTAAGTAGCACAACTTAAGCACTAGACAATCAAGATATCAGGTATAAACCCTTAATTAGGTTTCCTCAAAGTTCCCATTTTAATATTACTTAATCACATCAAATCATTGCAATACATTATATTCCCAATTACTCGACAGTAAAAGAAAGAAACCGGGGCCTCTGCCAAGAAATGATCTCCTCAAAACTAAAAAAAAAATAATTTCTGAAACATCTTTAATGAGCAAGATTGAAGATACCATCTAAAAAGAGAAATCAGAAAACACAAATATGAAATAATTAAACTCTGATTATATATAGTTTAAAGACTGAAAAAAATCATAAAAAAATAGTAGATTTCCATCAAGTTCACAGAGGAGTTTTCCCCTGCTGGCTTCATTACTGTAAGCTATGCTTGACGAGAAGCTGTGACATCACGCAGTGACTCATGACAAGCAATTCTGCCAACACTATCTTGGTGTTTTGAAACTGGACAAGACAAGAGAGAGATGGATCTAAAATTAAAACTGAGAGCACTGTGCAGTCATCGGCTAATGACGAGTCTTGACTATACCCCTGGATAATTGTCTATTGTGACTCTAATAACGAACATACCTTGCAAAACGAACTTCATGTGTTATTTAACATGAACTGAAACCGAGGTTTCATTTCACAGTTCAAGGAATTGAGGCCATGAAGTCATCAGGAAAGTGTTTACAGATCAAAAGAGCTGAGGCTCATCTTTCTACAGACTTCTTTACAACCTGAAGTCTTTTTACTACTAGAGGCCATTAACAATAATGCAGTTTTAAGACAAATCAGTTTTCAGACTCAGAGAATAAGCTAAAAGGACAGTCTATGACGTGGACACAGTTAGCAAGTTTAACATAAAGATTGAAACCACAGACTCTAAAACAGCGGTCCCTAATCCGCGGGCCATGGACTGGTACCAGTCCGTGAGTCGTTTCGTACCGGACCACAGGTTTTCACACAAGGTGTATATACTTTATCTGCAATATATGTACAGCTTAAATGGTCAGCCATGTTCCCAGGGATTTTTTTTCTTTTCTATTTTGTGGTTGTATGGGTTCAGTTAAGCTTAAACTTTTGTTAGGAATTTATATACAGTAATTTCAAAGCTACTCAAAACACTCTTAATACTGTATTCAGACAAACAGATATGTCACCTTGTTAAGCAGCCAGAAACACATTAATCTTACAGTGTACTGCTGACTCTCCATAGTGCTTTCAGGGCCTTGAGACATATGAATATTTTGCAGAATACTTTCTCGAGAACTGCTTTTGAACGCAAGGTTTTCTTGACACAATAAAAAAAAACTTTTTTGGCACCATCAGCAACACAAACAATTCAAACTTCAACTACAATTTTCCATAACTGTGCTTTGCTTATTGAGTGAAAATCACTATAAGCCACCTTTATAAATAAAACATACACAGAGCTCAGAAATAAAAGGAAAACAATTAGGCTAACAGAGACATTAGTGATAATTAGGGGTGCTCTAAGAGATCCCTTAAGGCTCACACAACAATACAGAAATAGTGAGAAAAGCTGCATAACATTAATGTTGCCATGATAATACAAATTTACATAAAACAACACTCCAGGCAGCAGTCTACACGCCTACCCATGAGAGATTGCTGATTTTCTTCAGCCATTCTTTATGACAGGTCCACATGAAAGGTGTTCCCTTCAAGAGCTTTAACTTAATATATGATTAAAAAAACCAACCTAACACAGTGCGACATAATAATACACAAATAGAAATGTTGAAAAAAACTTACATTAGCTTGTATGATGACTAGGTATCTTGTTATATCCTCATAGTTGAGTCTTTCTCTGAGAACTACAGAGCCAAACAGTGTCAGCGGGATGTCAAAGGTTCTGTTAGCTGTCTGAAAGACAAACAGATACATTACACACATCAAGAGTGAGTCGCAGCCAGGGTCGGCCATTCACTCTTTCTCTTTCAATACAGTTTTGACAAGGCATGCATTACACTTGTTTGGTTTAAGCAATGAACCTGACTGTGCAATTTCAGTATAAATATATTTTAGATTTCTTGACATGATACAAAACTTAAAAAAAAATAATTCATGCAATCTATATTTAAAATAATTCATTAAAATTATTATGATGAGAGAAAAAAATAAAGACTAGTATGGTTATAAAATAGGTGACATTCAAAGAAAAATAAACCAGAAGAAGACACAGTACTGACAACAATTTGCTAAAACAAAAAACAGAAATAAAGAATTTATTCAAAGGAGCTGAGATTCAGCATCAACATTTCTCAACTGCACAGATAACATCTCAGTGTTTCTACTAAAGCTTAATGTGAACAAGTGTTAATTTCTTTGACTAGTTTGTGTCAAAGACCTTTTTTCTGATGAAAACAAGACAATTAAATAAATGCGTGAGGACAAAAATGAGATGACAATATTATGGAGAGACAAGTTCAAATCAGAATTAATTAAGTTTTATAGTGAGGCAGGATGCATTCAGAAGTCATCCAATCAGAAGAATCTTCTTGTGCACTAAGTGCACTACAATTTGATCTGTCTACAACAAACAGGGTAGGAGTAGGGCTGGGAGATTTGAGGAAAATCTGATATTGTGATATTTTTTGGGGGGCTATATCATAATACACAATATATCACCAAATGTTTAAATCCAAATTAACTATTCATTATTTTTCCATTTTGAAAACAACAACAACAACAAAAATCTGAATGAATTGAAATGTTTTATTTAAACCATTTTAACCATCAGTTGACACAGAGGTTACTGTCACAGTAAGTCTCTTTCTGTGGTCAACACTAGACCTTCAACAAAAAAAAGATAATAGCAACAAAAAAGTACATGAAGCAAGAATTGACGACACAAAATAAAACAATTCAAATTAAAAAGGTGCTCTTTTGTGCTTATAACATATAAAAATTGTAAAATAATTAGTGCAGAGTTTAAAAGTCTTAATTTTGCACTTTCAGCTGGCGGAATATTTCATGCTACTGCTACCTTTTGCGGCAATAGTTTTGCGGCATATTTTGCAAACTACTCAAATTACTGCATCTTGTTCTGCAAGCTCCATGTGAAATCCAGCGAGTCTCGCTTACCCGAAACTCCTCCTGTCACCATATTTTACTGGTAGTAGATAAACACGCATGCTCAGCATTGTGTCAGGTAGAAAATTTTCTGGGATGGCGGAATTAATGATGCATTCACAGTGCGTAGGATAAAAGAAAAACTCATGGCGACTGCTCAGTATTTACATGTCAATTTATACTCAGTGGTTACGATAAAGCCATTTTAACCATCTTACGTGGACAAACTCATGATTATGTCGCCCAGCCCTAGGTATGAGCTCCCTGTTTCTCATGAAAACGTAACAAAATGTCAACACACAAGGAGGAGATGAGTTGACATCCTCTACTGACACATTTAGCAGCTCTCACTGGCACAGAGAAACTTTTACACAAAACCTTTCGGTCAATTAAATCAACTTCGAATGAAAGTAGACTAAAAATAAAAGAATTAGGATGCCTAAATTATAACTAAAACTAAATGATGTTTAAGTCAAAAGACTCCTTAAAACAAATTTGGTGTCAAAATTAACACTGATGTGAACATTTAAAGAGATAAGAAACGGTGCTACAGCTGACTTTATGAAGAAGATTAATTGTGCAGTCTTTAGCAATGATCACTAATCTTAGAACAGTAAATGCCTTTAGTCAGTCTGCTACTGAACTCAGGTAGCTCAGTTAAACCCTGAGACAGTGAAAAGTAATTTACTCCAAACAGCCTTTAACATTAATTATGGCTGAGATGAAAGTAAAGCACAAGGAGAATCTAATGTAATAGGCTACTGTTTTTGAGCATCAAATGAAAATTTCAAAATTTTTTTTATTGTTTATTACATTAATGTTGCTATAATGTATATTTTATATAAAGATGTAAATAGGGAATTGTAAGTGCTCCTTTCTGGATGTTGGTTGTCTTTTGCTTAATTTTGCTGGTGTGCATTAGGAAACCAATTTGTAACTTGTTTTTAGAAACTGGAGCAGATTGTTAAAAAATATGATTTCTAAGATCAGTTTTGGCAAGAAGAAAAAGTAAACAGTGCTCAACTGTGATCTCAATCAAAATTGAAATCAGTACTGCTTTATACTCTATTGTCAAAGAGAAGAAAGAGGAAGAATAAAGAGGCAGAAGCACTAAAACTGCTTATGCAGCTTTGCTGCTTGGTCTCTAGTGAACATATACCCATGCTACACCATGTTGACAGAGATCAGTGGGCAAGTGGATGACCTACCGGGTCTCTCGGATTGTACTGGATGGTGTACTCTATCTGTCCATTGGGACCGTCATCAATGTCTGTTGCTCCATTGTTTCCTGAGAAACCAGAAAAGATAGTCGTTCCAACTGGAGTCAGCTGAAAACACAACAGAAAAAGAGAGTTTTAATATTTTTCTCTATACACCTTTAGTGCAACAACCAACACTGTGCTGTTTGTTTGTTTGTTTATTTATTTCAATTTAGATGAACAAAAAGAGAAAATATGCTTTGTAGCACATTTAGGTACGAGCTCATTTCCATCTGCAGTCCCTGGATCGGTTAAAACACAGTGAGATCCAGTTCAAGTCTATCAGAAGAGACACATACACAAACTCAAATACCTGCACGTATGGTAGCAAAGGGAAAGCCACACAAATCAAAATGTTAATCAATAATTACACAAAAAAAGAAAAAGTTATCATAAACTAAGAATCACAAACTGATGCTCACAAGACTCACAGTCAAAATCTGTTGTTTCAAATCCAGAGAGAAACTACATTAACTTGCACCAGTGTTCAAATTGTTTTTAAGCATATTACAAGTTTTAATTGATTTATAGGACAAAGCTGACTGCGCAAACTGGTGCCTTGCTTACGCTCATTTACTGAGAGCAAAGCTGGACAAATCCCCTTAAACATGGGAGAGCAGCATCATGGAGAATCTTATTTACTAAACATCCATCTGAGTAATATATTACATTATCAAAACTTAATATATTTTATTTAGTAAGTATATGGCATGACATTGCCATATGTCAAATCAGGGTCAAATCAGGCTTGAAAAATTGCCAAAGAGAAACAGTTTGACAAACATAAAATAGGATTTTTCACCACCAACAGGATTCCCAAATTGTTTAAAACTTGTCATGGTGGTATCTTCACATGGTGTGCAGTGTCCTTAAAAAAGACTGAGCAAACTGGACTAATGGAAGACAAAAGAAGACGTGACAGGCTTAAAAAAGTCATGCAGATAAGCAGCATCTGAAAGTCATGTCCTTGAGAAATAGGAAAATACAGAAACGGGGGGAAAAAAAAGACCTGACACAGGACCTGAGAGATGCTCGGACAACAACATTATTGCAGCAGTGTGGATCATCTTGACAGAGAACAGGACAAAAGGCAGCCAACATCCAAAGAAGAGCTCTGAATGTCCCTCAAGATGCCCGGAGAACTATTCCTGAGGACTAAGACTAAGAAATGACAAAAAAGCTTCTCTAATCGAGTTCAGACTTGTTGAAAAATAAAGGTGGTCATACTAAATATTCACCTTAAAGCTCCTTTAAACTCATCGTCCTCATATACTGTGTACTTATGCACTGCATGTTTGCATGTTTCAGTAAATAACTACATGTACTTCCCATTTTCCCACCAAAATATTTAAATAACGAGTGGCAGCTAAAGATTTTGTACAATACTGTAAAATAGCTTGTTGTTGCAGTTGTTTACAAAAACTCACTGATCTGTGAGCCAGTATTTTCCTTTAAATTCAATGTCACAGTCAGAAAAAGATAGCTTGCTTTCATACAGAGAACAGATAAGGCATTCAAAAAGAACGCCATTCATTTTGATTTCATTTTTCTAAGAGAAATTTTTAGGGTGGAAGAGGCACACTTGCCACCGTGCATAGAAGAGACGAACTTTGCCAATATATGTATCGCTGTGCTATATTTTTCGATCCATGTGCCAAGGGATCTGTGATTACGTGTCAAAGCAGAAGTTTAATCTCCAGACAGCACTGGAAGCATCCGCGATTAACTTTAATTTAGCTGTTGCACCAGTGATTTGTTACATCATTTCCCTCAACAGGGTTATCTTTGCCTCCCACTGATCTCACAATGGTCTTCAGAATGTCTCATGCTGTCACTTTGCCACTTCTGGATACAGCTGTAATGAAGCAACTCCAGACTCAAGCACCAGTGCCAGCTCATGAAATCAGCCACAGTGATCACCTTGTACTCAGAAAAAATACTCACTGAACTCATAAATTGTGTCCTAGACATCTTTATAAATAACCATATATCATCTGTCTGTCTTATAAGTCTGACTCACTTGCTTGTAGTCAGTATTTCTTAGAAATAGACAGCAAAGAAGAAGACTAGATTATAAGATTTCAGATGAAAGTGGATGAACACCTTTTGATTTCAAATTTACTGCTTTTGTCTGAGTTCTGGGGCCAATAGAAGTGAATTAGAAAATAGCTGACCACCTAATGAGCCCACTTCCACTCAGATCCCAATAAATGTGCTACTACTTTTAAATTACTACCTACATCTGAATTAATGTTTTCATTTTTTAACTTACTACCGCAAAATAGAATAAATTTATCTTGGCCTTCCACAGGGATCTTTTTTTTTTTTTTACAGTGCATCTTCTTAATTGTATTGTGAACCTTGGTAGTGAATGGAGGAAACTATTATAGTAGGAGTAATGAGGAAGTGGAAATGCGTGGGAGGTGATGGGGTGGGGACAAGAATCGGCGACAACCAGAAATTTATATAGTGTGGCAACGAAAAGGTGGGAAAGGTTGAGAAAAGGTGACATAATGAAGAGGTGGGAGTGGTGAGGGGGCATGTGAGTGTGTATATGTGTGAGAGCCAGGGAGGGAGGGAGAGGTGTTCTGCAAAAACAGAGGAGAGGCCAAGAGAAAGAAAGGGAGAGACTGAGAAGACAGATTGAGTTGGACAGGCTGTGGAAGACTGTATAATGAGATATTCTACCGGGACTGCTAGGACTGTGCTGGCAGCCGGCTACATGTATCCTTGTCCAGCTTAAGTTTGAACCTCCTCTAGTTATATTTTTGCTTCTACAGACTCTGGAGAACAAACTAACTGTGGGATTGGCATCATAAAGATTATTTTGGAAACCCCAGAATAACAGATATAGATCGCTCATATAGCTGCCCAAGAACTGAGATTTTTTTTCATTACTGTTCACTACCTTGCCCTTCAACTTTGGTATGACAGCAAAAACGCACACAAAAAGCCAGACGATGTGCACTGCTGCATTTTCTCTATAGAATATATAAAAGGGCATGACTGAAAGAGCAGCAGTGGAAAGGCTTAGTGTACAGTACACTTGATATGTTGTATTCATGTATGAGTGAGCTGCAGCCCCCCTACAAACACACTCGGCTCTCAAACTCAAATCGATGACTTTGATTAATACTTTCACAACAGCAGCAGCTGTGCAGGTCGGTTTAATGAATGGCTTTATTGCTTTATTTCTTTCTTTTGACTTAGCTTTTCTTCACAGACAGAGATGGCGCACGTTTTTGTGTGCGACTGGGTTTTTACCTCATTCACGGCGACGTAGTATCTGGGCTGCTGGAAACGGGGCGCGTTGTCGTTGCGGTCTCGAACAACGATGCGGACCTCGTGTAAAATCACAGTGCCTATCAGCTCATTGGTACACTGAACCTGAACCACGATGGAGTGAATGTACGAGGGGGGCTGGAAAAGAGGAAACACAGGAGGAGAAAGAGGTTCTTAAAATGTTAAATGTGCAATTTTAAATCAAGTATATTTATCTTGAGGGAAAAAAAGATGTTACAAAAAAGGACTACACAAAGACTTTGTGTATTGTATTTACTTTTTGTGCCAAATCACACAGTCAAAAAGAAGCGCTGGATTACTTTAGAACAGGATGATGAATGTTTACTCAGAGGCAAAAAGAGCTAAAACCTGCTAAATTTCTCACAACAGCACATGATGGCTAAAGTAAAAAACATGTAAAAATAAATATATAAGAGCTGTAGATATGTAAATGTACTTCCATTGTTTATGTCTCCTGGGGTCAATCGAAATAAAGAAAAACTAGGAGCAAAAACTGCATTTGCTGAAGCAGCAATTTTACTTTTAGTTTGGCATACAGCACAATGAGTGAACGCGACTGAAGAAAAGCTAGAATAAATCTTACATCTCTGTCCAGAACCCGTCCCGTGCTATTTAGGTAAAGGGCTTGTTTGGAAGGGTCAAGAATGACCCAGCGATCGTTGTTGTCCCTCAGGGACAGAGAGATGGTTCGATCCGGACCTTCAGCCACGCCGTTGATGTGCATGTTGTCCACCAACAATGTTCCTGAAATAAAATAAAAGCAGGTTTAATAATCCTTTGGCTCGAGAGACAGACGCAGCGTCCAGAGCTTCAGGATGTAAAAAGTAGAATTCAATTACCTCTGGAGTTAAACAGAAACAGACAGAGAAACCGTTTGGTCCAAAATGATTAATAAATGAAAAGGAAGCAGGAACAATTCAGACAGAACCCTCAGTTTTTCTTCATGTTCTCAATTAAATATATACCTGGAAATTATATGCCGGATGTAGACAAAGTCAAGGGCAATTACGTGGAGAACAACATAGAGCCAGAGAGGAAGAGAGCGACATGAGGGGGGGAAAAAAGGCATTTAGTGGGGCTACTCTGCTTCCTTCTGCTATAACTATACCTGGAATACTGAAGAATGTCTGCGAACGCAAAACATAACAGACAGACTTCAGGAAGAAACAAGAAAACAACAAATGTTTTAATGATTTAATTGCTTTTCTCAGCCTGGAATTAATTAAAGAAAAACATCGAAATATTTTTAAAAAGTAAACATTTTAATAAGACAGATGGCAAAATGAAATAAACTCGATTAATTTAATACAATCATCGGTGGGTGGTGAAGTAATTTGGGAATTAGACAACTACTGGAAAGCAAAAACAAAGAGAGAAATACAGTACGAACAGGAAGAAAAGACCATTTAAATGGTATCAGTGAGCTGTAGACATTTAAGCTGGGCATATTATCTGCAAAAACAAAAATTAAGCCATGAGGTCTGAGAAGGCACATTACATGAGGAATGATAAACTTGGAAATGTCACAAAATGTGCTGTTATTTGTTGTTTGTGGGTGAAACTGTCAATGAAAATCAAACAGGGATGTTTATATTAGTGGTGAACTTGTGATGAATAACTTGAGCGTTGGTCTAATGTGCTCCTTGTTATATTTGCTGATGTTCTCATGTCGTTAACCATAAAGGACCTGTTTTAGTTTACGGGAAATATTTAAACAGAGAGGAGGCAAAAAATAAAAATAAAAAAATAAATAAAAGTGGAAAAAAACAACTACATATAAAAAAAATGAATCACAATGTATCCGCTTGACTCCATTTGTACAGCTCCAGCAAAATGCAAGTGACCCATTACCAGACTAATAACACATCTCACTTGGCATCTGCCCTTTCAACAGATGATGGTACATAACGACCAGGGCTCTGCGCTACGAACCAAGTCCAACTCGCCCAAACAACAGGAAATCATGCTGAGCAGTTACACGAAGGTGGTTATTAGCTCGAAAAGTAAACCCAAGGAGTGTGCTCACATGAGAAAGGTCAGCCACAAACACTGACACGTCTTCTGGCAGTAGAACAGCATATTTTACCAAGATGATCGAAGTATTATGTTAGAAAAATATGAAGGGATGAAAAACAGAATGGACAATCTGTACAGCAACACAGCTGCAACTAGCCAAAAGAGTAGTGGGTGTGAGCATGTGTGGTAGAAAACAAAGTACGGTATTTAAAAAAAGAAAACAATATATGTGTGTGAGCATTTAAAATCTTTTGGCCAACAGGTACTAACATATCACTACCATTTCATGTTCCATTAAATGAACAGACTACTTTGCTTGTTAAAAAAGACCTAAAAACACTAAGTTTGCGTCGTTTATCTGTAACTTTAATATAAGGTCAACAAGTACAAGGCTTAGGTGCTATTTTCAGGCACCTAAGCCTTGTAAAAATTGCTTTATAATTGCTTGTGGCCAACAGTAAAAAAATGCAGTTAAAGTTGCCTAGGGATCTAAAGTTTTCTTTGCAGCTCATTAGAGAAAGATAAAAAAAAACTTTAGAGTGTCTTCAAATTGATTGCTCAGGAGGCTAAGATAACCCTCTCTATGAACCACCTCCATAACACTGAAAAGAAGGGCTAAACCTGAAGATCACTGTGGTTTTCTCGAAGCCTCCCATCCTTTTGTCTGAGCAGTAAACTGTCAGCAACATTAGCAGCTGCTTAAAAAAGACTTATTTGTGCTCAAAACCAAGCATTGTTTTTTCCCCCCATATGTACAAAAGAAAAAGTATTCACCATTACACGCTACAGCAAATCATGTGATGCCAGTCCTTTCACCCCCTTATGTGCATTTCTTGCAATTCTGGAATGACGGAAATGATTGGGCTTGTTCTTATTCTTTCTCACCCTTCTCTCCTTCCTCTACATCCTTTTCCTCTTAAACCTTGTTTGTGGTTAGTGCATTGGTTGCTGCCAACTGCAAATTCATCATGGCCATGTGACAATTTACATTGGCACTTGAGTATCACTACACTGAATAAATAGGGGCCACAGTTTAGAAAAAACTAATTCTGTGTGAGCACTGATTGACGAATAGAAGAAACAGGTAGCAAGCATTAAAGGATTGCAGTTTGCTTTTTTTCTTGTGTTTACTTTTTTAGTTTTTCTCTAAACTTATCTTTTCAAGCTGTTGCAGCACCTTCATCTCTGTAATCTGGGACTCTCTGAGCTCCTGCACTGATATATTACTGAAATGATGCTAAAGATTGACCTTCTTTTACACTCATGTCTCCAACCGGACCGCATATGTGAAGTTACGAAAACTGAGTGGTGCACAGCAAGTTACGCCTCATTAGGCTCATGCCGTTGTTCACAAGGGCAACAGCGGCTTGTAATGCAACCTAAAGTAAGTCACTTCCGTAATCACTTTATATATTTCTGTATTGCAGTAACAAATTTAATTGCTCTACTAAATTTAGCAATCACTTTATAATTTCAGTCATATGACAAAGAAAGTTTTCACATGACCATAAATAGATCTACAAAAGACTAAGTGCACCTTTATCACTTCCACAGGAATTAAGAGGGTAAATAGTAGCCAGGTGCTGTTAATCAAATGCACTTGATTAATTGAGCAAATGTCACCACCTCTATAAAAGTAGAAGTTTTTACAGTCTGCTGATCTGGAGCATTCAGGTGTGCATTATCACAATGCCACAATCTTTCCTGCAGTCGACGTTCCGGCAAATTGAATTCAAGGTCAAACCATGCTACTCTCAGAAAAACTTCAGAAAAACAAAGAGCTACAGCTCACGCTCTATAGGCCTTGGTTAGCATGTTAAATGTTCATGGTATCACAATAAAAATAAATAAATAATAAAAAAGAACAAATATGTCTTGTTTGGAATGATTACCAGGAGAAGGTGACATATCTCTAAGAGAAACATGGTGACGTTGTTTAGGTTTGCAAAGTTGTATCTGAACAAACCACAAGAGTTTGGGAACAACATTCTTTCAACAGATGGGACCAAAATGGAGATATTGGACAATAACACACAACAATTAAAATGTCAAATATCAGCACAAATACTTTCATACCAACTGTTAAACACAGCGGTGGACAGATGATCATTTACGCTTGTTTTTAAGCCACGGGACCTTTGCACCTTGGAGTTATCAACCACGAAATCCTTTGTACGCGAAATAATCGTAGAGTGAAATGTACCATCCGTCTTACAGCTTGACCTAAATTAGGTCAGACAACAGGATAATAATCCAGAGCACAGCAGCAAATCTATAAAAGAAAAAGATCAAGGTGCTGCTATAGTCTAGTCAACGTGGCTCCAAAACACTGAAAAGACTGAGAAAATCTTATAGAAAATTATGCTTCAAGTTATTGCTACTGAAAGTGGATCTATGAGTTATTGAATCATGGGGTTAACTTATTGTTTTCTGTACTAATTAAACTATAATACTGATATTCAAGAATGCAAGCTGGGAGGATTGAAAAATAAATGTGCCATTTTTTATTTGGACTTGTCAATCAGCTGATTTCCTTTTCTCATGGAGTGCTCTAACATTTGAGAAGTACAGATATTATTTTCACTTTTATTGCACAAATGGACAAGAATATTTATGCAAACTGTGCCCAGGCTGGAAACAACTGTCTACTGTTGCTAACATCACATCCATTCCTTCCAAACATATCAAAAGAAAATACTATTCCCTGCTGCAGAATGATGCTAAATCTGTGCCAACCGCAGCCAAGCTTGATTTCCAACAGGAAACATAAACAGCGATGAGTCTCCACTCCTACCTGTACCTTATCTGAAATAAAAATCCCTGTCGTTGCATCATTTTTTCATACATATAGGATCGCAACCCTTGTGTGTTGTTCAATCAGCCTGAGAGCTATGCTGGCGGGGGCCTAGGGTCACATGGGTCAGCCAGGTACAGTACAAGGGGAGAAGCCAGATTAGGGGAGATCTCTGTAACTCCAGGTTGGTACAAAAAAATAAAATGAAAAGCAAAACCTTTGTAACAGAAACAACAATGTAAATTTTGTTGCTGCCTTAAGCACCCAAGGGTATACTAGGAGAACCAGACCTGATCTGGCCTATCAGATTTGAGAAACAAGTGCTTTTGTTTGTAAACAATTACATCTGTGTTCATCTGTGCTCAACGCAACTCAACTTTATAAGACAAAATGACCAATGCACCACACAAAAGAGACAAAATGGATAAAAACAAAAAAAGGAATAAAAAACTACAAAAACTTCTACACCTACAAACTACTGTGTGTATGTTCATGTGTGTAAGAGAACCCTAGAAAGTTGAGAAGCAAGCAGGATTGTGTTTGCTCGCTGGAAAACTTCTCGTCTGTGTGCACACACCCGTCTGCACACACAACAACATAAACACACACGCACTGAGCGATCTCATATCTGATCTGCCAGACATAAAATTGGGTCATGGCCTTCTGTGCTACCATGGAAACCATGTCAAATGCTTTGCTGTGATTTGCTGATTTTATATAAACGAGGAACTTTAATGAAATTGGTTTCTTTATATGAGAAATGGGATAGAAAATGGAATTCATTAGGGGGCTTTCATTCCTTACCATCGTCTGGCTATCTCTCTGCTGGTTTTTCTGCTTCTTTCTAGCAAAAATTTAAATAAAAAAAAACCCTCACCAAGACAGGCGAAGAAGCCTGATAGAAATAGTGCCTATACCTTGTATAACTGTGTCTAATTTGATACCACAGACCATCTAATGCAAATGGACTCTTTTCACAGTGACCTCACTTTATAGTAGACTGAATACAGCACACAGCAGCATCTGATTAAATTGACCCACGTGTTAAAGCACACGGGCAGAACCATATGAAGCCGCCGGTGTGTGTGGGTGTGCACGAAGGAGGGAATTGCCTGAAAAAAAAAGAAACACAAAGAACATTTAGAGAAAAAGGAAATGAGAAAGACAGCAGAAGAGAAGAAAGATTGGGTTGAACGAGAGGGTGATATAAATAAAGAATAAAGAGAATATTAGGAGTAAATAGAGAGAAAATGAGCATAGTGGCAGTGCATTAATAGAATATTTTACAGGACATTAGCTTAACTGAATGTGGCTGCACTGCTAGTGTGTCATCCAGGTATGAACCATGGGCTGAAAAGTAATCATCACATCTACCTCCTTCTTGAGCGCTTAGTGGGTGGGAAGAGACTCAAGACAAATACTGTAGCACTGGATAGGAAGGACAAAAGAAGTAATGAGTGTTGGCTGGCCAAGGTAAATTCGCTTTATCTACCATTTAAGTTGAGATAGTTCGATGGCAGACACATAGAAAAGACATATTAGAGAACATTATAATTTCTAAAAGCATCAAAAGTTGTTTTGACTCTCTTACTGAGGTTTTATAGTAGTTTGACTTCCTATAATTTACAATGTTATCACCTGCAAAATAATGGTTTCTGCTATGTAGCGTTTAGTACTCGTGACATCTGTTTGACCGCTCTAATCTGTTTTGAAACAGGCTGAAGTGGTCCCTCCAAAGTGATAAAAGGAAGAAAAGTACAGAGGTGAGAGACACTTTTCACAGATGAATCTTCTTTGAAACAAAGCATTCTTTCAACATAGCAGCATTCTGAATTCTGTCCATTTTGTTTGGTGTGTGAGAAGGGAAGTTAAAACATTGCATTCACACAACAAGTCAAGGGCTTTTCACATCATCTGTACCAAAAGTAAGAAAAATAAAATTCAATAAATAAATAATTAAAAAGGTAGTTTATCAGAAAAAGAGGTACAATGTGGGCCTTTGCTGGTATTTCCACACTGAATTACATCAAATGCAACAATGACAATTTTTTGAGTGATAACCTTAATCCAGGGTTGGGCTAAACCGAGTCCCAAGGGGGCCAGAAGCCAGTGTACTCCTAGTGCTGGTCCCAAGTCTGGATAAATGGGAAGAATTGCATAAAGGTGAAGACAGAGGAAGAGGAGATTTGGAAGGAGTATTCAGAGGGTACGAGAAAGAATAAAAAGGTATAAATGTAGAGATGAGAGTATAGGGAATTTAAGTGTAGAGACTGTAACTAGTTAAGGGTTAGAGCTGGCTGATAGGAAAGAAACTAGATGTGCTGTGTGTGCAGGACACCAGGTGGAAGGGAGTCAAGGCTAGGAGCATGAAAGATGGATTCAAACTTTTCTACCGTAGGAAGGAAACGTAATGAAATGGAAGTAATCTTGAAGGAAGAGTGCGTTAGTCGTGTTGTGGAGGTGAACATATTGTAGGAAGTGGTTATGTTGAATGTGGTGATGTTGTATTGCCTCCAATGTGGATGTCAGAAGAGAAAGGAATTCTGGAGTAAGTTGGATGAAGGAACAGACTTGAGTGGACATGCATGTGAAGGGAACAGAGGTGACGAGGAGGTCTTGGGTAGGTTAAGGAGAGAAATGCAGAAAGGACAGATGGTGATGAGTTTTGCAAAAATGGCTGTGGTTAATGTATACTTCAAAAAGAGGGAGGAACATAAGGTGACATAAGAGTGGGAGAAGCTGCACACAGGAGGACTATATCTTGTGGGAAGGAGAGATAGGAAACTGCAAAGTGGTGTCAGGGGAGAATCGAATGGTAGTTTGCAAATCAAGAAGAGGAACTGAGTGAAGGCAGAGGCAAGGATTAGATGGTGGAGGATAAGGTCGAAGAATGTTGCAGAGTTCAGGGAAGACTTAAGATGGGCTCTCGGTGGCACAGGGAAGAGTTACAATATGAATGGAAGTGTATAGCTGCAGTTGTGAGAAAAACTGCTAAGAGACTGTCTTCATATCCTCTGGACAGAGGAAAGAAGACGAGGAGATCTGTGGTGGAATGGGGAAGTACTGGGAAGTTATTCAAAGGAAGCAGTTAATTTAAAAAAAGTGGGATAGTCAGGGAGATGAAGAGAGTAGAGAGGAGTATTGGGAGGCTAGCTATACTGCAAAGAGAGAGGTGGCAAAGGAAAAAGCTTGTAATGCGTGTTGTACATGAGGCTAGGCACTAAGGAAGGAGACAAGGATTTTCATCAGCTGACTAGAGCTTGAAATCAAAGCTACCAAGGATATGCAGAAAAGCATGCGAGGTTGGTGCAGGACATGAATGAAGTAGTAGGCACGACTTCTCAGAATGGGCTGACTGAGTGCAGCATGGTTAAGATCTTGGAGAAGCTTACGGCTGCTGTGAATACTCAGAATAAGACCTCTGAGCGTACATTGGATTACATCACGGAGAAGTTTCCCATTCTATGCAAGGCCACCTGGGTTGGCTGGAAGCAGGGCGAAGGACACATTTCACTGCAGGGCAACCTGCATGTGGCGAATAAAGCCTTGATTGATTGATTGAGATTGGGTTCAAGGCGGGGGGATTAAATCATTAATTGGTTCTGAGCCCCTTCATGTTTGCATTGTTGATGGACAAATTGACAGATGAGGTCAATTTGTCCGGGAGTCTCCGTGGGCTGTGATATTTGTAAATAATATTGTGATCTATAGTGAGAGTAGGGAGCAGGTGGAAGAGAGTCTGGAGAGGTGGAGGTATGCTCTGGAGAGAAGAGGAATGAAGGTCAGCAGAAGCAAGACAGAAGGCATGTGTGTGAATATGAGGAAAGCAGATGAAATGGTAAAGATGTAAGGTGGTAGGTGAAAGGTAGACAAGTTTAAACACCTGGGGCCAGCACAAGAAAGGTGACGAAAAGAGTGCGGGCAGGGTGTAGTGGGTGCAGACAAGTGTCAGGTGTCTGCAGCCAAGCTGGAGGTGACAGAGTTGAAGATGATAAGATTCGTGTTAGGAGTGACGAGAAGGGATTAGAGAAGGACAGCTCAGTTTGAGCAGTGTGGAGACAATGTAAGAGTGACAAGACTAATGTAGTTTAGACATGTCCAGAGGAAGGTTATAGCAGACATGTTGGACAGGATGTTAAAAAAATTTAAATCAGGGAAAGGGAAAACTTAAAGGGTGGCTAAAGTGGTCACAGGTGTTTGACGATGTGGCTGCCGACTGAAGTTGCAGGATGAATTCTGAAGTGTATAGGGCTGTACTCTGCTCACACTCAGCCACTTCCATTTGATTTTCAATGATAATGACCCAAAGCACATATAAAAGCAACATATAATTTTCTCCAGGCAAATGAATGGTATATTCTTCAATAACCAAGTTGGTTACTGGAGTTCAACACAACTGTGCATTTTTGTGCATGTGCATGCTTTTTAGTTACTGAGGACAAAACTGAAGGCAGAGAGAACAGATGCACAAATGAGCAGCAACAACAGGGGGCTATAGTAAAGGCCTAGCAGAGTATCTCAAGGAAGTAAACACAGCATTTGGTGATGTCTTTGGGTTCAAGACTTCAGGCAGTCATTGACTGCAAAGGATTTTCATCAACTATTAAAAACAATCTTTTATTTAAAATGAAAATTGGAGACTGTTAAAACAGCGGTAACTACTAAACAGTTAATCCAATACTTTTGTCTGTACTTTAATCACATCCTGATGTGCCTCTTTCCAAAAACCTACAGGCATAACTATAATGTCTAGCAACTTTTTCTGAAAGTGCAGACTAATAACGGTTTTATTTAGCTTGCAGCTACGTTATTATCAGTGCAAGCTAGATTAACAAACCTCAGTATATTTACATTAATATTAGAAATAGCAGTAAGCAAAGCTGATTAGATACTATTAAATGCAAAAATTGAGCAAACATTTTCCAACTTGTTAGTCTCCCTCTCTTTTCTCTTGTCTTTCTTCGACTCTCTCCCGTTTGCTAACACCAACCCGAGATAATCACCCTAAAGCAACAACCTCTATTAAATCTGTAACACTATTTCACAGTTGTAGAGCAATACAAGCCACAATGCATACAAACCATTCCAAGGCTAAATTATTCTTCACCAGCCCCGTTAGGAAGATTACGGCTTAAACAGGCACACACTTGGATATTCAATATGTACACAATTACTGCACCGACAAATGAATTACACAATGTTAAACAATGTGGCCAAGCTATTACCTATGATATATTTAATTCAAACAAACTATTTAGTAGTTAAGAGACATTGTGTGAAATCTTAAAAAAAAATTAAAGGGTAGTAATTTGTTTGGTAATTGGTTACTGTCCCTAACAATCCTTTCCCCCCAACTATCAACACTAAATCTGTTAAGGGTGATTGTATCTAATGTTTAGACATTTCATTTTTTAGTAAATGTTCAGAAGTGTTCAGACCCAAAAGTAAAATGTGAGGGATTTAAGTGAATTTTACATGATAGAAATACTGAAACTGAGAAAAGCAACATGATATGTGAAATCTCAACACATATCATGTTGTGTTATCTTTTCTGTCAGAAAACAAACCTCATAAGAACCGAGAACATTACTCACACGATGCTACTGTATAGTACAGTAAAACCACACTACTTTATTAGGCAACTGCTCCTTAATGCAAATATCTAATCAGCCAATCACATGGTAGCAACTCAACACATTTAGGAATGAAGACATGGTAAAGATGACCTGCTGAGGTTCAAACTGAGCATCAGAATAGGGAATAAAGGTTTTTAAGTTACTTTACATGCGGCACGGTTGCTGGTGATATACGTGCTGGTTTGAGTATTTCGGACACTGTTGGGATTTTCTCACAGAACCACCTCAAAGCTTTACAAACTATTGTCCAAAAAAGACAAAGAAATCACATTCAAATATAAAAAAACCCTCATGTGTGTCTATTTATTTCAACTCTTCTTACAATGTGTTGTTTATATTTGCTTTTGGAAGGACAGCTTCAGTGCTGCTACTGACAGTGTGTGACTTATCAGGCTCTTTCATACATATCTGAAAAAAGGTCTGAAGTGATTTGATTGAAAACACTAATGCAGTGAAGCTGATAAATCTGTAGTTCTGACTGACAAAAGTACAAACTGTCTCTGATGAGTTCTGAGATTTAAACAGGGACAGCAGAGCAATCGAGAAAAGCTGCAACAAGGTTGCGAGGCGAAATACAGATGTCAACATCTGGATTCCACCAGCTGCTTGAATGAAACCAGAATGAAAATGTGTAAATAAAACTGAAAACTAATTATACACAATAATAATGCTCAATATTGTGCTTTTAACTTCTGATGTGATGAAACTGCTAGTGTTTACTCGCCTGACAAATCCAAGCTTGAATTTCAATGTCGAGTTATCTACTTATCTTTTCATTTTATCAACCAGTCTCTTTTTCTCAGACCAAAGACCAACACCCTGGAGTCCCCTATTCTCTGTTGACACTGAGCCCGGTGTTTTGTGCATTTAATGAAGTTGGCAGCAGAGGACCAGTGAGGCGTATTTTTCACAAACTAAAGGCTCTGTACTCGTCTTCTTGCTCTTGCGTGTGGTCTCCCACTTTATCTTTTTCTTTGTCTGATTAGTAATATTCACTGTTTTTGGACTCACAAGTTTTTCTCTAGCCTAATTTATTTGCTTCTTTAATCAGCAGAGCAGCCTTCACTTATGCTAATATAATTGGAAAAACTGTTTTTCCTGTGGTCAATCAACCTTTCAACATAACGAACATGTATTAGGTAACAATTTTCACGAAAGTGATTTTTGCTGAAAATGGATCTCTTTAGTACTTTGTAGATGTCCCACTAAAATCTTTTTTTTTAAATAACAGCACGCTTGTTTGATTGGTGATTTATAGCATTTATGATTTTATGATTAAATGTTTTCTCAGATTAAAACAAATTTTTATCTTTAAACAACAACAAAAATAAAAAGAACATTAGCGACGTTTCACTCGTAAAAGATATAAGTGTTAATTGGAAGCCCTACATGAAATTAACACTTCCAGGCTGATTACCAAAAGCACCAGGAAAATAAAAGGTAGGTAGCTTTGTGTGATGCATTAAGCCATTAACAGCTAGCGATGCCAGCTGGGTTTATGGAAAACATTGCTCTCCTCTGTGTTTGGTTCTGCTATGCTAAATCTCTGTTCACGTCAGTTAGGATTACTATAATCAGGTCTCACACTTTAAAACTTTGTGAAAAACCAGACATAGCAAATATCCTCCCCCAAGCAGTAATCTAAAGGCTGGAGATACGAGAGCAATTTAACAATACAGATCAACTTGTCTATCCATAATTTACCTTTATTTGTAAATGCATTTGCTTTGATCTACTTGACTTAAGCAGGGAATAAATTAATCCATTGAAATGTGTGGTCCCTCAACACATAATCTGCTCTGTACTACACAAAAATTCATGATGCTAGATATACCAACCGAAGCAGACTCTAGGAATGTGTGTTTGTTTACATCCCTTTGGTCTAAATGGCACAGATGTTGAACCAGGGTCCACTAATGAGCCATAAATCCCTTAAATAATTTGAGCTGGAGACAAAAACACAGAGAAGAGAAGAGAAGAGAAGAGATATCCACATAACCGGAAACACAATTAGTTATAAACTCTAAAAATACTGACGAAGTCATCATAATACAGCCTGTAAACACAAGATTTTCCTAAACCTTAATATAGCTTGAATCAAGTGAAACGCACCTCTTCCTTAGCTGTTGGTTTAATGTGAAGCTTTGTCTGGAGACAGTCAAACAAAGGTAATGAAATCGACCAGCAAGGAACTTCAAACCTTAATAATTAACACATTTCACCTCAAAACCAAGATCTTGTTATCACTTCCAAGTTGCCAGGCAACTAGTAAAAATGCCAAGAAGTTACTGTGACCAGATCGAAACAGCACATATAGAAAAACACAATAGCAGTTAGAACCTTTCATTAGTTCAAATAAGATGAGGCTTCAACTATGACCCAGTTGGCACAGAATATTTTAATGAGGGCACACCACATGCTATTCCAATCAGCGTCTTTTAAAGGTCAAGATTTTCAAACAGTGTTTGTCTAACATACGCTAAAAGGTAGTAATCATACTGAAGTGGTCGCCCATCACATCTTGAGTTTAGACCATTTTTAAAATCTCCTATGAAGCATTAAGCAAGAAAGAAAATAATACTTTACCGTTGGGGCTTTCTTCATCGATGGCAACTATGGTAGCAGGAGGACCCGAGCGGGAAAGTTTGCATTCTGGATAGAAAAACAGAGAAAAAAGAAACATGAAAAGGTACCATTAATACATTACTGAATATTGAGTTTCATTATTCAATTTCATTTTAAATGGTCCTCTAAGCACTATGTAGTACTTAGAGGACAGATCTTTTTTCTTTTCTTTTTACAGGGTTGCAGTACCATGTGTAAGAAAAGGTCTAAGGGCAACTCCACAGAGATTGAAAAGGAAAGCTTGGCAGACATAAACTGTTGCTTATGACCTCATTTTTCTTTTTACAGAGAGAGGAAATGATTCTGTAGTCCAGCCGAATTATATCGCGGGAATGAAAGGTGTATAAATAAGGTGAGGTGGAGTAAGAAAGGCAAGAACTGACAGTACAGAGACTGACAGACGTAGCCCACTATAACCATCTCTGTAAGGTTGGCAGGGGTTAATAAACTAGCACAGTGACTGAACACACAGTTAACAGAGAAAGAAAAAGGAGGAATGTTCTCACCCTCATATTGCCAGTCTGCATCAAGAGCCAGCCCCACCGCACCAGGAAGGAGAGAGAGGGGAAAAGAAAGGTAGCAGTGAACAGAGGAGAAGAAGAAAGAGAAATTAGGAGAAAATTTTCACTTAAGATCAGAATTAACTATCAGAACAAAGACAAAAGGTAAAGACAAGGGCGTCAAACATGAAATGCAGTAAGCAGGTTCAAAGATTTGAAGATGATAGCCAATTTCTGCCAATCTTTCTGAGCTTTTCCAACATCTCTCAGAGCCATCACCCACAATTTACTGTATTACTACGAGAAGAAATTATTTCAAAACTGGCCAGAAGCTAAAAACTGTCTCATTCAGAGGGAAAAGAGCACCGGCATTCAAACATTCTCTTTCATCTATTTCCCTGTTCTTGTGAGATACAGTGAGAAAAAAAAAGAACACCCACATTCACCTGACAAGCCGATATTACTGTACAGCTCTCGAGGATGGTTGGGAAAGTCCCAGAGGAAGGGTGGAAGATGGATATCTGCTCACCTAGAAAATAGACTTCATGGAACAATGATCACACTTTCTCTCTCTCGTACCCTCTTGCTCTACCTCTCCAGGATAAAGCATTACAACTGTGTGACATCAGCGATTATATCAGAAGTCGGTGATGTGGTGTGTTGTATTTTCATGTAGAATGAAGCTCCCAAATGGGAACTATTTGCCTGTTAACACAAATAGTTCATATTAGCGCATCTTTCTGCTAAAAATATCAGATTTCCAGTTTGTCATGAACGTTTTCTTTGTCCATACTGTAAAAATCCAACCACATCACTCACTCAAGAAAAAATCTATTCAAGACCTACTTAATAGATTGAGGCCTACTCAAACTGTCTTACTCTATAGTTCCTCAAAAACGGAATCTGGTCATGGTACAGGTGATAATCTCAAAGTCTTAATAGCTTTAGGAAACAGAAACATATTAAACCTTAATAAATGAATGCAAAAACACAACAACACAGATGCTCTCAGACAGCCACACTGCATGGCACAATTAAGCAATTAATAATCAATCATGTTCCGTGTCGGCAGACTACCTACAGCAGGATATTAAGGTAAACTAAAAATTGAAATGCTGAAATTAAATAAACTTAGCATGGTAAACCTAATATTCTAACTTTATTTCCTTTCTAAAGTAACTGAAACTGAATACATTGGATTAACTTGTACTATTATATTGGAGCAGCACTAACACATAGCGCACACATGTGCCGCCACTTACGTTTTAATTAAAAAAGTATGTAGCAAATGTTCAGTTTAGATGATGTTACAATAATGTGTTTAACTAATTTTTATATTAAGCTGACTAAATCCTGTGGAAGAGGTGAAGGAAAAACGTTGCAAACTGAGATGACTTTGAAATGAAAAGATGAACATAAAATGAAAGAATATATAAAGATCGAAATACTCAATCACTTTTCTTTCTCAATCTCTTTCATGTGTGCTTTAAATAAGTTGGCATAGTAAATAACTGTTGCTCTTCTTTTTTTTTTGCTTTGCTAATGGCAGATTAAAGACAAAGGTGAAATGTTAGCATCACCAGCTATCTCTGGTATTTCCACAGAGCCCCAGAACAAAACCAGTAAATAATTATGCACGACCTCACAAACATTCAGAAAAAGAAAGAGAACATGCTAGCTGAAACAGAGCAGAAACACAAGTTTCAGTATTCACAATTACATTTATTACCATTTGCGGTTACAGTAAAATGATTGCTAATCCCTAGCATTGGAATGCTAATATCAAGTTAGCCTAGCTAGTTTAGTACTAGTAGATGGTTACTGTTGTTGTGGTACTGACTCCCAAGCTGTCTCATCCAACTACCACTACCATCTATGTGTTCTTCAATATAGAAAGCAGTACACCCTACGCAGACTGGTAGGTTGAGAAAATGGCTCATATTTTATGGTTTGTGGCTAACTCAACATAAATTTACACAATTTTTTGAGTCTGCTAATGGTCTTCATATGTACTGTTGCCGCATTCCATTTGTCTCAGGAGGAGGATGTCGGTGCTGGAAGTGACATCACTCTAGAGTTTAGTATATTGAAATAGTAAAGTTTCAAAAAAAGCTTTATTTATTCATTTTTACTCCTTAGGAAGGTAAAGCCATTTATACATCACTAGCAATACAGCACAATGCTTGTGTTTTTTTGCACTTAAATAAGCTGTCAAAGCATATGTAAATGCTCACTGCTCAACTCAGTGAAAAACAATTACTTAATGACGCCACAGAAAACATGGGTTTCAGAGCACAGTGTGTAAAGTGAAACAGCCTTATCAAATACCAGAGCCAGCTTGTCATTTTCCAAATCAGTAGGTTGCTTCTGCAAGATATAGGTTGCTCTGACTTAGTGGTTTGTAACTGTCATGCACACACTTAAACTCTGTGAGATACATAAATCTCTCTTTCTCCTGAGCCAAAATTACTACATTAAATTTGTGGACTTTCAATTCATCAACTTCAAAGAAAATGATATAAAAGTGGTATGAAACTCAATCTTAAGATACAATGAAGTTGTTCTGGGTTCATATGTTAGTTAAATTTAAATTCATCATCTCTCTATACCATATTGATAAAACACAATTGCTGCTTTATTTTCCCATTTTTTTCAATATTTCATGGGAAATGAAAAAAATCTTCCTTTACTGCACACAAGTAATAGTGTATAATATTACTTTTATGGGTTAGATAGCTAGATATTTAAAGCAAAAGACTTTGACACAGAAGAATAATCTTCTGTAACCCAAATATTTTTTATGCCTACATCATCCACAGTCCTGTTCATTTCTTGAAAAATACACATATTTCCCTGGATGTCAAGCTGTGTCATGGCTTCCAGGCAGGCTTTGAATGTTTTATTAGTTAACTCAGAAAATATTTTCTCCCTCAAACCAAATGATGTGTCTAGACATATTCATAAACTGTATGTGTTTTGATTGCAAGTCACTTGTGCAGCAATGGCCAGCATAATTATCTGGACACTTAAAGAGTAAGCGACCTAGTCCAATACAACTGCTCTTACACATAATTTAGAGTTTCACGAAGTTTAAGCATTTTCCGATTTTGCCGTTGTTGTCGAGAAGGCGACGGGCCACGATGTCCATGCCTTTTACCCCTCTGAAGCTTTTTTCTAGGGTGGATTTCAGGTTAGCAACCGAGAAAAGAGGATTGAGCGATGGAACAATAGTCACTAGTTACATCACACTCTCCCAGCTGGTGCATGAGGGTGTGCATGTGTGTGCGAACAGCAGATGACAGATGTGTATCCCCTGCCTCACTGCCTTTTTATCCTTCAGTGTAAGCTGATGCCCCTCATATATTACTAACCAGCCATTTGTTCTCCACGGGGCACCTCAGTTTCTCAGTCTCTCTCTACCCACCGTCTCTCCTCTTCCCTGTCTACTCTAATTTGCCCTCCTCCTTTCTACCTGTCAGCCTGATTTCCCCCTCAAATAATAAAAATTAAACAGTATGAAACAGTAAACAGCCTGGGTTGTAAGTTAAAGTGGCAGATGAACATGATGAGATTTCCCCAGATGAAATGAGCTAAATCTTTTAAGGTCGTGCTAATTTAAAGTTTCTCTCAAGTGCAGTGAATTCTTCCAAAATAAATATTGATTAAAGCAAATTCTTCCAAGTGTTTGCACAAAGATGGAATGAATTTTGTTGCCACTCTGTTACCAGTTTCCAAATTAAATAATGCATTAAAGCAATCCTCTGTTTCACTGATGAAGAGTCACATTCACAGAAATTCAAATTCTCTGCTCTTTATTTCAAAAGGTCACAGGCATATTTTCACACCCATTAAAGTGGCTCACGAGACAGTTACCGTTCTCAAGCATACAGGCGCTCATATCATATCCTGCAAGTATCTACTCATGTTCACCTTCAAAACTTTACCTGTGTATTTTTATTCTCTCATTGATATGTACTTGTCTTCCTATAAGCGCTCACAGAATCTTCTTTAAGGATACACTTTTGCTCTCATCTTTCAAAGTTTCTTGTAAAGAAATATATAATCACTGGAATGACTTTGTGCACGAGCAAGTGAATAAATCCATCTAATGCCAGCTTCCTGTCAAGCTGATGAAAAGCTCCACTGAGAACTGTGCAAGGGGAATTGGGGTGAAGCATTCAAGGTGCGGAGCTCATAAAAAAGACTTAAAACTTTAAAATTCAGACAATATCACAGGTAGTCACAGAAAAAAAAGAGAGAAAAGTTTAAATCCTTTCAGTTTTATCATCATCAAGCACGTCTTTATTTAAACTCGGGGCGTTTCAATCAATAACTCCTTTATTTATTATTCAAATGCAGTCCATCTAAATTTGGCAGTCACAATAAGCAGGTACAGGTTGCCAAGAGCGGCAGAGAAAAAACTGTCCCCATTAAGAACAAAGTTGACTAAGAAAAAACTGAGAGAGAAGTGACTTTGACTGTTAATGACCAAAGCAGTGATCCGCAGTCAAACCAGACTTGAGCTTGCAGAAAATGACTGTCATTGTTTTCAGTACATACAGAACCACAACCCAGCAACTGTCTCCATGGTACAAACATGGATGTTGCTTAGGACATGTTTTCCACAACTCCATGTGGACACTGACACCACTTTACACAGTTTAGACAATCTAACCCTGATGTCGGTCTGCCCCCACACACTCACGCATCCTAGAGTTACCATAAAATATACATGCTGAGGCCGTGACTCAGTGGGACACCTGGACAAGCCTAACTGTGGGATGCTCGCTGTGTGTGTCTATCTGGTTGGATACAGAATGAGTTACTCCACACTGAGAAGACAAAGTGCATTAATGTATTGATCTTGTATTATTGTCACTCAAGTAAAAGTAAAATTTGACATTCCTTAATAACAAACATAGTATTTTAATTATTGAGTTTTAGAGCCAAGCTTTGGATAACACCACGTTTCTCCATTTCCATTCTTTATTTACATTTCCAGTCAACCTTTATATCCATCTAGATATATGTGTGGCATAGCAGAGAACCATAGATCTGTTGGGAAAATAATGAAGCCTAGATGACCTGAAAGACACTAAATGTAAGAAATTAAGAGTTTTGATGGGACAATCATCTACGTCAGTGAGTTTGTAGGCCACACATGATACAAACAGACTTTGTCTTAAACCACTGTGTGTCTTGAAGTTTTGCAGACATGAATGCAGGGGAGTAAACTAAAACGCATTACCATAAGCTCACATAAAAAAAAGACCAAAAGAATTTCACAACGGCCAAGAAATCCAAATAGCAGCTATCTCTGGGTACACAAGAGACACACAGCAATGTGGACAACACGGCAAAGAATAAGGAGAGACTCAGACAGTATATACACAAGACAACAAAGGGAGAGGTAACAGATGAGGAATACAGCTGAAACCAATCAGGCACAAGGAGACAAAGCAAAAAAGGACAAGTCACGTAAAAGTACATACAAAGCTCCAGAGATGTGTGGATTTCAAAATAAAACAGAAAGCAAATAAACAGGGAAACACCTAACACAGAAGCAAACACTTTCCTTGAGCATTTGCAAAAGTAAAATAAAATGAAGGGTCTTCTTGCACCACCACCTTTGGAACTTCATAGTTAGTCGCCATGGATCGAATAAGATCTAGCTTTGAAATTTATTTATGAACCTGTTCTCTGATTTCAGCTAATCTCCATGTTTAGCCACACACATGCGTTAAGACAGCTTCTGAATATATAATTCGATAACAAATTAATAGTGTGTCTGCAGGAGTTTAATTCATGGCAAGAAGTCTGATGGTGTGGACTAACGTGACAGATTGCTGAGCCAAGGTTGCTTTCTTCCCAAATGACAGTGAAGAACACCACAGACATCCCTGATCTTTCAGAGCCATCACCTTGGCCTGCATCCATTTAAATAATTGATTCATTTCATCAGATGATGTTTCAGATTGGCTCTGTGAGTGAAGTATAGTCAGCTATCTTACAGGGTACTTGTTATTTATCTATGTTAATATAAAAAAAAACAAATCTTCACATTTTCACATACATATATAATCAGTTTTATTGCAGATGAGAACATCAATCCTTATGCATATCTGTAAAGTGAAAAGGAAGCTATAGTGAGCTATTAAAGCTACCTTAGCATAGCTACACACTGGAAACGAGGTATAATGGCTAATATAGCTCTATATAAAGGTTACAGATTAACCAATTCAGCACCTAGGCCAAACCTGATCGCAATGACAATTTTAGGCGATTATTGTAGTAAATATATGTTGACTTAATATCCAGTACTATACCAGATTAGTTGCAAAAACCAATTACATTTAAGGGTAGCACTGAGGAAGCAAAGTTTTCGATTTCTGGCAAATTGTTTTCCATCTGATTCTGCAATAGTTTCTTAAGCTTTTTAATCATTTTTTACCAGGCCATATTGAGAAAAAGCAGTGCTCATTTGAGAACGTTGTACTTGACTGCATTCCGCTTGTTACCATCTGTTATATATTTGCATGGCTTCTTTGCCTGAAGTATACAGAGTGAAAGGGAAAACCCAATGATGGTGAACTACAAAATATGCTGGAGTAATATGTGAACATACTGTGGCAATAAAGGCAAAGAAGCGTAATCTCAACAGACGCCTGGGTTGATCGGATATCTGAAAAAAAATATTGCTCTCTCAAAGGAGAGAGGAATTTGAAACTGCTTGATTGATGGCTACATAAGTTGAATCTGGCATACCAAAAATAGAAGGTAAACATTTTATGATAATACTGTCTCGTCTCATGAAAAAGACTGAAGTGTAATGGCTAATTTAACAAGAGAGGAGATTGAATAGCTTCATGTGGTGTGGAACTGTAAAAAAATATATATACCCAAAAAAATCTTCCAGAATATCTTTTTTGAGATACTTCAGAAAGATCTGCGTTGACTATCTCTATTAAATTGTCACTAAATAGAATAGCAGTGACCTTATAATATGTGTATAACATAACCACAGTATGTCTTTAGCCATGGTGTTCTAGACAGCTTGCAAGTTAAATTAGACATTCTTCTTGATGCAACTTACTTAATCTGCACAAAAGTCCTTTCAAGACCATTTAAAAGCACAGTGTTAAAATAAATGAAAATGGTAGAATAAGAAGCCCAGCTAATATGCTTGCCCATTTATTCTATCAAATGCTGTGTCATGGCTGCAGCACAGCACAAAACATATATCAAATTGTTTTGCTACAGGACTGCCTGGCTGGCTGACAGGTTTGACTCCTAAAAATATACTACAAAATCTTTCAAACACAAAAACTGAGAGACATGGTTGTAAACGGCTGAAATACATGAGCGGGCAGAGTGGAGAAAGGCTGTTTTTTCTTTTTAAAGTTCTCCTGTGTCATGTTCTTTTTAAGCTTCCATCAGCAGGTACACCCATCTACAGTCCCTGGGGTCCAATTTCTCTCTGTCTTTACTCCTCTACCCAACCAGCCAGCCATTCATCCATCACCCGTCCTATCCATCCATCCTTTCTACCTGATCCATTCATCCATTGAGGACAGAGCAGGAACAGAGGGGACAAAATTGGTGAGGAGATTATTTCAGGGGAATAGAGAAGAGAAACGAAGGGGAGAATTGGTGGAGGAGGGTAGGCTGAAAGGGGAGAGAAAGGGGGCAGTTGTGATGAGCGGATTGATGGGGAGTAGTGATGAGAGGAAAGGGGAAAAAGGAGATGAGAGGAGTAAAAGGAGGGGATTGTCAAAGAAAGACACTGCAACCTTGTGTTAGATTGATGCATCTCTGGAGAAAACGGATTGTCGACCCACTTGAATTCGAAAAACGAAAAAAAAAAATGTATACACACAAAGACACGCATACGCACACACAGACTCAGTGCTGTAGGGATCACCACTTTGTCAGTGTGCTGGCTTATCCATTATTCCGCTTCCCCCCCTTTCTCTTTCCCTATCTGCTTCAGTGTGTCAGGTCTGTTTGCAGCCAGTGCAGGGTTGAACACGGCTGACAGCAGTAGTGGCGATGATCGGACAGCAGTTAATCTGAAGACGCATAACGGAAATACATAAACACCTTCCCAGCACCCAAAATGCTTCTTGGGTAGCCTGCAACTGCACCAGGCTACGCACATTTCAATCTATAGATCCAGTTTGAATATTGACTATAGCTATGACTATACTATTAGCTGATGAAGTTAAAAAAACAAAATAAAGGACTAGTTTGACATTTGTTCAATATGATCGACTGGTACAGAATCCACAGAGGTGATACTTCCGAAACACCTCCTACAGAATTCAGAGAGACATTCTTGAATACCTTGCCCAAGTCCATGAAGCACATAGTTGTGCTTCCACTCACCCTTAAATATCCTTGAGATGATAAAGGTCTACAACCACGACCAGGACAAAAACAGCATTTTTCCTCGTGACTCTGAGGTTGGACTACCAGATGGAGTCTCCTCTCCAGCACCCTGATGTAGACCTTCTTAGGGATTCCGAATAGTTTAATCCCCTTAAAGTCTCCATTGTTAGAGAGGGGAACCACTGTCAGTCTGCCAATTTGGAGGCATAGAGGCACCTATCGCTCAGTGTTCCAGAGGTGTCCAAACCAAGACAGCCCCACAACATCCAGAGCCTTAAGGCACTCATGACAAATGTCATCCACCCAGGAGTCTTGCCGCTAAGGAGTTGTTTAACTGCCTCAATACCACCTGATGGGTGAGACATCACCCTCATCCCTAGAGTCTGCTCCTTCTACGGAGGATGTGTCAGTGGGATTGAGTACATTCTCAAAGCCTTCCTTCCACTGCCTGACTAAAGTCAAGCAGCATCAAACCTCACCCATGCGAGAAGACCACTGGTTTTCCCTTCTGAGTCCTCTCATGATTTGCCAGAATTACTGGAAAACTGCTTCAAAGTTGAATGAAATCTTCATCCACTGGTATGTGTCAGCTGCTTGTGAAATCCAACAGACTAACCAGGGTCAATAGGACTCCGTCAACCTGACAGTTCCCTTTACTTTCAGTGTTCACTGTCTGGTTCAGGGATTAGCACAACATTTGCTCTCTGACTTATAATTTTGGATCTGTTGTCTTTTCTATGTTCACTTCAATGTTTCCCCCTTAATTTGAACTTTGAAATCTTTCAGTTCAGCAGAACTTTGAATATGTCCTTCAATAGTATGCTCTGCACATCCAAAGTGAAGTTCTCCATACTAAATATTATGTTATGTTTCTGTTGTATGTGTGAGTCAAGTGCAGATGATTTGGTAAACCTCACTGACTTATCATAATAAATAAGAATTGGGTATGTGGAAAGTAATATACAGGGATGGAGAGACAGCACTAAGGGGTAGTGCCAGTGGAATGATATAAGGAAAAAAAACAGCAATAAATGTTAGAGGGGTAAGGCTCCAAAAGCAAATGGAAAGGCAGAGAAAATATAATCTAGAGAAATACCAGTCTGCTTCAGAGATGGGATATGAGAAGAAAATGGTAGACAGGGAATAAGGGACAGATAAGCACAAAAAGAAGCTGATATAACAAAAGATGGAAGAGACATTCCCAAGCATCAAAGGAAAGCAGTAATAAATATTAAAATCACCTTGAAAACTCCACCCACGCACACTCACAAGGGAAAAATGTCTAACTAACAAATCAGTTTACGTCTGTCTGTGTATGTGTGTTCTTAGCTTAGCTTGACATCTCTTCGTCCCATCCACATCAAACTTGATGGATGTACTGCTAAGGACTTGAGTAAGTGCAGTGCCAAACATGAGGTGATTAGAATGAGGGGTAGCCTCATTTTGGTGGTCTCTTCCCTGCTGCTAGGCAAACAATCACCATTATCAAAAGCCTTATCATCAAAGGCAAATGTATGCTGTCATGACGCAATATATCAGTCCAGATCGTGTTATATGCTATGCTGCAATATCATATGTGACCATGATGTCACAGGATGAGTTTGAAAGAAGATCAAAGTGGATCATTTCAAAGAATAAGATGTCAGGATTAGAATTTTAGATTAATACAAGTTATTGGGACTGAAACAAGACCACATCCAAATAACGTATAAGACAGCCTGGGCTAATAAGTGTATTGAGGTCGCTGCAGTAGTATTATAAATCGTAAGTTTCGGTCTAATGTTACTTTGGATGGCAGAGGATTAGACAGGTATTTATTAAAGCACTTCAAAGTATGACCAATCAAATAGACATTAGTGAGTCTAATAAAACTGGGGTTGTGCTATTTAATTTGCAGTTATGCAGGCCAGAGTTTTAAAAACAGATATCATTAGTCTTGTAGCAATAGACAGGCAAGTACCCAAACAAGTCTTTCTTCAGCAGCAGGAGCGTTGTGCAAAGTTTAAACTAGTTTAAAGATGATTAACATTCACTTGCATCTAGTCCTCCACTACCAGGCATGGAATAATGCCATACAGGTGATATAAGGTGCTGATACATGGATGCATTGCTACCTTCCAAGAAAGGCAGCAATGCACTGACAAAATGCAACTGAGAATAAACAGCTAATAAACAAACTGATTGAAATGTGGCACCCAAGTTTAAAATGTTTTTGTGTCATGCAGCTAATGACAAAATGCCTAAAGAGAAGATGGTTCTTTGCTAAGTTGTCTGTTATGTGCACGTTATACCAAATAATTAGAAATTTTCAGGAGCAGGGTGGAGGAAACCTTTGAGGAGTGGAGCTATGGACATTATATTCATCTTTATTGAACAACAGTACAAGATCATGATGGTGACGTACAAACTGCATCCAAGAGAGAAACAGCCAAGTCATACTGCTATGGCAATACCAGCTCTTTCAATCCACACAGACAGCATGCTAGCACAAAGCTAGCAAAGAACACAGAGTCATTGGCTGAGTGCATGTCGACATTTCCAGAGTATGATCTTCAAGTGATGAGTAGCTAGGCTCCAAACATTGTAAAATTCATTTCTACCTGTTCCTGCTTCTATACTACAATCGCTTTTGAGACTCTTTGATCTAATTTTCAATTTTGCTCCATGTTGTTAGTTTCGTGTTCATATGTATGCACTAATTATATTGTACATATTTTCATTAGGATACTTGGTAATTATGTGAAAGTGGTCATGATACGGAGTAATGCAAAAGTCATTCAACAAGTAACGACAAATTAAATTCTACTGTGAGTGCAATGAGTAATTACGTAACTTAAATACTCACTGCATCACTTTAAAGAACAATGACAAGTAATGAGTAATGCTTTACTTTCTTTTTAGTAATAACCCCAATATCAGTTTTATGTGGACAACACTGGTTCATTCGTTGAGATAGTTGCCTTTTTTACTCTTAAATGATTCATAGGTCGGTTTAACAAACAAAGAGAAACTTTGAAAGGCTTTTTGAAACTACTGCTCAACACCCAGTTTATTAGCATCATGACCAGAATTATAACAACGTCTGGCTCTGTAGAAGCCAAAAAATAAAGCAGTGAGGAGGGGTTTGGGACTTTTGCACAGTACCTTTATAAACAATCAAGGAAATGGCTTTTCAAACACTAGGCTACATTAATAGCTTAATATCTTTAGTGATTGATGTGTCGTGCTGGTTCGTGATACACAATCGGCAAATTTATTTATATCCTCACTTCTAATGCAACGTTGACCACACAGCTGTGAGTGTGGGTTCATTCACAGTGTGAGTGTCACCTCATGGTGAACTGTTAGTGAGTAGAAGCAGATTGTCACGCTCATGAAATTTTATGTCACATTTTTTTCCTAGAACATCTAAAAAGGTTTCTGGTATGACAAAGTTATCATAACAGGACAGGGTGAAGGCAAAGGGGAAAAGCGGGATATCTAGTTGATTATGTACGGTGAAGTTTTCATTTTTTTTAATTTACCATCCTGACATAGAGGTAATTACTCAGGTTCAGCAAAACAAATTAAAGTATTTAGTGTTTAGAAAAGAGCATGTTGACCATCAAGCTCAGTGTGTGACCACTTGAGCATAACATTTCAGCCTTTTTTGTTGGCTCTTGTTCACATGCGTTGATAAGTCACAGTCAATTAAAACAA
The DNA here is from genome assembly GCF_041146795.1 of Maylandia zebra. Classification (NCBI taxonomy): domain Eukaryota; kingdom Metazoa; phylum Chordata; class Actinopteri; order Cichliformes; family Cichlidae; genus Maylandia; species Maylandia zebra. Next base: position 16,723,607 of record NC_135174.1, on the reverse strand, counting down.
ACAGTGAAGCACCTATGCACATGCTAGCTTCAAATTAGTTCATAATCAGTCAAGTTAAAACTTCAATTAATGTTTCTCACTTGTCTCGCAGAGAAATTTTAGATGTGAATAAGCTGACAACGGCTAAAGTAAGCAATTTGTGTGCTACAAATCAAAATGATTTCAGCAATAAGTACTAAGATGTTATTAATTGGAGGTAGTGCCAAGTTTCTAGTGACGAAGACAAACAAGAGCATAAGAGTTTGGAGTAATTACAACTTTCAACAGCTTTGCCCGAAAGCTTGATTTGACTCATTGTATGTTTAATCATCTTGGGATTGAGGCTCATTAAAAATATACTGGTACACTTCTCACCCGGCAAACGAAAAGTGAGTAAATATATTCCTACCTAGGGAGCAAGGCTAATTAAAACAACCTAGTACCCTTGTCGTGTGATGGTCCAAAAAGTTAAAAGCAACCGCTCATCCTGGGACATGGGCTCATTAATAAAACACCAGCACTTGTGTCATAAGGGGACCATAACTGAGTAAAACATTGTCTGTCAAAAGGGTACCCAGGCTCATTAAAACATACTATTCTTGTTATAAGCAGTTCCACCAGGATAATGACCGGATCTGTAACTGAATCCAAGTAGGCATGTGTGGTAGGGTTGGACGATGTCTACCACATTGCAAGACTTTTATAAGTTACTCCTCCATTTGAGTGTGAGTAATCCTATAGTCACACTTGGAAAACTGGTGTTTGAGCCCACAGCACTACCAAATTATTGCAACTGTGTGCAATGACATTGCAGTATTCTTGCCTTTGAAATGGTTACTGCAAAGATGGGTAGCAGGTCTCTGACCACTCGCACTCTGTTGCTGTCTTCCAAAACAAATTTGGTCAGTCCTTTATCAATCAGATAAAGGACTGACCAATGAATGTAGCCATCAATGAATGGGATCAAGTTAGCAAGTGCATGCAATCTCTTTGTGATAATACAGAGATCAAATGTGATCATTTGACCACATACACTGGGATTCACTTAAATTCACTATATAAACTGTTTACAATCAGAGTCCAGCCAGAACCTCATAGACTTAAAGCAGTAATTCAGAAATTCTTCCACAAATAGTGACATAGTTGTTGCAAGAAGGAAACTTAACTACAAAATGACACAGGTACTCAGTAACTTTGCTTTGACTGCCATATACTGGCTGGCAACTTGTTGAGCCAAGTCCTCCTTTGCAAAGAGACATGTGCAAACCTTTGTATTTGCCATTTAATCTGTTGGAAAATGATTGCAATCAGTTTGATTTGGATGACAATTGTTTGCAGACATGTTCCCTCCCACCAGGTTACCTGCACAGGAACTACTTGCAATGGGTCTCTGACTGCAAAACAATTCAGTGCAATCATTGGCTAACCACCAACGTTTCCTAACTGAACAAAACTTGTTATATTTTTACTCTACTGTTACTGAGCTATAATATCTATAATATCAATATAGTAAATATATAGATAGTGTGTTTGTTATAACATGGTATTTGTTCTGTGTTTTAATGGGATGAGCCAAATAAAATGAACATTAACACTCTTGATTGAGCCTTTAAAGATGCTGGATCTCATTTAACTTTGGGCATGTGTTACATAAGGATAACTTGTAAGGGGAAATGCACTTTTAAAACTTAGTTTGAAGCAAGATACCAAAATTGAGGCTAGTTTTTTTTTGTTTTAACATTTTGGCTGATCAGTGCACGTTCCCCTTCTATCTCTGCGCAGATGCATGGGCGCTCAAAGACGCTCACCTCTGACTAACACCCCTGTCACTTAAATGCCAACCAGATAAATCTCAAGGACTAAGAGTTAAATGGAATATTAATATTCAGATAAATCGAGCAGAAAGTCAAGAGAGTTTTACGCTGAGCTCTCCCATAGGTGATGACTTCATTTATCCTTCACCTTGCTTCAGCTTCCCCTAGGTTCAGAGAAATCAGAATGTGGATATTTTTTCAGCATTACAATAACTTGTAGGCAACTTTTCCCCTTTAGTTATTGCTCGTGTTAAACTCATTGGATATTACTGATATATTGTGAAGTGATAGAAGAGATACTCTTTATCACTTGGGCTGTAAAGCAAGTGATTTAAAGATTGAAACACCCACCAGGGCTGGACTGGGACAAAAAAAATCAGCCCGGGCATTTTGACTAGTGACCGGCCCACCATGGTATTATAGGAAAAGCCAAAGAGCCTTTATAATAAACTTAAACCTACACCATCCTCCCTATTCTGGTATTCTAAACAGTATTTAGCAAAAATATAAAACAACCTAATTTATAATTACATATACCTAACTAATAGGGTTGCCAACTCCCAGCAAAAAAAAAGAAAAAAAAGGGAACCACTCCCGTACCCTCTGCCTCAAGATGCTTAATTGACAAAACCGATTTTAATTTAATGCACGTATAAAACAAATGCACAGAAATCTATTATTTTTCTCCAGTAATTAAATGGATTGAACATCTTTCTTCAACAGAATAGCAGACTGCACAGATGGTACCTTCCCAAAGGAAAGAATACTATAACTTACTAGGGTATATACTAGACTTGATATTTACTGAATACAATAATGGACTTCTATACATTTTACATCAGATGAAAACTTTGGTTGGAAGATTCAGATAATTATTTATTGAAAGCTAAATATTTTAAATGAGAATAAGAAAGAAAAGTATTTCTTTGTGCCCCCCTCTCCCTGTTAATGCCCTGCCTGGCCCCCTGGCAAAACTTTGCTAGACCCGCCCCTGCACAGTTACCAGCTGTCAGCTACTTAGAAAAGGATCCTGGTGTTATTTGTCTCTCAGAAACAGTTCATAACTTCCCTTCAACTCATTCATGTCACCTAAAAGGTAAACCTGTTTCTCCGTCACCTGTTCAGCTCTGATGATTCAGTAAGGATATCTCCTGGTTTCATCTTCATGTTTCCCTCTCACCACATATCCAAACCGATATCATGACGAGCAGCTTTTACAGCTGTGGCTCCAGCAAACATCAGCTGATAGTAGAAATTAACATTAAATACATTCTAACAACAGCTGATCAAGCTTAAACGTGCTGCTGTTGTGTAGCGCGACCTCCGCTGGTTTCCTCTTTCTGGCGCAAGAGAAACGCCAATCAGCTGATCATTGATGAGTTTCATGATTGAATTAGCATCTTTCTAGCTGAAGTAGTACGGGACAAATTGCGTTCCTTTTCACCTCAACTATAAAGTTCGACCTCCTCGGCTGTAATTGGTTCAGCCCAGAGTCGATCATGACCAACTGGCCAATCCACCACATCATTTATACCGTTAAAAAAAGAAAAGAAATAAAACCCCATCGGCCCATAAAAATGAAAAATCACGAGCGGCCCACTGGGTATGCCCGATGGCCAGTGCAGCCCTGACACCCACCTTAACATTTACATTGGAATCAATAGCATGTCTTTGGTTAGGTAGGCTATTCTGCTTTTGCTTCTTTTGTTTCTTCTTCTTGTATATTATTTGTAATTTCAATGAAACTTTCATATAAATGCAACTATTACATGACATTTACTAAATTAGTCCGTCTTTAAATCTGTCTGTAAACAAGACAAAGGACTTTAGGTGATGACCATATACATTTACAACATAAAGATCCCCATTAAATTGCTATTTCTAACTTTGAGCTTGTAATAGGTTGCAGTTTCACTGTGGTGGTTCACTGTCAGGTTTGCCTCCCCAACTTTTTTTGGAGTCTTGTGAGGTTTACTATCAACATTCTTATCCGTCATGCAGCGCCAACAGGGAGGTGTCTAATTAGTCCCAAATTCATTCTGCAGCATGACAATGGTCCCAAACATACAGCCAGAGTCATAAAGAACCATCTTCAGAGACAAGGAGTCCTGCAACAGATGGTATGGCCCCCGCAGAGCCCTGATCGTAACTTCATCATGGCATTCTGGGATTTCATAAATAGAGATGGCACGATACCACTTTTTTATGTCCGATACCGATACCGATATCATAAATTTGGATATCTGCCGATACCGATATGAATCCGATATAGTGTTTTTTAATCAACAAAACTGTTTTTTTTAAATATCTTGCTGCATTTTGTATAAGTTCATACTCAAGTTTAAAACAACAACTACACTAAAGCTATTCTGTTATACCTGTATGCAAAAAAAAATATTTCATAGTTCAGCAATACTGATCAATCTAATAAACTTAAACCTACACCATCCTCCCTATTCTGGTATTTTAAAGAGTACTTAGCGTAAATATTAAGCAACCTAACTAATAGGGTTCCAACTCCCAGCAACAACAAAAATAAATAAATAAAAAATAGGGAACCACCCCTCACCCTCCACCTCATGATGCTTAATCGACGTAATCAACCTTAATTTGATGCAGTGTGGAAAAAAATGCACAGAAATCAATTATTTTTCAAGAAATATTAAATAGATTCAACATCTTTCTTCAACAAAATTGCAGAATTCACAGATGGTGCCTTCCCAAAGGAAAAAGTACTATAGCTTACTAGGGTATGTTAGACTTAATAGTTACTATATACAGTAATTGACTTCTATTCATTTTACATCAAATTAAAACTTTGGGTGTCAGATAATTATTTATTAAAAGCTAGACATTTTAAATGAGAATAAGAAAGAAAAGTATGTCTTTGTGCCCCCTTTTCCCTGTTAATGCCCTATCGGCCCCCCTGGCTAAACTTTGCTAGATCCGCCCCTGCACAGTTACCAGCCGTCAGCTACGTAGAAAAAGATCCTCGAGTAGAAAGTAATATTAAATAAATTCTAACAACAGCTGATCAAGCTTAAACGTGCTGCTGTTGTTCAGCCGCTGGTTTCCTCTTTCTGGTGCAAAGTGGGCCAAAAACAAACAAGAGACACGGACTCACGACAGAAAAGCCGATCAGCTGATCATTAAGCAGTTTCATGATTGAAGTAGCAGCAAGAAGAGGCAGTCGCTCCATATATCGCTTGTTAAGCTTAACGCAGGCATGCTTTACAAACATTCAGAGATGGACTTACACACTTGCTTTACTTCTCTCGGGGATAACTTTGTTGGAGATGAAATGCCGGGTTGCTAGCGAAGCTCCACATGCTATCCAGACCACCGATAGGTCCCGCATGCCACAGCCGCTCTATCACGTGATGCATACTGCTCCGACGTGCTAACGTTCTGAGGTGAGTTACGGCGTGTTGCAAGTTTTGTGAGGTGCTTTCGTGATATTTAATGGATCGGATTACATTTTTTATTTTTCTCCGATATCCGATCCAGTAATTTAGGTCAGTATCGGACCGATACCGATACGTAATATCGGATCGGTCCATCTCTATTCATAAACAGACACGAGCAACTGAGATGAACTGTGGCAACTCCTCCAAGGCTTTACCTGCTGGACACGTTGAACAACTGTGTTTACGTGTAAAACCCAAACACCAATAAAGCTATTACTTTTCCATATGCAGCCTCTTCAAACCACCATATTGGTATTTCAACAGCAGAAATATAGTTTGGTCTGCTGAACCAAGGTGCAATACAGTACTTTGAGCCATGACAATAATTCAGCAAAAAAGAAAAAGAAAAAAAATCATCATTATTTTATGCATAATTGAGATAAAAATTTACTTTTTTCAGGGTGAGCAGGGAGGACTATCGCTACATGGTACACTGCATGTAAGTCATAAAATCAAAAAGAATCAATAACCCACGAAGCGTGGCTTAAGCAGATGGTATTAATTCTGAAGTACTGGCAGAAATGGGTATAAAATGTAATATAAACAGGAAAAAAGCTGCAGTAGATGTTAGAATAAAAAGTAAAAGCGATTACATTCAAGATCCCCAGACAAGACCTTGTCACACATGAAATCATGAAAGAATAAAAAATCCTGCACTTTACTACCTAAAATAAGCCTTGACTCAAAAAAGTCATGCACAGTGCTGATATTAAAGCAGACTGAAGTACTGAATGAGACACATGAGACAAAACAAAGAGACAAAGTGGAGAGGGAGGACAGTGATCAGGACATGCAAAGAGAAACTCGCTTTACCTTCCGTGTCTTGGCCAAGGCAGGTTGATAGCATCAGCAGATACAGGACTCCCATTCCTGTTACACTTGACCATTTGCACCAGCCCCATGACAGCGGCCCCGTTAAGAGCATTCTAACCATCTTCACCACCATGCTTCACCAAGCATCCAGCTGGGCGAACAGAGAGAGACAGAGCAGACAGTTAGTCCCAATCAACTGATTCACTTTTAGCTGTGCAGTGTGCAACATTGAAAGCAGCAGCATAAAAACATCTGGTGGCCTCACTCATTGGAAAATAGAGAAGAAAAAAAAAATTCAAGTAAATTGCAGGTGTTGCCTTTATGTAATGCCTGACCCGTACCCAGGGTCTCAGTGAAATGCAATCTGGAAGCATATTTAGAGATTCTCTCCACAACTAAAAGAAACAGGCAGCAGGCAAAAGGAGTTGCAGAGCATTTGATTGCAAGTCTTCTGAGAGAGCAGAGAGACTCTGCAGAGGGTTATGGATATGGTTAAGCTTAGATTAATGTAATGTGAAAAACACTTCACCTGCAATCTACTCCCTTGCATTTGAATCTCAGCTTACCAAGTTTGACTTCTTGGAAATGGATGCACCGATTTCCCATCCCTTCAGTAGAAAAAGACACTTTCCATATTGACATCGCCCTCCATTACATCCCTATGGGTGAGACATCATCCCAATCCAAAGCTCAGATATCATTTAATATTCGTTTTGTGTCTGTACCTCACAGCCACTTCGTGGCAATCTAACATCTTTGATCAATCGTTGTGCTCGTGCATGAAAGCAAATGATTGTTTCACAGGGATTGCCGCCACAATGGGAAATATAGAAACCTGTGGATGATGAGAGGAAAGGAAATATTTTTGTGCAGTGTAAAATGCCAGTGGTGCTAACAACATTTCAGATCTTGCGGTGGAAAATGTGCCACATTTGAAATGCTCCACAGAAGAGCGGAGAGATATATTAAGCTGGCGTGCATGCAGTCTTGTCTCTGTGTGTGCATGTGTGTGAGTGTGTTTTAACCACTTAGGATGAGATTCATTAAATGTCATAGTGAGAACACAGAGATGAAGGGGAAAAAGTTTCTTTGAAGTTAAAGAAACATTTGTATACTGTCTGACTCTGTGTGTACATATCTATTAATTGGTCTTGGATTGGTTTGTAGCAGCATCATTTAAAGTGAGTTCAGTTAAGTACAAGGAAAAACATCTTTCAGTCACTCACGATACTGACACACAACTCTACATTAATCTAAACACTCTCAGTCAAGGGTGAGCCACACCTAAGCTCTCTTATGTATGATCTAAGGTCTGGTAACTGTCTGTTAATGTTCAAACCCTTGCAATTTTAGCTTTTAATTGAACGCAGTTCCTACAAATCAGATAGATATTTGTTAAATGTCACGGCTTAAACACAGAGCTGAGTACAAGGGAAATTCAAAATAGCACTCATAATATCAAATCAAGCACCTCCATGCTGTGCTTTCATCTTTCTATCAGAGCTGTAGTGTTTTTCTGCACAAGGTTTCAGTTACTTACATCTGTAGCTACAGAGGACGAGTCAAGCGCCGACACTGACGGTGTCTCTTGTTAAAAGTTCATTTCTCCCAATCATGGAATTCAATTACGTGAAATATTCGAGATAGTGAACTATAATATGCAAGCACCTTACCCTTGTTTCATTCTTTATCTGCTTAGTTTTGCAGTCACACTGAGAACATTATTTAATCTGCATAAAAAATTAACCTGAGCAGGACCTTAATATACTGATACTGAACTCAACTAGGCTTATTCAGTTAGGACAACATTAACTGCTCCTCATCATGCAAAATCTGCTGTCTGTTTAATTAGAGACTAATTTATGAATCTCCCGTGGCAGAAATTCCTGTGACAGAGTCAAATTACTTTTGCCCAACCCTCTGAGTGGAGATAAAGTTGGCTGACAATGAAAATAAAACTGTGATATTCCACCAAACCTCTGAGGGGAAACTCTGTAGTGACTGGGACTTGAACTAAGAGCAGCTTTATTTAACAAGTGCCTCTAAATGATTCTCATAACCGAGTATGACATATTAATAACAAGTTTTTCCAGCTCTACGCGCGTACGTTTCCAGCTTTAGAAATGACAGTGTCACAGCAAGCCTGCAGGAATCTTAAAGCTCCTTGGATATTGTAGAGACATGCTGTCTCAACAGAGAAAGGATGTCTCAGCTTCAGAAGAGGGAGCCAGAATAATGCCCCAGGGCCCAGAAGGTAAAAGCAGCCCAGTATTAAGCGGGCACTACCACACTGCAAAGAATGCATATATTTGCTGTCAAGTCCTGGATCTTCTTGGGAGCCAGAGCTGAACTTTATGTAGTTTACATTTTCCTTATGAACTGAATTTTAGCTGCACATATTTACTCAATTATTCCAAACTCCACTAATTAAAAATAAGCGGAGCTTCTGAAAAGTTTTGCTGGCACTGGTCGTGCTGGAAAGTGTATTACTGTATGTGTGGGATCGCTTTTATGGCAACAAGTGTCTTTTAGCAGCATTTTAAGTGTTTAACAAGCCAAAGCAAAAAAAAAAAGTTGCGTAAAAGAAGAAGAGAGCGGAATGAATGCACTGTCAGGACTTTAGATTGGAGTGGTTGTGTCAATGAATTTGCCGAGCATAAGGTCGAAAAATGAAGTACTGATGGGTGAGCAGTTCGTCTTTCTGCTTTTGTAAAGAATTCATGTGTGGAAAAACTGTAAAAGATCTAGAAGTTGATCCACTGGAAATGATTCTTGAATGAAAGATTCGATAATGAGGGATTCGCTTGTTTGGAAGGTTACCCCATCCGGTCAGTCTGTGGGGACCTGTGGTTAATGGGCTTCTCCATTTTTTCCCCCCATGCCTGTAGACATCACAGTTGTCGTTCTGTTACTTTAGCAAGTTGCATTTACTCCAGTGTGATGTGGTGGTATGTCAGCCCCGGGGCCAGTCACGGAGGTGTTAGGCCTGTGGGCAGTTGGGTCTAATTTTTATGAGTCCTAAATGTTTCAAAACTTTGAGTGCACATCTGACACACATCATTGTTTTCATCCTGTACATTGACACAGTGCCTCTTTCTATTAAATATGCAGACATTTTCAGAGCTTCTCCCCCTTCTAACATGAACCACCCAGATCAATCAAAGTTTGAACCAAAACTGCAAGCGAGGCAGCTGTTTATTCTTTTCTTTTTTTTTTTAAAGGGCCAAACAAAATTATGCCAGTGTGTTACATAATGACATACAGAAGTCACCGATAGAGGGTGAGAGTCTAAACAATGCAAACTAGCCAGGACTGTTTGGACACGAAGGAACCTTTATAGTGGAATTTCAGCTGTGCAACTGTGTTTAGCTATTAAAAATCCTATAAAATGCATAACAAAACTGAAAACCAAGCAATCAAGTGAGCACACTAATAAACTATAGTGTCAGTTACTCAGAAAACATCCACAAAGTAAAATAAGCTAAAGGAGATAAGTTGCTAAGCGACTGTCTTGATAGATTTTATGTGTGTATTTATGAATTGATTCATTGCACTTAAATACATACTGCACAATGTGATTAACTGAATCAATTAATCATATTCTGCAGCTAAATTGTGTGGCGGTTTGCACTGTGCATAACAAAATGCCAGCTCACTTTGCTGCTGTTAGTGGTGCTAGCGCTAGCAGGTTTTTCTTCTTTGCATCCATGCCCTTCTGCTCAATGTAGTGTTGCATTGTTCAGATTACAAGAGAGAATATGGCAGTTTACTCTACCACAGCCAAAATACAGGAGTTGGCTATCTGTGTCCTTTCATAAATAGCCATGTTACAGTCATAGCTAATGCTTGTGTTTTATGTTTTTGTATAGTTGCTAAAAGCAACTGTGAATAATTATTTAGCCGGTTAGCTCCATTAGCTCCCTGTTAGTAACCACTATCTTCAAAGCAGTCTCTTCCTCCTCTTTGCCTGCTTAGATCAGCTCTCCTTTCACCTTGCTTGTTTACAACCTTCCATCACGAAGCGAGCTGCTGCTGTTTGCTGGGACTAGAGGCAGTTTGCTGAGTAACATCTTACAACTGATAGTTTATTGCCATTAACAATAATAAAATATGATACCAGCAAGTATTTCTGGTGCTGACTAGTAAGAGAAGGAATGCTCTAATCATCTGCTTGCATTCACCCTTAAAAATCATGGCATCATTCATTAAAGCTGATTAACCTCCTTAGGGAAGCATGGATGTCATATTATGATCCTGATAAAACACCAAAGAGCTCAAAAGGTGAGTTTGAAGTGTATTTAAATGACAAATGAAACACAAAACATAATTTGTCAGAGTTATAAAGTATTAGTGGATTTTTTTTCAACATAATTGGGTCAATTTTATATCATAAATTTAATCCTTTTTCCCAATAATCAACCACAGGTGATGCTATATTCAAGGTTCTCAAATAACCTTAACTCCTAACTCCTAGCAAAATCCCATGATGCATATTTAATTTGTACATTGAGCAACTACAAGCATACAGATATCCTAAAGCGTACAGGCTAAATATGTCATGGCATTTATTATGGACATGATGTGTATAAGCATAGCAGATACAGTATGCAAATGAAATTTAGATGTATTTTGAATAATAGCTGTCATCAGTTTCCTCTAAAAATGGTTTAAAAAATAAAACGTGCTTCAGGGTCAAGATGTTACTTTCGATTAAGTATGTAGCCACTCAACAACAATTATTTTAATTGTCACACAAACAATAATGAGTCACAGTTGCCTTTGAAGCCCAGTCACCCTTTGAAGTGAGACTCTCATAAGTTAAAATCACTGAGTTCATAACCTCAAACCTTAACAACCATGGCAGTATTAATTGTAGGTATAGATTTGTGCTTTATTAGACGTCATATTAAAAAGATGAACTCTGACTTTGAGGTCAAGGTCAATGAGATTAGGTGATAAAACTGTGGTATCAGTTCGAAAACCCGGCGTCACCTTGTACTCAAGTTATCGCATTGACAAACTTGGGTGAGTAAGTGCTTAGGGGACAGTAGGAAGGAAAAACACCCTTTTAACAGGAAGAGGTAGAAGCAGGGTCAGGGAGGGGCGGTCATCTGCCGGCACAGCGTGTGGGTGAAGGAAGGAATGTTCCATGAATCATTCGGACATTAAAAATCCACCTAAGACATGAGCCAGTGCTCTGTCTACACAACATGACAGAAAACTTCATAAAGAGCCCATTTCAGATGGTATCTTTTGCATAGCCTATCACAAAGACACATAATTTGCTCAGATTTCTTTAGTTGAATCTATGAAAAATGTCAAAGATATCAAAGTTTGACAGGCACAAAAGAGTATTTTTGCACCAACAAGATGATTCCCAAAGCGCTATCAGCCAAAAATCTGCCTTGTATACTGGATTTCCACTTTTGTTTGCCCATGTTCCAATAAATTGCTGCACCTATTTCACATTCTCCTAGAAAACAGAAATGAAGGGGCTCAAAAGTTTTTTTTACAGTACTGTATTATCAACAGACATTTGTAATCAATAAATACTGATTTAATCAGAAGGTCTTTTGTTGATTCACTAAGCCTAAATGTCTACGCTGAATATGCAAACAAGATGGGGAAGTTCATCTGAATGAAAGCTCGCCTCAGTAAAAGAATATTACACTGTGCTTCTGCCAAGCAATATGACCCCAGCTTCCTGATTAAGTGTAGATCAATCACAATTAAAGAGATACAGACAGAAAATCCCAGCAGCTTTAATCAGAATTATCAGGCTTGAAAACACTGACAGGCTGTGCCACTTATTTTAAAGTGATATTGATAAAGTTAATGTGTCCCAAATTTGCCATCCACTTTAATAAATGCTAAATTTATGTTTAATTACAGAAAAAAAGGGAAAAAAAGGCTTGGAAATCATTATTTGTATCCATATGGCGAACTTAAATAGGACACACTTAAAAAAGAAGTCTAAGAGTGCAGAAGTTATTTTATGCCAGTTGGCTTTCCTGGTTGAATAAATATAACTTTGCTTTATCAGTGCTACAGTCAACTATACATGCAAACATGTGTTTTAGAGATTTAACGGTGGAATATTTGATCATAGAGCTAAAAACAAGGATTCTTTTTGCATCATGCATGACACAGAATATTTGATAACAGTTACTGAATGCACCTTTGCATTATAATCACACAGTACTAACACAGTGTTAATACCTGGCCTGCAGTCCACATCAAAACACTGCACTTGTTTTTTGCATAACTAGTTAATACACCAAAGTATACATTTTTTGGTTTATTTTAAGAGAAATGTGCCACATAGATGTTAGCTATATTGTGTCAAAGCTCATTTTTAATGCTTGTTCCTTGTCAGTGGTTGCCAGCGTTGTGCTAGTTGATGTAATAAAAGACGTCAGTACCAGACAATTACAGGGAATTAAAACAATGTTGCCCAGTCAGACAGCTAGACAGATATATCACAAAAAAATCAATTTAAGAACAGCAACAATCCATCTAAGGAATTTCTTGTATCAATAAAAACACATTTTCATATACATTTTTGGACTCATCTCTGTGAAAAAAGAAGTTCTGGATCACAACTGTGAGACTCTTTCTGTGTGTGCATGTCTGTGTTGGGCTGAGTCGCTGCCTCATGTTTAATTCCCTAAAGTTGACAGAGCACTCTGGCAGACAATAGTAGGCCATGTTGTAAGCGTCAGTAACCAGGATGAAGTGTATTAGGGCTGAAGGCGCTTCTCCTCTGGTGGAACTTCAAAAACTTTTATTCCTCCAGAGAGGAGCGGAAATACACCCAGAAGAGAGCGAGCGAGCGCGAGAGAGACTCAGACAAAGGAAACGAAGAGGAAACGTGGAAATGCAGTGGAAACAGAAAAAGGAAACGGAGAAAACAGAGAACAAGAGGAGGGGTGGGTGGAGGGGGTGGTGGCAACAAGAGATTACTTAAGGAAAAAGGAAGCAAGAAAAAAAGAAGGAGACTTTTTCCATGTCAGTACTACACAGACAGAAGAAAAGAGAAAATAGGAAAGAGCCAGAGTCTGCGCCCTGAACTTTAAAGGTGACTGCTTTGATTCAAAGGTTTGCTTAATACCTTGATTTTTTTTTTCCATTTAGTTTCCATTATTCTGATGCATTTCCAAACCACTCTTTATCTGAACAATCAGTTACTGAACCAGCCTGCTTTAACCACGTATTGAGTGCTCCAAATGGTTACATTGCATTAGCAACCACAGCACATAGCTAATTAGCAATATTACATAATGGCTTTGTTTAAAGTGTTGCATTTCATCCTGTTTTTACACCAACGCAAAACCTACTTCTATTAAAAAAAAAAGTTAAATTTACCGCATTGCTTCAATAGGACACGTTAACAGACAATCCTGCTGCTTTTATGCCTCCCTGTCAGAACCTGATATTAACCAAGCAACCGAGAAGAGCATAAGTTATGACAATGATTCGTTTATAGCATCCTAAATAGCTAAAGCAGTTATCTAGATTAGTTATTTGTAGAAAATCAATAAATACATTTATGTGCAGCTATAATATATCTGAACAAGGTTAACCAAGCAAAAATTTGGATCCTGAATCACCATCGACTTCTAGTCTTTTCTCAGCATCTTGTCATGATTGACAAAAATACTTCCAAAGAGTCCAATATAGTTCTTAAACATCACCTTTGGTGTCCTTTTTATATTTTTTAGTAAGCAAAAGCTTCTATACAAGAATTGTCTTCTACCTTTTTTATTGATTCGTTTAAACTTTCTTTAAAAAAAAGGAATAATAACATGGAAATACACTTAAGTGATGACTCAAACCCACAATTTTGAGTCCAACATTTTTCCTAAACCCTTGAAGTTTCTGTCGTCGTACCGTGACCAGTTTTGACCATAGAGATTAGTGATGGGTCGTTCGCGAACGAAATGGCTCTTAGAGCCGGCTCTTTGACGTGAACGACGCGAGCCGGCTCCTTATCGCGAGCCGTCACGTGGGTTTTTTTTTTTCTTTCTCTCACCCTCTCTCTCTCGCACTTTTTTTCCGCTTCACTCTGCACGCGAGCCTTGTGCTTTACGCTGGGCAGAGGGGGGGAGGGGCGGTAGTTACACTCAGTAGCACAGGAACAGAGCCAGAGAGAGAGAAAGAGAGGCAGGGACAACAACATTAGAAAGATATAGTAATCATCCACAACTATTTTCGGTTGCAGATGATAAAGGATTCAGAAAGTTTATTCATGCAGGTCCATATGACAGAGAATGTGCATCTTCTGTTTGTTTTCATATTATAATTTATATTTAATTGTGTTGTGGTTTGCAGTGTTTTGTGTTCTTTTCACTTTAAATTTGTAAAAGGAAAAAGCTGAAAATTTAAATAGTTAAAAGTTGAAATGTGAATAGTTGATTTTTGTATTATATGATTTGTTTATTACATTTTATGTGGAGTGAATAAATAAAAGTATATTTACGGTGGCCCCTAGAGACAAAGCACATACAAACTTCAAATCACGTACGAACTCTGAAGCATGTACAAACTCCAAAACACGTACAAACTCCAAAACACGTAAAAACTCCAAAGCACGTAAAAACTCCAAAGCACGTAAAAACACGTACAAACTCCGAAGCACGTAAAAACTCAGAAGCATATAAAAACTCAGAAGCACATAAAAACTCAAAACACGTACAAAAGACAACAGAAGTGCTCCAGGATGCTGGGCACAGTGTTGAGCCTTTGTTATCTTGTGGCTACACAAGCCAGCAAGTACCAACGACTGGATTTGGTGTGTGGTAATAACAGGTAAATGAACTTTTTTTTTTAAATTATTTGAATATATATGAGTGCCTGTGTATAAATACACAAACAATACACATATGCTTTCAATTGTGTAATTTAAGTGATCTAGTAGCTCTGCTTTGGAAGTTCAGTTCATGCTAGAAATGTGTTTTGGAGTTTGTACGTGTTTTGTCTCTAGGGGCCACCGCATATATCTATATATAAACATATATAAATAAAACCACTTTTTTTTTTTTACGTTAGTAATTCCTTTTGTGCATAATTTTATATTATTGTTAATAATAAATGAAATAATAATAATAATAATAATGGATACTTTATTGATCCCCATGGGGAAATTACTTGTTTTTCTCTGCATTTGACCCATTCACTCAGTGAAGCAGTGGGCAGCCCACTAAGCAGGCGCCCGGGGAGCAGTGTGTAGGGACGGTACCTTGCTCAGGGGTACCTCAGGGTAGCCGTTAAGTGGATTCGAACCGCCAACCTTCCGATCATGGGGCAACCACTTTACCTACTGAGCTATCCCTGCCCCATAAATAAAATAAAGCAACAAAACAACCTGAAGAGCCGGTTCGGAGCCGAAAGAGCCGGCTCTTTTTAGTGAGCCGAACCGAAAGAGCCGGTTCTCTAAAAAGAGCCGGAAATCCCATCACTAATAGAGATGATGTCAGGGTTTAATTTATGTGCTCCTTAAAACTCCTTATCAAATCTTCAGTAGATGGGCAGTTTCAAAGGCATTAAAATACTGGTGCATGGGACACTGTGAGCTTTTAAAAGCTCAGCTTAAAGGTGTGCTATAAATGATTTATGCTAATAAAAGTCTGTAAAAGGCACAATGACAACTGACTAGTTTTGTGAACTCAACAAGGGAAACAGCAAAGTGGCATTTTGGAAAGACAGGTGCCCATAAGACGCATTAAAGGCCTAGACCTGGGAGTCGATACATCACATGTTAACAAGAGGATACTGATCGCAGGGTGGGGAGGAAATAAGTAGAGGGTATAGCCAACATATTGGAAGGATAAAGAAGATAATAAGGTAGAAACAATGGCAAACAAAAAAGTTAAGGGCCCTAAAAACAAGCGAACAAATAAAACAGACAAGCTCTGGATTGGAAAAAACGAAAATTTGGGCTTTAAACAGATGCAGTATTGATAGATAACATGTGTTTTGTTAAAAAATAGTAATATAAAGAAGCTACGTAAGTTAACCTGAAACAATAGGAGAAAATAGAGACGATGACATGCTGTCTCAAGTTGTTCAGCTCCTTTTTTGTTTGTGATCAGCTTCTTGTCGCTGCGTGTGACTGATGAGAGGTTCTCGCTGTCACTCTGACTGACTGTATATGTGTGTGCGCAGAAAAAGACAACAAATCAAAATATTTTCCTTTAGCTGTCATGACCGACATCTGACTATGTCTTTTCTGTCAGTCCGTCTGTTTTGCCTGCCTGTGTTGCTTGTGTAAGTGTGCGTCTGTCTGTTTCTTTTTTCAGTGTTCTGTTTGCTTTGTATCTTTCACAGTTTCTATGCTGCCAAGACAAGAAATTTCCCTCTTATTTTCTGTTCCAACAGATGGCTGACAGCCTTACTGAGCAACTTACTGTGGGGTTTACTGTCAGGCTCAAGTGTGCTGGACAGAGAGCAAAATGATCCGCGACTCGTTGCTTGTAGGATGGTCTGTAACAGAGCCGTGGTGACAGGACGGCAAAACACAAAGCACGGTGACGTTTTGTTTTTTTTTCCCCAAATCCTATTGACTCAATAGGATTTCGTTTTTGTGTATCATTCAGTGTTTAAGTGGACTTTGAAACATAAAACAAAAGAGTAGCTTCCAATAATTCTGCACACGTAGACAACATTTAGAGTCTGCTTTTTGTTCCTTGCATAAGCTTGTATAATTCTATCAAATGAAGTCTAGAGAACACATATAGATGAGATTTACAGTAATACGTGCCCCTGCATTTGGAGTTTGAACAGCCATTAAACCACTTCGGTGGGATTGCAACATGCTGATTAGGGATATAATGCAGCAGCATCAGAGAGCACACACACACACACACACACACACACACACACACACACACACACACACATATCCACAGTGTTGACTAGGCTCATACTGTTCTGCCAATCTCAGCAAGTGTCACAGGGACAGGCGGCACCTGCTAGTGTGAAGAAATGGTAGCCAAATAACATCATTTCCCTTGCTGCGCCCAAGTGGACAGAGAAAAATATTTAGTAAGAGACAGAAAGTAAGCACATATTTTCAAACTGTTTTTAAAGCCTCTGGTCTTAATGCTAAGGTTCTGAATTGATAGTTTTCAATAAGTGAAAAAGAGTTTCAGACAATGGCGTGTCTAGAAAATTTTTGTTGGGGGGGCCAGGTAGGGGCACAGATTTGGAGAAGGGTGGCAGATGTAATTGGCAGATAATGTTTAAAAAAAATTCTACCAACCGTTAACCATAATTCAATAATCCTATAAACCTAATAACCGAATGCGCTTTTAACTCTTATTAGAATGAGATTTTAACCACTACGGTGCAAAGTTTTTAGATTCTGTGTTGATAAAGTACAAGAGATACAATCAGTGCTTTGTCAATGTTTACTCAGTATTCAAGGAATATTTGCATAGTATTTTTACTGACATATAGTGCACATATGTTTTGAGCAAAAACATTTTTGAATATTAAAATACGAACATTTGTAACAAACAATTGACAAATTAGCCAGTTCCAATGTAAAACTTTATCTGCCTGTTAAAAAAGAAGATCATCTTCTCACAAACTGGTGTTTGATTGTGAAACAGGAAAAAAGTGGGGAAACAACTGAAAAGACTAACATTTGAATAAAACCTGAAAGCAAGTAAATACTTTCTATGCTGCCTTATGGTAAACTTTGGTAATATTGATCAAGAGCAACACTGGCTGATGATGAAATACAGTCAGCTGGCATGGTGACACTGCCAGTATTAACCTGCAGGACTGGACTGGGACAGAAAATCGGGCATTTTGACTACAGACCGACCCACCAGGTGTTAAAGCCATAAAGACTTTGAATGAAAACAAATGCTGTTGTGACAGTGATGTACACTGTCTTGTTGGTATATGTATGATTTCTATACATTTTACATCAGATAAAAACTTTGGTTGTACGATTTAGATAATTATTTAATAAAAGCTAGGTATTTTAAATGAGAATAAGACAGAAAAGTATTTCTTTGTGCCCCCCTTTCCCTGTTAAAGCCCTACCTGCCCCCTGTCAAAACTTTGCTAGACCCGCCCCTGCACAGTTACCAGCTGTCAGCTACATAGAAAAGGATCCTGGTGTTATTTGTCTCTCAGAAACAGTTCATAACTTCCCTTCAACTCATTCCTGTCACCTAAAAGGTAAACCTGTTTCTCCATCACAGCTCTGATGATTCAGTAAGGACATCTCCTGGTTTCATCTTCATGTTTCCCTCTCACCACATATCCAAACCGACATCATGACCAGCAGCTTTACAGCTGTGGCTCCAGCAAACATCAGCTGATACTAGAAATTAATATTAAATAAATTCTAACAACAGCTGATCAAGCTTAAACGTGCTGCTGTTTTTTAGCGCGACATCCGCTGGTTTCCTCTTTCTGGCGCAAAGTGGGCGATAAACAAACAAGAGAGAAAAGCCGATCAGCTGATCATTGATCAGTTTCATGATTGAAGCAGCAACAGGAGAGGGAGGGGAGAGAATGAGAGAAGAAGAGGCAGCTGTGCAGAATAACGACAGAATAAATCCAGCTTTGTGTCTTTTTTTCATTCTAGCTAAAGTTCGGGACAAACTGCGTCTCTTCTCAGCTCAATACGAAACACGTAATATTTTCTCTGAATGAGGGACCATTCCATTTTTTTAAGGAGCCGTTGGCAACTCTACTAACCTTATGAATAAAATAAAGTTCACTATCAGTAACATCATAGCACCCACCCAGCTGTACAGAAACTCCGTCATGCTAGCTCGGGCAGTATGCGTTATTGCAACTGAGGGTAAAAAGTCAGCACAACGAAAATAAACTCCACCTAAACTTAGTTTATATCTGACCCAGATAGACTGCAGGTCATAACTTCTTACCTGAAGTTCAGTTCACCTGACACTCGGACTGGCGGCTGCCTCGGGGCTCTCCTCCTGCCTCCCCTTCCCTCATCCACCTGCTGGCCTCTGTGGAAGCTCCGCCATAGCCACCACCAAACAACGGAGTTATTTCTACACATCGACCTGCATCTGGCCAATCCACCACCTCTCATTGTTCATGCCATTACAAAAAAAATAAAAAATAAGTCACCGGGCATATGCCGGTATGCCCGATGGCCAGTCCAGCTATGTTAACCTGCAACCAAATCTGCAGCTCCATACAGCAATGTTACGACTTAGATTATATCTTATAACTCATAACTCTTATGTTAGCTGCCCTCAGTAGCATACTGTCTGAAATATTCGACGGCTGCAATAATTCTTTACGTGTTATTTTTTCCTTGGGATTCTAATTTCACCGAAGTTTACTAAACTCAACAAACTTAATATTACTTACCGGGACATTTATTCTGTCCTCATTTTCTTTCACCGAAAAATTGTTTCCTGCAGTGACGTCTTTCGTGCTTGGCTCTCCTACCTTTGCTAACGTGATGCACATTGCGCAGAAGCCGATGCTGCATTCACTTACACTCGGATATCTGAGCTTCACCATGAAAACATAATCGGACATTTGATATTTGATTGAATTTTATTGTTTTGCCTTTGGGGTGGCACCTGGGGTGGCCAGTCTGGTTGGGGGGGTGGCCTGTGCCCCCCCAGGCCACCCCGCTGGACACGCCACTGGTTTCAGAACAAGAAGAAACAAAAACTCCCAGATAAAGGAAGGTGCAAATATATATATATATATATATATATATATATATATATGTATATATATATATATATATATATATATATATATATATGTATATAAGAATGCAACCTAAGGAACTTGGAAAGAAAAGAATCTGGACTTCTTTAAGTTTCCTTGAAGACGTTTCACCTCTCATCCGAGAAGCTTCTTCAGTTCTAAGAGTAATTGGTGAAGAGTCGCAGATTTTAAGCCCTATGGGAGTGTCCCCAGCAGGGTCATGAACGCCCTATTGATCCTCTACCTAATCACATGAGCTAAGGTGTGAAAACGGGTGTAGGTCACAATCAGCCAAGGTTTTGGGTAAACCCATTATGAAATCTGGCCCCACCCTAACACGTGATTTCCTGAGGTCAGATGGCCCAGGATGTGAGTGGGCGTAAGCCACCGCCTCTGTTCAAAGAGGGCCATTCACAGTGGACATGGATGGCTTCTTTCACTCCTCTTTCAATGAGCAGTGCAGTTCCATGCTCCTTTTATTATCCAGGGTAACAAAGTTCTGTCTGAGTAGAATAAAAATACTCGTAGCCAAAAGGCTTCTACTCAAACAAGAGCAGAAAAGATAAACAAAGGCAGGAACAGAGCCCAATAAATAAGTTTATAAGTAAATAAGGAAAATGTAAAAATGCAATAAAGTTTTCCTTATATTGCTAGTTAAAGCTAGCTAACTGTTTGTATAGCAGTGAGATGTTTTAATGCTCTCTTAATGCCACCTTTGAGCAAACTCTCACTGCAAACTCTCATTATAAGGCTTTCAAGTTTGTCTTCTGCTGCTTTGTGGGGTTTCATCTGTACTCAAGTTGCAATTTTTATATTTTCAGTGGCACTTGAAGCAGTATTGGAGCCAGAATACTAAAAGATAGGATTACACTCCCACGTATTCATGTCAACAAAAACTGACACTTGTCGCAGTAACATTACCTCAAGTGCTACCAAATGAATGAAGCAATTTGTAGAATTTGTTTGCATCTGCCTCAAAGGGTTTTCTAGATGTAATCAGTCTACTATTGCTGAGCTCGTGGAAAGCACAATAAAACAAAATGTAGGCTGCGGAGATATATGTATCGATTAGTTGTGTCAACCCAGAAGGAAAAAGAAGGAAATGGGCAATGCAGAACAACATTTGTGAATATACAACAAATTGACAAAGCCAGACAGCAGAGAGGGGCTGGAAGTGCAAACAGAAGAAGAAAATGAAAAGCAAGTTTGCATGGAAGCCAACTGAGAATGAAAAGATGAAAAGAGAAAAGATGACAAAATAAATATGGTAACTTAAACGAGGAACAGAATAAAAGATTCAAGATAAAAGAAAGCAAGAAAAGTAGCAAATATAAGTGTGTCACATTTTACAGGGTAATTATCAGAGGTGGGACCAAGTCATTGTTTTGCAAGTCTCAAGTAAGTCTCAAGTCTTTATCCTCAAGTCTCAAGTCAAGTCTCAAGTAATGTCAGGCAAGTCAGAGGTCGAGTCTCAAGTCACTGGTGTAAAAGTCCGAGTCAAGTCACAAGTCTGAAACTTTGAATTTCAAGTCCTTTCGAGTCTTTAAAAAAAACAAACGAAAAAATAATGTTGCAGTTATGCTAAATGTAAATATTAGACCATGTAATTTTAAAATCTGTGTTTTTCTCAACACATGACAAAATAGTTAACTTAGAAAATATACACAAATTGTGAAATTGCACCTCTTTAAAATGCAGCTCAATTAAACCTAGCTCCAAGAATAGTTTTCACCGACAGTTCTGAGATAAGCTGCATGTCATTCTTGGATGCGGTTGTAGGACCGGCTTTAAAATCGCATGACAAAAATATCATACACATTAAAAAAACTGTATCACCAACGTAGCCTGGACAACATTTGCTAGTTAGATGAAGTCAGCTATCTCATCGTAGCATATTTATATGCATATTTATAATCATACGGTTCTTGGAGTGAGTGCATACACTCATGAAGTTTAGTAACTTCAGGTCACTGCAACAAGCCCAGGTACAGTTTACCGACGGATGGGTGCAGGACCTTGAAATGCACCGTGTAGAAAGTAAAGACCATCGTACGTATCATAAGTTTACCAGTCTCACAAATCGTCGTCATAAATACACATTCGTTAACCGTTTATTAATAGGACCTTTGAGCTCAACGGTAATTAATTAGTAGTGGAAATTATTTCTGGTAGCATCACAGAAATGTAGCAGTGACAATAATACTGTATGCTGTAATCGTACTGGGCAATTAGTGATACAAAAAACCTGTTTTATCCTGTGAATAAAAGTATGTGTTTTTGTCAATGTACCATAATAACAGAGGCGAAACGCAATATTGTGTCAGGACAATTCACTATTTATGCACAATAAATAAAGGAGCATAGCGCGAAAATTTCTGTTCAGCGCCAGACTTGCTTGTAACCTATATCACCAGTTATGTTATGAAAGTGACGTATTAACTACTAAAAAACACTGACCTTTGTGTAAATGCTTGGAGCAGACTAACCTGTGAGCTGGAGTGTTCTGGGACGTTATATTTGACCTTTGAATGGCTGCAATCCAGGCCACCCGTCGCCTCTTTGTTACTTCGGAAACATGGCTCGAACAATTTCTCTTCAACGAGGTAATCCGATAACAACCGATCTCTTTACCCGTCGGCTTCCCATGGCTGTCATGCGACCGGCTATTGCAGTTAATAATACAACAGCTTCTTGTGTTTCTTTTTATCGCTGTATAACTGATTTTAATTGAAAGCCTGCGTGCGCTAGTACCGCTTGCCACGAGTTCCCAGAATCCTTTGCGGTTCTACCCGTGAATGACGTCACATTTTCAATCTCTATATAATATGCATGTTAAATTTTGTATTTGGGGTAAAATATCAAGTCTTTTCAAGTAAACCGGTTCAAGTCCAATTCAAGTCCCAAGTCATTGGTGTAAAAGTCCAAGTCAAGTCACAAGTCTTAGAACATTTTTTCAAGTCAAGTCTAAAGTCATAAAATTAATGACTCGAGTCTGACTCGAGTCCAAGTCATGTGACTCGAGTCCACACCTCTGGTAATTATGCACTAAAGCATTAAAAAGCAGCAAGGTATAAACATAAGTGTTTCTTTTAATTATACTATATATTAGTAACACTATACCAGCAATATTATTTGCAGTCTTGAATTATTTAAATACAGCAGAGGTGGTAAAGCAAGACCAGTTTAAATTAGTGGGCACTAAGAGATCCAATGAGGGAAGTAAGGTCAGCTGAGGACAATTTAGCCACATATCCAATGTATTAATTCTTGACAGATAGATGCTGTTAACTAATGACCTCAAGGCAGTTATTGCCACAGATTGTATCTCAGTGTAATTCATGCGTTTACTCGCTGGTTTGTGGACTCGTGTTTTGAAACCATTATAGCATTTTGGTGGTTCTAGTCTAGTCATAGAGTTAGTCCTCAGCAACACAAGTCTTTAAACTGACCCCAGAAACCACTGGTTACCAGGGTAAAATGTGCATTTCCTTACTGGATGATTGGTTACAAACATGTATAGCCTTCCTGCTATTGCTTTGGTCCCTAGCAATGTTGTATTGCACTTTTTTAAGTTTTACTGTCACTCTTTCTGTCTGTAGACAAGATGGCAACAAATACAGACTGCAATTTGGTGGCTAGAATTTCAAAGACAGGAATTAAAAGCACAGGGGACAAAACGAAGGAAAGGCATTGCCAAAATAAAACAGGATGTAAAAAAAAACCCCACACAGCAGCAACAACATACAATACAGTGAGTAAATACAGTAATGCAATGGGAAAACAAGGAAATGAGAACACTATAAATACAAGAGTCTGTGACGAAAGAGGAAGCAAAATTTAACAGACTTAAAACAAGAACCTGACACTGTGGTACTGAAAAGGACCCAGACAAACTGCTGGTTGCATTAAGCACAATCAAAACCCATGTGGCTAGAAAGATAGTACGAGTCCTTCATGACAAACACCCACCTCTGGAACAGACACAATCATTGTGTGGTTGTTGAACTAATATGAACTGCAAAAAAGTGGTTCATACACCACTACTGTATTTAATCATTAACAATGAATAAACTCTGTCTCGCTTTGCTATAGTTTGCCTTTTGTCTCTCTCTGCTCTCTTCTCCCTCCCCTCACCCCCACCCAGTCAGGGTGGATGGGTGCTCCTCCCTGGGTCTGGTTCCTATAAAAAGGGAGTAAAAAAAAGGAGTTCTTCCTTCCCGCTGTCACCACAAGCTCACTGATAAGGTGTCATGCGATTACTGGGATTCTTTACCTTATAACATGAAGAACCTTGAGGTAACTGCTGTTGTAAATTGGCAATATATGAATAATTTAATTTAATTTAACTGAATTGCATGCCACTGCTTGCACATTTTCAGATCTTTTTAAACTTAACTACAAGCTGTCTGTCTGTCTGTCAGTGATCCTGCAGGCATGGGCATGTCTAAAGGGTGGAGGAGGGAGGATAAGCTCCGCTGGCTAATTGGGTTTAAAGTTATTACGACTACTTGGATGCTGCTAGAGCTGTCCTGAAAGAGAGTTTGTTATTGCTCATGATTGACACCCTTACCAAACAACCCCATACATATTTCATCTTGTACTGAAATTAAAAAAAAATCATCACTGGTGAGCTAAACAATGTGTCAGTATAGCCATAACCACTCCTGTGTCTTTGCTCTACATCAAAATATGAAGCCTATAGCTCCTTATTAGTGGACTGAACATTTATTTCCTGTCTTTCTTTAAGCCTTCATAATTTTTTTCCTTTTCTCTTCCTGGGCAGATCTTTGCAATGCATCACACAACGGAGCATAGTAATAGTGCATGTGCTGATGTATTCACATGTTGCCTCTCACATGTGAGGGAGTGAATAATGAGGCATGCCCCGTGGTTAACATGGAGTAAGTAGGTGTTAACTATGACAGATTGTGCTGCCACTAGTGACCATGGCTGATCAGTCAGATAGCCTTCACCTCCCTTCTCCTCAATTATTTCACAGTCACATAACTGTACGGGTGGCAATAAATCTCACATCTCATTTAATGTGGTTGATTTCACCTCTAATGTCATAGTAGGTTCAATTTCCCTCAGTCAGATACTTTTTTTTGTGTGAAAAACTCCAGCTAACAATGAGTGAGCTTGCAACAGAAGTACCACATAGACGTGCGCTGGTTGGGTTCCAAAATGAGATATTAAACATTTAAACATTCAAAAGTGGTACCTGCTTTATACTAATTGTTCAGTGTCCCTATTCACTGCTAAAAACAAGAAGAAGAGTCGATTGTTTTGGTTTTCCGTTTTTGTTTCCCTTAATTTAATAAATTGTATATTTTTATGTTTTTCTTTATTTAAGTCTGAAAACATTGTGTATAAAACCAAAATGATGAGTTTAAAGTGAGACTCTGAAATGTATTTATAAACTACTTTTGGTAAGTAATTGAAGACAAAAAAGCTAAACAGCTAGCATAAATTTATAGCCTGTAAAATGGGAGTCTGTAGGAAGGAAACCACGGTCACTCATTTATTGTAGGGCATACATGGAATGACATCTATCACAAGGAAATGTCTACTGGACTGTGACAGGCATCTATGATGGAAAAAAATGTGGGTTGGAATTCTTCTCTGTCTGCAGTGTTGCATTTTAATAGGCTACATGTTTCCCTGAAAATTCTAAATTCATTCACTTCAAGTCTACTTTGGTCTATTTTTGTTAACAGCAGGTATTCAGGAGTAATGGACACATTTATAACACGTTCTTGCAAGTAGCTGGCGTGGAGTCAAACCCATACCACTGTTAGCTCTGACCAGGGCTCTCCATTCTCACTGAATTCCCTACATTAAAATTTCAGACTTATATAACCTGCCTCTGTCAGCCTAGTGAACTAATTCCTACCCTCGCTGTGCAGACCTGACATACTGCCCTGGAACAGGCTTGCACGCAATCCACAGCTGCCAACACTGCTTAAACGTTGTCACCTGAGTCTAGCTGCAACGCTGCTGATCCAATGATCTGCAGAGCACTGATCGGCAAACACGGGACTTGGGCGCAAAGCTCTGTTTCAGTCATTATTTCATAATTTATTAATGAAGTGACTGAATAAATTAGCAAATGTGTAATCCAGTGATTCCAGCTGCTGAAAGCAGATCCTGCGTTGTTATATGTTACAGTGTGTTAAAGAAGATTCGGATCATTGGTTTATTCCCATCAGAGAGTTTTGATATTAAATAATTTGTGAGAATATTTACACTAAACACTTGACAAACAAGTGAAAAACAATTAAGTCAACAATAATGCAAAAGTGCTGTTGCCTCAAAGAACATATTAAAAACCCCTCAACTGCTTGCTTTGAAAAACAAGGTCATGAGTATTATACTGGATAGCAACAGAGAAACACTTACCATCTTCAAAACACTTCAAATCTGACAGCTTTGTTAAATATTAACAACAGCGGGGAGAATGAAGAATGGATGGGGGAGAGCACACGGGTGAACGGGTGAAAATAATTGGTCGTAAAGTTTTCGGTCGGTTTTAGGTTGCGGGAAAGGGAGCAGGAGAAAAACACAAAGAAGGAAACTGTTGGAGGGAAATAGGTGGCAAACTAAGCGTTTGCGTTTCAATTATCTTCTTAGTCACAGCGTGTTCATCAAACATGCATCAGCTCCTGTACATCAAAGAACATTAAGTTGCTAATGCTCTGAAAAAAGGAAAACAAATAAAGCCACTATCTTTTTATGTCGTGAAAACAAAGAGAGTATTGCCCCAGTTTGACACGACACAGCCGACAACACGGCTCAGATAACAGTCTGCTGATCGTACTAAAATCTTACTGCTTGTCTAGGATTCCACTTGATGCTCAGTCGTGCCATATATTGTCTTTCAAGAAAAGTCTGAATGAGGCTCAGTTGAAGCTACTCATTATAATACGTTATTATGTAAAGATATGTTAATTCTCGACAAGATGTTTTGTAATCTGGAATGTGGGGAATTTTAGCAGTAAGGGACTAAACAAAAGGTCCGCAACCTTCAAACTGCAAGGATTTTAAGAAGTCGCTGCATATTTAAGCTTGATGTCAAGTCTCCAAAACTGGCATTTAATATGAATATTTCCACAATTTGTCAATTTATGTTCTTGTGTATTACTTCGCACAAATTCTCTTTCCGTGACCTTAAAATATTGTAGAAGTAATTTAAAATGTTAAACTATTCTAATTAAATCACCGGTAAGAATCTGTAAGATTCGGTACTGAATAAAGATTGCCAAGCTTATTTCAGCTTCTTTGTGTTTTTATTTGTTTTCTCAACAAAGGAAAAGTCCAACTCCTAAATTATTAAAATTCATCCTGCAATGTGCAGCACATCAATTCCATGTTCTCAGTCCATTTGTCATCAGCATGTCCTGGTTCCTCAACGTGGTTGAGGGTCTCGCCTGGGGACCCTTACTAGTCACATACCCTGGCCCGTGATTTGAACCTATTGCCAACACATCCAGCAGAGGCACCAGAATAGGGGCGAAACTTGATTTAAGTGACTATGAGTGTAGCATGACTGTTGGTATTTCAGAAAACACCGATCTATTGGGATTTTCTCACGCATTTATTTCTCCAAGAAACAAAATACCCAGTGAGCGGCAGCTCTCTGGGCAAAAATGTCTTGCTGATGAGAGAGATCACAGGAGAATTGCCAAACTACTTTGAGCTTACAAGAAGGTAATTACAACTAACTTAGACAGAAAAGCATTTCAGAATGCACAACATGTCAAACCTTAAAGCAGATGAAGCGCCCCAGGTGCAGCTGAGGCTACAATTCACACAGGCTCAGCTGAAGATTGGAAAAATGTTGCCTGGTCTGAGGAGCCTGCGTACTGATTGCAGAATTCGGAACAAGATGAGTAAACAATATGAAAGCATGGATCCATCCTGCCTTGTAACAATGGTTTGAGCTTGTGGCAGAGGTGTAATGGTTGAGGGATCATTTCTTGGCACACTTTCAGCCCCTCAGTACCAACTGAGTGTTGTTAAATGTGCCCTTTGAGATGATGAGATGAGATGAGATAGCCTTTATTTGTCAGTTGCAGGTCTTTTGCCCACAACCGAGATGACAGACCTTGCCGACCGTACATACAATACACAAACATCACATTGGGGAGACAGGTCAGGCTAAGCAGCGAGGAAAAAAACATCGAAATGTGTAACACAAAGGGATAATATAGGAATGCACAGGTATCAACACACCATAGCACAATAAACACAGACAAGCAACATGGGAAAGTGTTCCAGTGTGTACATCTGATCTGGGACCGCTGCAATCTTCGACTGCGCCTCCAGCTGACTCGATATCCACATCAGAGGTAAGCGTTGGAGGTGGCGTTGGATCCGGGGTAGGGAGGGTGATGCGTCAGTAAGTGGTTATCAGTATCAGTATATGTATGTATGTGCGCGTCCATAGTTCAGCTGAGACAGTGTCCTTGGCCCTGCCAGGCTAAGTAAACAGTCTTCCAGCCAACCCAGGTGGCCTTGCATGGAATGGGAAGGAACAGACTCAACACAGTCGTTATCAGGGAGTTTTTGTTCGGCTCCAGCCTTGAGCCCACAGGTGGCGCCGAAGGGGTAGCCGGATTATGATGGTGATTTTTCTTTTGCAAACAACTCATGAGAATTTCAAAGCTGTTCTTTAACACTCCGACACAGGTCTCTCAATCTCCCGTTGGAGAACCGCGAGCTTCCCCATGATGGTATCAAACTTTCGTCCCGTGGTGTTGTCATTCTTTTGCTCAGGGAGCCAATGGACTACTTGCACTAACACTTCCGCGTTCTATGTAGTCCTGCCCCAGTGCTTCCGGTGCGGTTAAACCATGGCGACGTTCTACACTCGCTGCCTACAAGAGCTCCCAAAATCGAACATCACCGATGTTCATCGGATTTGCAGAGTGATGACTACCCCCGCCAGCAAATTAGATAAAGGATTTAAGTTATATGCTGCATCATATATACACAACTACGAAGGTAAGAAAACGTAAATTAACCGACAAAGAAACGCTAGCTAACGTCAAATGCAAACACTACGTTACTCCGCTATGTCCTTCATTTGATGTCAGTTCTCTACATTACATGTTTTCTTAAACGGTGTTTTATGTCGTCCTAAACTATAGTTGAGGTTTTCTTAACTAATGTCACTTTTGTAGTTAGACACTGTTATAATGGCGTTAGGTAGTTGGCTAACTATGGAGGTAGTTAACTACCTAATGCTACTCTTGCTAAGTGTAAAATATATATGTTTAAGACATGCTGAAATGAGTAATACAGAAATAATGCTAATGGTACTTGTATCTTTATTCAGTGTCCAATAAAGACAGGTTGTCAGGGGAGGTCGGTGTGAGAGCCCCGTGCTACAGGTCAATGAGGAAGAGTGAGGCACCACACAGACTAAGTGTAGGCAGGAAGCTGTTAATCCCCGTTCAGTGGGGTTCAGTTCATTTAAGCATTAGTTAAGTTCATTCCTAAAGGCCCATCAACTTGAATGTTTTCCTTGTCTCCCTGCTTTATCACTCCTAATTTGACTAGTCAGATAGTTAAATCAACGTGTGTTTGGGTGATCAGAAACATTTGACAACAAGTTAATACTGCAAATATACACAATCTAAGTT
Source organism: Maylandia zebra (assembly GCF_041146795.1). NCBI lineage: Eukaryota > Metazoa > Chordata > Actinopteri > Cichliformes > Cichlidae > Maylandia > Maylandia zebra. Next base: position 16,694,171 of record NC_135174.1, on the reverse strand, counting down.
ATTACAGTTATCAAGCATGGTTAAGTTGTTTTAATAGGGAGAGAAGGAAACACTAAGCATTCAGGAGGGTGCGTAACCATAACACTGAACTATGTTCCTGTTCGGCTCTTCCATGAAGATGTTACATTTTTAATTTTCGTTCTTTCTTCTTAGATTAAGCTTCTGGATTCATCGCTGGTGATACTGACACATAGCCAGTGCTCCTGTGTGGCAGGCGCTGTTATGTGCAATCACACAGTGGCACTGCTCTTCCAAACAGCACACTACTCACAACTCAGAGTGCCGGTTGTCCCCCCTGTGCATAGCTGCACGGAATCTGAACAGCAATGGCACAAGCCACGGACAGTGGTAATTTAAATGAGGTTAAAGTTTTTGAATTAGTCCATGTTTACATATGAACAGCAACACCATCCATAGTAAATGTATCTTCTGTTAGGGTGTGAAGCCAGGACCCATCAACTCCATGATCTTCACTAAGCCAGTACCAAATAGGATGGCCCAGACTGGAGTACGGTAATTACATTTGTAAAATTTGGTTTCACGTGTTACAAATGTATGTTGCTATTTTTTTCATACATACATGTGTCAGAATAGGTATTAATTTACATACAACATTACACTTTCTGAAGACGGCTAACTCAGTCATGTACATATACATCCCAGTCTCTAACTTATGCACCACTGTTTTACACCTTTTAGTTTTTAGTTTAGTTGTTGTTCAGTAGAATAACCTTCTCCCTTACATTATTGTCATTGATGTTTTCTTTAGGAGTGGCTTCTACAGAGGCATGGTGGGTCCGTTACCAGATCCCTGCTTGTTCAGAATAACGGAGGCATATGCAAAATTTAATATTGAGGACAGGCCACTTGTGACCACAATGAACATGAGACCTGACAAGCCCCTTGTGGAAAGTGCCTTTGGGCTGGTGCAGGAGGGCAGTGTTCTGTCATATCAGCAGCCGGTTTTGACAACCCCGTACATCACACTACAACGCGATGCACCACCAACACCGCACTTGCCTCTGGAGGGGTATGACATCTTGCCATCAGATTGTGTGTTTGTGTGCTCAGAAGAAGAGCTTCTGCATCTGAAAAGCTTGTCTGTAACTCTGGAAATGGCTCACAAAATAGAGGAAGCTACACGTGAGCAAAGCTCTTCGTCTGAGTGGCATCAGCTCCGCAGGCCCAGAGTGACTGCCTCTAGGTTTCGGGAGGTGTGTCACGTCAGAGGCCAGAGCTCGGCCGAGTCACTAGCAGAGCGTATATTGAAGGGAACAAGGCAGACAGCAGACATGAGGAGAGGAACTGAGATGGAGCCTGCAATAGCAGCAGAGTATAGTAGGCTAATGAATGTTAACTACTCACCCTGTGGTCTGGTCATTCACCCCATTGCTTGCTGCATCTCCTGATGGTGTTGTTTTTGACCCCAATGAATACCCCCAGTTTGGCTTCGTCGAATTCAAATGTCCCAATGTACAAAACTTTATTGACTGCAAATATGTGCAGATGGAACGTGGTGCCCCTAAACTAAAAAAGAGCCACGCATATTACTGGCAAGTGCAAGGACAACTGCTCATCAGTGGGATGCAGTGGTGTGACTTTGTTGTGTGGGCACAAGAGGACTACCTAGTGCAAAGAATATACATGGATACAGATGTACACAATGCAATCAGAGAAAAGGCAGACTATTTCTTTTTTTACATATATATGCCAAGATACCTGTGTTTGAAAAAATGAACAGTAAAAACATAGCAAAAAGAAAAACAGATCCTTCAGGCTGGCTGGAACAAAATAACTGATGTTTTATTTTCAATATATTTCATGAATTCTTTTGTTGTTACATGTTACCTTTATGTGACATCAATAAACTGTTATTTAAGCAATGGCATCAATTTAATTTTTAAAAACACACATTAAAACGTTGAATTTGTGCAGAACTTATTTACATGGTAAGTATTTAAAACTCCATGCCTAGCATACTGATATACATTTAGACAATAACACAACTGAACTGTAGAAAATGATAAATGGTATTTTTGATGTTCCAAAAGCTCAATGTCACTTATGATTTTAAAACGATTTAGTGATTTACTTTATAATTTTGATAAACAGTTTTGTTGAATCTGAATAGTAATATAGTAATATAATTAAACAGTATTATTAACATTAAACATTTGCAATGAATTTGAATTATCAATAACTGAAACTCAACTATCAGCACTCAAGTACCAGTTCTGTAATCAAGTATTGTCAGCTAAGAAGGAAGAAATGCAACTGTAGTGGCCTCAGCTGCAGGTCATTTTCCATAAGTTACTTGTACTGGCACTGGTGTCTTGGGAAAAATCCATCTTGTCTCACTTAACCCATTTTTTAACTAATGCTGTGTTCTGGTAATTTGACAGCATACATGCCACTGCAAACAGTTGGTTGATATTATAAACATGTGACATGGTAATGATGCTATCAAAAAGTTTGTTCTGTTTGATCCTCCTAATGACTCGCTCCACATGTACCCTGAGTCTGGCTATGGCCTGCGTCTCCTTAACCTGGTATGCTGGCATCTGCTTCTGCTTAGATAGAAAAGGTGGGCAGTACACTTTGCATTTACAACAATCAGTGATTAGGAAGCCCTTATCTACCATCACTGCCATGTCTTCAGTCAACTTCTCAGCAATGCCTGATTGTTTGAATAGTTCCTTGTCACTAACCGAACCAGCATACAGATTAGAGATGAATGTCACTGGACCATGTGGAGCTATGCCAACCAGGGCTTTCATCGTACAGTGGGATTTGTACGAAGAGTACATTTCACTTTGGAGAAGTGGTGAGGATGGTGTCTGACACCTCAGCTCTATACAGTCAAGGATCATCTGGGTGTCTGAGAAATCTTTGAATTCCTCAGGGAGGTAAGCTTGCACTTCTTCACGTGTAAGCCAGATGCACTGAGACCCCAGTGCAGTGGCAAGAAAATTTGTCCATGTTGCAATAATGCGGCTCACTGTGGACTGGTGTATGTTAAATCGGTGTGCCAGGTCCCTCTCCTTCAAACCAACTGACAGGAAAACCAGGAAAAGAAAAAACTCGTCAATTGGCTGTAGCAGCTGCCTCTGGAAGGTGAAAACAAAAGGGAAAATGTTACTCCTTAAGCTATGAACTAGTAAAATTATTCTTTTCTTGGCTAAATGTTTTGTAATGGTTAGGCATACCATACTGTACCATGGGGTAAACAATGAGGTGCTGTAGTGCACAGGTGTATGTATGTAAAGGATACTGAGTCATAATGTACATAATGTAATGTTATTGTACATAAATACAATAACATTACACCTCTAGTTCTAACTACCAACAAACCCATAACCTACTGTTGATGTGCGTGCAGGTGTCAACACTTCTTCGTTCCGATTGGCAGCTGACTTGGCTCTTGAAACCCGGATCATTTTATAGATGCAAGGCTCAATCAAAACCCAGAATGCCATCAAATGATCATAGCTTGGAAATCTATTCACGAGAGAGCCATACATCGTGTCAATCATTAATTAACATTACACACTGACATAAAAATAATGTGAACTGTGACAAATATGCTAATGGTATGCTGTATAAAATAGTCTGATTAAGAGTATTTGGCGTTGTATTTTACCTGTAGCATTAGGATATCGTTTAAATACTAAAGCATCTACATAAAACATACAATCAGCAGAGAAAAAGTAAATTTCTATTTTGTTTTCATTAAGACTGGAAAAACTTTCGAAATTTAACTGATGGTGACCTTGGTATATTTTAAACAGTTAGCTTGAATAGAACTTAGATGTACCTGGTATAGAATCGGATGTCAGTGTCGGAGCCAGCAAAACGCTGTAACCCAAATTCTCGCTGGACACGTAACTCCTGTATTTCCTTCCTCAGAGTCTCCACGTCTTTGGACAGGTCTTCTGCAGCTGATGCAGATATGTCCAATGCAGACGGCTCAGAGACTGAGCAGTAGTCATGATCTCTTGTAAGACTTTGCTCTTCTTGATCGTCAGGAGGAACTAGTTCAGGGCGTCGCTCCGTTCTCTCCCAAACACTACGCCGCGGTGGTTCAACTTTATAGCCATTCCACTCAAAAAGTGTTGGTACAGCACCTTTAATAAGCCTCCTTCGACCATCGAGGGTTGTTGGCTCTATGAGTTGATCACTGGCAAAGTGTCTGCAGCAGACCCTGGTGTGAGAGGTAATCGTGAAATGATCCCGGCGTATATTTACCAGCATTGTCTTCTCAAGTCGGAATGGGTCGGAAAGGCATGAAAACTTAGTATGCCGTTAAATTTGGCTGAAGCTGAACAAAGTGGGACACAGCAATGCTCGGAGTATTTCTTCTCCTGTTTTTGAAAATGTTCTGTTTTAAATACTTTCCTTTTTATACTCATTCTGAAGCGACATTAGCATAGCTACCGATAGATAAGCAAACGTACCGGAAACGCACAAGCGGTACTATTTGGAAACGGAAATACGTCACATGCCCTAGTGCAAGTAGTCTATTCTGAGAACTCACGACACAACGGAACCACAGTGTACCCATGTGATGGCTGCTTCCAGAAGGATGATGTGCAAAGCCTCAAACCTCAAATAATCTCTAATTGGTTCAATCAAATGGCCTCTACAGTCACTAGATCTCAGTCAAATAGAGCAGCTTTAGGGATGTGGTTTAATATGAGATATCATGGATGTGCAAACGTGCAGCAATTGCTATCACGTCAATACGGACCAAATCTCTGAGGAATGTTTCCATTACCTTGTTGAATCTATGCCATGAAGAATTAATGCAGATCTGAAGATAAAAGGGGGCCAAATCCAGTCTACATACACACGTGGGATTAAAAAAGGTTTTATCTATTTTTATATCGGCTGTGATTTAATAGCTGGTCTCTTTAGGTGTACGTGTTGGACAGATCCAGGTTAGCTGGACCTCCATTTCCATCTGTTATGTTGTGCCCTTTCAGCTAACACTCCACCAGCAGAAGCAAATGTGTGCAATTCCCAGAATGTCTAACTATTGATTTAACTCAAACCACTTTATTTACCACACAGGTCCAAATGAGTAACTGTGAAGGCGGCAACAGTATTACAATGTTTTCAAAAGTAGCTGGAAAAGTTTATGAAAAGTGAAACTATTTTGAAGCCTCTTGTGATCCAGTTTTAACTTTTTCGGAACAAAACTTTGTTGCTGGGCAATATTTAGCCGACTACACGAAAAGTAGAGTGAGCAGTGAGAAAAAAAAAAGACATGGAAGAGAGGAGGAAGAGAGAGAGAGAGATGGTGGAATCAGTTTGATGCCAAGAGCTGTGCGCTGACCCTGATTAAATGCCTCCCCTAACTCACTGGGACCACTGATAAGACCAATACACTCTGGGCAGTGTGCGCGTTGTGTGTGCGTGCATGTTCAGGAGCCAGAGCAGGCGATAAGGTGTGTCTACACATGTGCATGCAGAAGACTGTGTGTGTGTGTGTGCCTATGATCCTGTGTGTCCCAACACCAATTCTCCTGTGTAAACATGCTGACCTGGCACAACACCAGTAGACACTTTGAAGTTGGCAATAGGCACTGTAATCTCCCTCCTTCTCTCTCTCACAGAGCCAGAGGGGAGACTTAACACTGGAAACCTTCTGTGGCTTAGCATGTGGCCGCGAACACACAGACGCCCACACACGCATACACAAAAACACTCTCTATTGTTGCAGATGGTTGTGTATTCTGTCCCTGACACACAGAAAACAGCAAATTAATCACAAATAAATGCATAAATAAATCAAATCTCACTCAGACCCTGTGCTTTGTTTTATTTATGTCAATTACTTTTTTTTTTGCAGACGTGTGTGTGCGCTAAAAGTGACTACCACTCTGGAGTGTATCACTCTACAGCCCCAGAGCATCTTCAGATCTTAAATGAGAAATGCTAACTTTCCAGCGCGATCATCTGTGACCGTCCAAATGCAGCAAATTCTCGGAGAAAGCAAGACTTTATATATATTACCTATTATCGATGAAGTGTATGCCTTGTAATAAATAACACATCCTATACAGCATGTAATTATAATAATACCTGAATACATATCCTTCACTCTACAGAAGAGCTAAAAGAGTATCTGAGGCACAGCAGAGGGTTATGTTTGGAAGGGAATGCATAGCTGTTGAATTATTTATCTCCAGATGCCTGAGTAAAAGAAAGTATTTCCTATGCTTACAGACAATATTTAAAGGATCACTGTTTAACCGTCCACAAATTTTCTGTTACTCTCACCACCCTTATAGTTATTTTCAACTGCAGCAGGCAGATATTTGCAGCAAACCCCCAGAAAACACAAAACCCCCAGAAAACAAATAAGTATGCTCAGCATCTAAAACGGATACAGTTAACAACTAACCAGTGACCACAATGGCTTTTGTAACTGTTGGAGTTTCATTAGCTTCCAGAAATCTAAGTTTACAGTGCTGTTATGTAAAGATGTGTAGTTCTCTACTTGTTCGTCCTCTCCCCACTGCCTAAAAAGCAGTTATCGGAGGATGAACGCTACATGAATTACACTAAGGCATAGATCTCTGTGATATTACAAATATTAATCTCACGTCACCAGTGTTGGGGAGTAATGGAATACATGTACCGCCGTTACGTATTTAAAATACAAAATATGAGTAACTGTATTCCATTACAGTTACCGTTTAAAAAGGTGGTATTCAGAATACAGTTACTTTGTTGAAATAAATGGATTACACTGCGGTACTTTCCTGTTTCATATTGTCGCGGGTCAGGACTGTTTGGGTTTTGTTTGACAGCTACGTTCTATTGTTCCAGATGGCAGCGTTACGGTTGTCATGGTTACAGGGTGACGCTCTCTCTCTAGTGTTTCCTGGGTGAGAGAGCGCCTTTTCGTTGTTGTTGTTGTTGTGCTAAGCTAATAGGCAGAATGCTACAGAATGCTCTAAAGAATGTAGCATCATGGGCAGTGTAGTCCGTGCTGCAGGGTGAATGGACTGTTATGTGTCTGTGAACGCGAGGAGAGAGAAAAAGGCGAGTGGAAAAGTACGAGTTGTCATCGAGCAAAAACGGGAGCTGGAAGCATGTAAATATAATAATAACCACTTCAGCCAAGAAGAGTGCCTGACGAGCCCAGTTGTAAGTAAGCTATTAAGACTCGACTGTACGCCGTGTTCGTGTTTTCCTTCGAAACAATAAGTTCCGTTGGAGCAGCCTTTCAACGCCTCTCTCTGTCTCTCGCAAGCAAAGTTGACCCACACAACAAAGTAAAGCTATTTTTCGGCTACGAGCCCAACACGGAACCCGCTGTATCAGTCAGCGGTCCCTTTACTACGGTTCGGAGCCGCGAACCTTCAGTAACAGTAATAAATCACAGCAATAGTACATTCACGTAGTTGTAAAAAGCATGATAATATATTAAGTAATCCAAAGTATTCAGAATACGTTACGCTCATTGAGTAACGTAACAGAATACGTTACAGAATACATTTTGGGGCATGTATTCTGTATTCTGTAACGGAATACATTTTAAAAGTAACCTTCCCAACACTGCACGTCACAAATAACACATTTCATGCTGTGGCCTTTAAAAGTAGACCCTAAATACTCACCTTTGAATCCTGCAACTTTGTGCCAAGTTTCTGGCCAAGTGTGAACTTCATTTTTTTTGCTTACTTTTGGTCTCCACCCTCACAAACATGTAACTGATTTACTCTGATTGCTTATTACGTCTTTGTGCCATGTGGTGTTGAGCAGACAGAATGAAGTCTTCTGTTTTTTCACTCAAAATAGCCAGCTGCTGCTCCTGAAATGAACATCGATTACAAAGGTAAGGTCTGAAAAACCGCAGCAATAAGTTTAAGTCTAAGATGCTCTGGAAAGCTGCAATGTTTGTATAAAATGCTCTTTGCATTTGTCACCACCAGTGACACTTCAGTCATTTTATCTTTTTGCCCAAATCAAAATATTGACTGGAACAGCTATGATTGTAACTGCATGTTAACAATAGAAGGTGTAAATATATCATTACATTTTGTAATTAACTCACTATTGAGCATCCTGTCAGGTATGTCTGCTCACTGTCAGGGTTTATGCAAAGAAGCTGCAAACCTGACTCTCTGCAATTAGGTTTACCAAATGGTGATAATTTAATCCCTTATATATGTATTTATATCCAGGAGCCCATTTCTTTTATACCATTTCCTGTGAGAAATAATCATTTTATCGATATTACCTCTCAGTCTTGTCTATATGGTGTCCATTTACATTAATGTGAATGGGATTTACACTAAAATCTTCATGTTGTCCCTGAGATGCTGTTAGACTCAGAAATAAATGAGATTCTGACCTCAAATAACTGCTGCAGCTGTGTTTTGAGAACACTGATGAAAAAGGATGCTGCCCTAGGTGGATGCAACATGGGTGAAAGGCTGGTACTTCATTAAGTCATTGCCCATTGGTTATGTCCTATTTTTAAAATCTCATCCACACTACACTAAAAATATTACTATTGAACTAACTGTTGTCGGCCATGTATCATTGCATCAATATGTCAAATTATGAGTAAGTATCCACACCAGAGGTGGTGAATCCACGTTGGAAACATTGTACCGTGTCTACCATGTCTAAGACTCATTGACAAATTCTCTCTAAATTGCGTCCAGGACTGGAGAGCTTTAGGAGCCCCTGATCAGATAGAAAGCTACTCAGGGTATTAAACTGGGGCAAGGGGTTCTCAGAACTTTTACCACACAGGATTAAAATTAGTTTTATTTAATCTCACCCTGAGACTCACACTAGTAAAGTTGCAAGTGCAGGAATCCATAACCAACAACTAAAAACTAATTTTTGACCCAGTTTAAGAAATTGCAAGTCTTGTGGGAACTGATATCTGGGGTGGGACATTAAGGTAAGCATAACAACAACTACATCTGAATTCACTTGGCTTGTTTTTCCTTTTCTTTACTCTTTTTGTTTGTGTTTTGTTTTGCTTAAAAAAAAAAAACCCTTGCCTGTTAGAATTATTAAAAGTGGTTGCTTGTTTTGCACAGTTCAATCAAATTTGCAACACCCTTCATAAGTAATAAACAAAATGAAAATTTAGCCACAAAGAAAATAATTTCGACAGCTTTTGCTAATTTGCCTCTTTGTTTCTCCTGCCTGCGTTGCCAGATATGCAGATTCCAGGCAGTGTTTTGGCAAGCTGGCAGATAATCCTGTTAGGCACAATCAGCTTGGTTGTATTGTTGAATATAAACTCAATCTTTCAGACAGAATAACAAAATGTCAATAAGGATCAGCACATCTGCACTGAAGCCGGAGCATAACAATTGAAGTCAGGCAAAACTTTACCCAGTGTGAAGTGCCCACATAAGAATAAAGCAAACAAGCTCAAGTAAACTCTTGCTTGCGTCTTTGTCTTTATTGCTGTGAATAAATAAAACATTCACAGAATAGACTGGCATCCAATATGCATTTCATTATGTTGGGCACCACGTTTGACTTCTTCATAAGCGTGCGGCAGCACTGTTTTCTCTGTTTTCTGTATTCTCCGCTGACTGCACAGCAATTAACTGTTGTAAATCTGTTAGAACTGTCTGAAATCATAAATAGCTATTTCTTTCTTAGAAAAAAAAGAATGTGATAATATACACTCGCTGTCCACTTTATTAGGTACACCTTGCTAGTGCTGATTCAGAACCTCTTTGTGTTCAGAAGTGCTTTAATTCTTTGTGGCACAAATTCAACAAGGTACTTGAAACATTCCCTAAAGACTTTGATCCATATTGACACAACAGCATCACGCAGCTTCTGCCAATTTGCAGTAACACATCCATGTAAATCTCCCTTTCATACCTGAAGGTGCTCTGTTGGATTGAGATCTGGTGACTGTGGAGGCCACAGTGAACCTATTGCCATTTTCAAGAAACCAGTTTGAAATTATTTGAGTTTTGTGACATGGCGTGTTATTCACGCAGCCATCAGATTATTACATTGTGGTCACAAAGGGACATTCAGGTAGGATGTGGCAGTTGATTCTCAGTTGGAACTATGGGGCATAAAGTGTGCCAAGGAAATATCCCGAACACCATTACACCAGCAGCAGCCTGAACATTTGATAAAAGGCATTGTTGTTGTTATAACTGTACCATTCTAATGTGGGAGGAGACATTGAGACTCTGTATATCAGAGAAAGGTTTTTTCAGTATTCTGTTGTTCAGCTTGAGTGAAGTAAGCCTCAGTTTCCTGTTCTTCCTGTTTTGACAGGAGTGGTGTGCAGTTCTGCTGCTGTAACCCATCTGCTTCAACATGCTGTGTATTCAAATATGCTCTTCTGCATACCTTGGTACGTACATGTAGTAATTTGAGTTAGTGTCGCCTTCCTATTAGCTCAAAGTCTGGTTATTCTCCTCATATGCCTGGCATCAATAAAGCATTTTGCCCAGAGAACTCCAGCTGGATGCTTTTTCTTTTTTTTTTGGATCATTCTCTGTAAACCTCAGCGATGGCTGTGGGGGAAAATCCCAGTAAATCAGCAGTTTCTGAAATACTCAGACCAGCCAGTCTGGCACCGACAGCCATGCTGCATTCAAAGTCACTTAAATCATCCTTCTTCATTCTGATGCTTGGTTTGAACTTCAGCAGGTCGTCTTGACCATGTCTACATATCTAAATGCAGAGTTGCTGCCATGTGATTGCCTGATTAAACATTTTTCTTGAGGAGCAGTTGAAGAATTGTACCTAATTAAGTGTGGCGAATAAACCAAAAATGGTTTAGATTTGCTGCAACTACTCATGTGTCCAGATGTCAGACTATATCAGGGAGACTATATCTATAACAGCTTATTGTGTGCATTATGCCAAATATATAATACATCCCAGCAAACAACTGTGTTTGAAAGAAGCACTGAAAATGAGTCCTGTCGGACAAGCTCTTTTAATCGTGGGGTGCATTTAAAAATCATTTGTAGACATAAAAATTGGATCCATTCAACTGTTAAGACGCAGGCTCTGAAGAGAATATAGCACATTCACAAAATCCCTAATAGGATCTGGTAGAGAACATATGCTTTTGATATACACAAGGAATTGGTGAATGTCTCCAAAGGCTGCACATACCTCTACACACGCATAGAAACTGCAGATCTCAGCAATATGAATAGTCAGGCCTGCTTACACAAGTGTGGCTAATTCAATATGACATCTTTCTAATAGGTAGTCTGGCATCTTGGGGGGGACTGGGCTAAATGCAGAGTGAACAGATATTACAAGTGTGAGGTGTTGATGTAAATAAAACTATAATAATAAGTCTTTTTTTGCAATTATAGTTAGTGTTGAAATTAATAAAGGGAATCAAAAGATTAAGCCCTTCTAGGCCTCGCAAGGAATTGGGACGAAAGAAAACCATCCCACAACGCCCTGTTTGGAAATAAATCAGATGATTAAGTCACACTGCTATCTGTGTCAGTTATGATCAAAGAGAGTAAGAAATCACGATGCAGTAACTGCAACTGTCTTATACAACTGCTCTGTTAGTCTAGGTGTTAGTCTAAGAATTAGTCTCCCTTAAGGAGTGGTGTGAGTCAGGCACAAAAAGTGAAACGGTGCTGGTGCATGGATTGAAACGTTGCAATGAAATGCAAATATCTCTTTGAGCATTTAAGTGAAGGTCGTGAAAGGTGCTTTTTAAAATGCACCGGTGTTTGGAGGCATACTCTCCTGTCTTTACGAAAACGGAACTTAAGAGCCAAAATATCCTTCGACACAGGGAAAGGTGAGGTGCACGACGAATGAGGGTGCTAAACCCAGACGTTCATTCCCAGTTGAATGTGACAGTTTAATCAGTCCAGATAATTCCCAAACTCCAGATAATTACCATTTACATGTTGGTAGGCTGTGCAAGGTCAAAAACCGTCTGTGATGAAATCTTAAATGAACAAGTGGAAACTTTAGTGTTAAACCTTTTGACCAAAACTGTGGTTAAAGTGTAAATTTAAGACAGCTGGTGGGGTCGGAGTATTTTTAAGCATTTTATTATTTCTGGAGTGCGTGATACTGTTGGTAGAGCATTTCCAGGTGTCTGTAATGATATGAGTGTAAAGCTCTTACACCTATGAGAAACTGTGTAGAAATCAGCATAATCAGTTGCCCTCCTGTTCAACACTAAACAACAAACTGGTCTCACAACTGCTGTAATGACGAAATTCAGGCACACTGCCAGGTGAAAAATGGCAGCACAGTGGTGTAATGGTTAGTACTGTTGCCTCACAGCAATAAGGACTTGGATTTGGATCCACTGGCTGGCTGAGACCCTTCTGTGTAGAGTCTGCATGTTCTCTATGTACTCTGGCTTCCTCCCGCAAGTGCATAGATGTGAAAGTTAGTATGATGTATGGATGGCTGGATGGATGACAGTAATCTAATAAGCTATTAATCTGAAGAATGTGGTGCAGCATTTCTAACACAGACCTTTGACAAACAGCGAGCAACAGCTGCTGGAGATGGTGGTATCAAGCTCAAACACCAGAGACCGAAACATTTCCCATAGACGATCACATCCTTGAGATCCATTTGGCTTTCTGCTTCATCATGTGTGAAATTCATGTTGGTACCATATGAAACATTTTCTATTGATTTTTTAGATCCTCTCAAACTTTTGACATTTAATGCATTTTTAATAGCTCAAGTGAAAAAAACAACTTTTTTATTGCAGTGGATAGTACTGTACAGAGCCGAAGAACAAAACTGTAAGATCTAGATCCGCAATATGATGACATCACCTCGCATTCTTGTCAAAACATGACAACTGAAAGAGATAAGCACTGGGAGTAGCACGACTAATGTAGCGCACCTAATTGTGAACCTTGGGATTCAGAGCAGGAGGAGTTACCTTGCCAGAAGGTGCATTTGAATTTTCTGAGTCTCAAGGACCCCGGATTGAGAACCACTGCAAAAACTGGACGGAAAGCATCAATTAAGTATTGCCAGATTTGAAATGATAATCCCTAAACTCAGCAGAGCTTTGTCTCTCTGACAGCACAGAAGAGCTTCTGTCAGTCAAATCACAAAATACTCAGAATGTCTAGTCCAGGTTACTTGGAAAAGACATGCTTATTTTCCTCAACAGTTTGAGAAGACACATGCAAAACAAAAATGGATTTGAGCAAAAAGTCTAAAGGTGAAGATCACATTAACATTTTTAGGACAACAAATATTTTTGCTTAATTGAATCTGTGCTTAATTTTTTCTACACCTTAATTCGAACACAAGAACAATGACGTGTTTTGACCAGTGTAAGAATGAAGATTTAAGCAGTAAACACATTTTATTTCTCATGTATGTGTTGCTTTCTCATGATTTTTGATGATTTAAGCACGGCAAACGCAATGTAAGGTTAATGATCACAGCGCAAGTGCTAAACTAAAATAACTAAGTTAAAAATGAAGAAAAATATTTTTGGGGGAGAAAAGGTGAAAGAAGAGGAGGAGGTTAAAGCAAACTTGTTCTGCACTAATAAGTAACTAACTCAACGACAACAAAACACACAGTGAAACACGACTTCATAGAAAATCTCCCATTTGTAGGCAAGGACTAAGCCACAGTTATTTAAATCGAAGTCCTGGTGCCTCTGTCATCCAGCGTGACTAACAGGATTTGACATGGTGAGGAGTGGATGGGTCCCAGGTTCACAAAACACATTCTGTCTGTCTGACCCTCTCTTCACACACACACACACACACACACACACACACACACACACACACACACACACACACACACACACACACACACACACACACACACCTGCCTGTGTGCATATTTACAGGAAGCCACATGAAAGCAATGCCACATAATCCACTGAGTACACTGTTACACAGCCTCTTACTTGGCTTCACAATGGCACCGCAGCAATTCTGTTTTTTGTCATTACTGATTGCCTTCCTCTACCTGTGTGTGCCAGCCACTCTCATACATGACTGAGCAAGAGTCCCATCATACAAAGGTTAATATGATGGGTTTAGGTTTATTATGCAATTATGGGAACATAAGAATCAAGATTAAAAGAAACCCCACAGAACCATATTGTACCTGTTACACACACTTTACATCACTCCTAGCTCGTGCCACCTCTGACTTTCTCCCCTCGCTATCTGCTTTGTGTTGAGGAGGCGACAGCTTGCAGTAATTTAAAGTAATCGGATGATTCTCTCTCTTTTCATAATCCGAGACACACAGGCTGCTGTGAGGTAACCTGCTTTGGACGGGACCGCTGCAATAGGCAGTCGACAGACAGCCCACGTACTGTAGCGTGGACGCTACTTGTTGAAAATAAATTACACTCTTTCAGACGGCATGAGAACGATCTCTTACAAGGTAGTGTCGGGGACACTGCCGCTCTGTTAGGAAAGTGACTTACAGACCACGTGGTTAAGATGGGTTTTTAACCTCAAGACCAACATAAATACAACTTAATTCACTTTATCCACCTTAATCGCGTCAAAAAAAATACCCATAAACAAGCGTGGTGCTGGTGACATTAAAGAAATTACTGACATTTACTATTACTCTTATTAAGATCACAGCCAGAGAATCATAATCAATAGCTCGGTGATATCTGAACTAGACTACAGCTCTGGAGTGCTTACAAATATGTAGAGTCGTCTTGAATAAAGCCGACGTCAGTTTACTAAACCAGCATTAATAATCCCTTCAGCCAGTTTCAGCACCACGGAGAGCGAATCTTCTCACTGGTCCATAAACATAGTATTCAAAGTACTTTATGATACTGTATTTTGGACTTTTTTCATTGCAGGTGTCATATTATGCCTATAGCCTATAACCCCCACCCTCCCCCCAATTTTGGTAGCAGAAGGGATGTTTTGTATCCACACAAACGCGCATTGCTTCATCTCTACCCACCCCCAAAAGAAAGAAAGAAAGAAAATACCTTGTGGAGGGGTTTGAACTGTGTGGGTTTATAATGCTCTGGAAATAGAAGCAGCAGTCAGGAGCAGAGCAAATACATGAAACAGAAGCGGTGCCTTTGGGTGACTAAAGTCACTACCGCACACACACACACACACACACACACACACACACACACACACACACACACACACACACACACACACACACACACACTATAAGTCAGAGATGTTTCAGGCAGTAAAGTAACACGGGCTCCGACTGGATGCTGTGTACGACTTACCGTGTCGTCCTCGTTGAAGCCATATGTTTCACACACAAATCTACTTTTCCGCACACTGTTGCTGTCTTTGGGCCGCGGTAACACACAGCCCGGTGGAAAAAATCCAAGAAATAACATCCACACAACTCATCCACCCGCCTCGGTTAAGGACTGACCCCACTTTTGTGTGTGTTGAGGGGGGAAGAAGAAAATCCCGTTGTCGGTCTCTTCAAGACGAGAGAAACATCGAGTAGTTTATTTTCAAGTCACAAAAAAGAAAGAAAAAGAAAAGGAGGAAGAAGAAAAAGAAGCGATGCTCTTCATGCCATGCTCTTCGCCTTCGTGCGGTAAAGATAGTCTTCCTCTGCTCTAGTCTCCTTTAGTTTAAGTCCCCAGTGTGGGAGTCACAAGGTAACTACGAGCTCTGTAGGAGAGACAGAGTAACAGTATATGTGCTCTAATGTTCTCCCTTGCTTTCCCAGCCAAAGAGAGGGAGAGGGGGGGAGAGACCGAGCGACACCAGCTGAAGGAAGAGAGAGGCGATGCGCAGTCAGAGAGAGAATATTTGTCTTATGGTAGCTGTGCAAGTACCGCAGGAGCAGCAAGCGGCAGGGATGGTGATCGGTGCACCGTCATCTAATTACCTCAACGGCAAAAAGCGCCCGGATTAGCGGGTGGTTGCTCTGCTATGTCCCGCTGCTCTGCTCTGGTCTTTGCGTCGCATGGCGGAGAGGGGAGGATAGGAGCGCTATCAGACTATCCTATCAAATTTTAATTAGTCAGTACTCTCTCATACTCACTCACTTAAAAAAGCAAAACAAAAAAACAAAACAGCAAATGACAGAAAGACACAAATAATGATTCGAGACAGCACATCACTTTCCTGCCCTGAAATCAAATGCCTTTTATTTGGATACTCAGAGGTAAAAACAAACAAAAATCGCCGTGATTGTGTTTCTGTTTCTTTTGGCATTGCAGCAAAGGTCATTCTACAGGTGCGCGGTTCCATATTAAAAAGGCACACCTTGCCAACTGTGCAGGACTGGATGAACTTTAATTCCCTACGTGCATTGTGGAAAGAGACACCAGTTAACCGCTGGATTTCATGCTTCTCTGGAGTATCAGTTTTTAAGAGCTGACTGCTAATGTGTTTCTTTCACTGTTCCAATACTTGCAAAGTCCAATTTCAAGAAGTCACCTTGCTCAGTTCTCCGTAATAACACCTTAGACATGTTCTTTTAAGTAAGCTAAGTAATGCTGCAGATCGCACAGAAAGTTGACATTAAACATTATCCTGGCATTGTACATTGAACTTTATCATCATTACATTCACAGTTACTCCAGCAATCACACTCCCCAATGGCAGTGGTCTCTCCTGGACACACAGGGCCACAGTAACATTGTAAAAACTGCTTAGAAAAGCATAACAGAGCTCAAAGAGCTGTTCAATAGTGCAGGGAGACTCCAAAGGTCTTGTTCTGTTGCACGGGGCCACTCAAAAGTGCCTTGAGGCAAAGCTTGTTGTGCTGTATAAATAAAACTGAATTGAATTGACTTCTATAAATTCCTAGTGTATAAAATAGCAGTGAAGTCTATGGCAATTGAACATATTATCATTTGTTTTGCATGCATGCAAAGATAATTCAGCAAGTAACCTTTGAACAACACATGTATAGTAAGACAGCAAAATGGCAAAATTGTACATAAAAGAGTGCTCCACTAGTTAACCATCATTTGAATGGCACCATCAAACTCATGATAGGCAGATTAAAAAAAGCGGGTTCAGAAAAAACAGACTAACTACTCTTCATTTTCAAAATTTGACCTTCACTTTACCCACAATACAATTCAGCCACCCCCAGCTTCTTTGGATATTTATGTACATTAAGATTAGTATCAGCTAAAATAGCCTGAAGTCATTATCCTCATGCAGAGATCTGGTAAGGTCACATCTTTCTAACTCCGACACCCATGTTTTTTTTTTTTAAACATGGCCCCACTACTTGAGGTATTTGCACAGCTTGCACTTTAACCATAAAAGGCTTCATGTGGCTTTTCTTTTTTTTTGGTTACAAATACTGTAATACTTCCCAAGACCTGTAAACAGACTTTGATGTGCAAACTCGGAGGAAACACAAATACAGTGCCCGAGAAAATGATTCCATGCATACTATTAAAGATTTCACACCACAGGTTACCTACCCTTTATGTCTTTGTATGAGGAAGTAACTCCATACGCAAACTGTAGACTGACCCTGCTGTAGAAACGAATCCCTGAACTGCCAATACACTGCTACCCTTGACAGTAACATGATACAGAACATCACCAAATGTTGCTTAAATATTTCCAAGATACTTCTAGATAAAAGTTTTACAAGCCTATATAAAATGCAGTATTTCTAATAAAAAATTCTGTAGTTTCAGTCTTTTTACACAGGAGGAGCTGCAGAATGCATGCTGGCTAAACTTGCTAATTTTCAAAGAGTTTCTTTGCAGATACAGAATGTAGATTCCAGAAGCATCACCCAACTCCTGCAGAATCTCCGTAAAGACTTGATAACAAGTCAGTCTCAAGGGTTAATCAGTCTCTAAAGAAAATCAATCTTTGCACCTCACAACATCCATATAATATAACAATTATTCTCAATCCACTGATCGTTTTACTCCTCCCCCTCTTTTTAAAAACAAAAGATGACTTCACAGGCAATGACAAAGGGTTGTTTATTTTGTGAGTCATTGTCCTTTAATCAAACTGCACATTGGCACTTGAAAAAAAAAAAGGAAAATATATCAGCATAGCAGTAGAAATGGGCTACCTGAAGACAAGAAGAGTAAACACAGACTTCATTTAGCCAGTGTCTAGTCTGTTTGCTCATCTGGACAGAAAAGAACAGTAAGCTGAAAGAAGGGGATCTAAAACTGAGTAATCCTTAATAATCAAGCTTCACCGCTACGTTGTTTAAATTGTGCAAGTGTTTAGAAACTGTGAGCAAACTGTTAAATAGTTTGTCTTAAATAGGCCACATTTGAGCCTATTTAAGATAATAATAATAATACAAACGATTGATTATTGAATACAAAAATCAAACTGCTAGAATGCCACTTGCTCAAATTATAATTTAGTTATAATTTACTTGGAGATCTTGAAAAGGTACAGGTTAGCTTCTGTTGGCACTGCAATATGAAATTCACATGTTGTTGTCATTCTGTAGCACAAAATAGAGTTACTGCTATCACACGAGTTCATGAGTGCACTAGCTTGTGTTGCTTCATAGAGGTCAGATTTTAAATCACGGTAATTTAAGCACTGTTTATAATAGAAATATAAAGCTGAGAATATTTTTTTCACCCTTAAGTAACATGTTGCATGGAAAGTAGAAAAAAAAATCTATAATCACCACGAAACAACTTCAGGATGTGGACCAGCAGGCATAGACCAGGATAAAAGTGCACCTGAGTTAAGAACAGATTTGACTCCTGGCTTTATATTCGACTGATAAAACACGAGATAGGAAGAGTGATAGCTGTAAAACAGCCATCTGCTCGTTTTTTTGTTTTTTAATAGTGCATCTTGTAATTACCTTCCTTATTTATTAATTTGATGAAAAAGTCAGAATATGATGAATGTGCTAGACATTCTGCGTTTCCTCACGATAACTGTAACATCTACATGTACTGAACAGTGAAAAAAAAAAACAAAAACAGAAGTGGCCCTGTTGGGTTGGATTGATGTGAAAGCAGTTACAGAGTTTGGCCACTTTAAATTGAAATCTGATTGCACAAATTAAAAGTTTCAAATCGCTTCCAGTAAAAGGGGTTTGCCATCAGAGGGCCAGGCCAATTATAGCCCCACACCACTGTGATCTTACCTGTGTGTCCATCTGCTCCGCTCTGCTCTTTGGGATTACATCAAATCCTATTGAGCTCATGGGACAGAAGCCAAGATCAGCACGCCTGAACCAATCATTATAAACCACCAGCACAAGAGAAGTTTGTCTTTTCTTACAAAGCACAATGTGGCTAAAAATGAATGATCATTAAGTGATTATTAATGCTCAGCTGAGTAAATATAATAGGTAGACATTTTACAGTGCTATTACAGAAATAATAAATGGTGCAGCATGTGGTGCACAGACAGGAGAGTCAGGTGGCTAAAGATACTGTCACATAACTGATTGAACACCACTGATGTTTAATACTGATCCATACAGGTGAAATTCTCTTTCCAACCTCAACTGTACTGCAGACCAAAGTTACACATCCAGGATAGATGTACATTTGAAATGCATATAAAAATGGTACCTTTTAATTTTTCTTATACAAATTCACTCAGATTA
This sequence comes from Maylandia zebra, assembly GCF_041146795.1. Taxonomy (NCBI): domain Eukaryota; kingdom Metazoa; phylum Chordata; class Actinopteri; order Cichliformes; family Cichlidae; genus Maylandia; species Maylandia zebra. The sequence goes on along the minus strand of NC_135174.1, from coordinate 16,674,629 downwards.
TTCATCTTAGCTCAAAAACTCTAACTTCTCTTAAAACACACCTTTTTCTCACTGAGTTTGGTCTAGCTTTAATGGATTTTCTCAATAATAATAATAATAATAATAAACTTTATTTATAAAGCACACTTAAAAACCCTAAGAGTATGCCAAGGTGCTTAACAAGTAACATAGAGAACATAGAGAAGGAGGATAATAGTATGCAAGCAGGTAGCTGTCACTGATACATAGGAAAGCAACAGGTACAGAGCAAACAAGAAGAAAACACCAACAAAAGAAAAAAAAAAGAAGAAAAATAAACGTGCAAAAAATGAATAATCTTTATTTTAAGGTAAGTCAGTTTCAACTGAAATTTGTGCCATTTCTGTATTGGTAGTAAAGTCAAGTTAAAAATTTCCAGTGGAGAAGTTGACCACAGGTAACACTGGCTCCTCTTTTGTTTACATTGTACATACATGGATATGCAAATGCACAGATTTTGGGAGCTGAATGCAAAAATGTGCTTATCAACAGTTATGGTAGTAACTCACATGGAATCATACTGATGAATCTAAAAAGGGAGTTTTTCCTTCCCACTCTCGCCTGTTTTCACTATTTTATCATTTTTTTTTTTAAAGTGTGCGTGTTAGTCCCCATAGGGAAATAGTTCCTCTGTATTTAACCCATTCACCCAGTGAAGCAGTGGGCAGCCACCAGTGCAGCGCCCGGGGAGCAGTGTGTAGGGACGGTACCTTGCTCAGGGGTACCTCAGGGTAGCCGTTCAGTGGAGTCGAACCCCCGACCTTCCAATCATGGGGCCACCACTCTACCTACTGAGCTATCCCTGCCCCTTTTTTTTTTTTTTTTCTTTTTCTGTATTGGAATAGGGTCTCTACCTTACAATAAACAGCACCTGTGGTTGTGATTTGGTGTTATATAAATAAGACTGAATTGAATTTAAAAAAATGAAGAAGGCAACTTGTAAAGAATTTTAAATCATGATTTAAAATTTCAAGTAAATCGCCTCTGTCAACATTTTATGATGCAACAAATGTTCACATTTTTCTCAGACTCAAAGAAAACAAAATGGGTTTTTTTCGGTGAGTGAGAACAAAAAAAAAGTACAAATAAAACCTTGTTTGTTTGTTTGTTTGTTTGTTTTTTTGAAGCCCCACAGGTACATTTGATGTGTTGCATTCATATCAGTTGTTCTGTTTTCACTTTGGGTTTTATTATCATAACTAGACATTGTGGTATATTTGCACCTGTCATTTCCATCCCAGATATTTGGCACAGATATGTGCATATTAGTAGCATGCTGTTTTATCATTAAACATTATAAACTCTACTTTTACTGTACTAAAGTACTTTTGATATAGTATTAAGGAAATTGTTGATTAGAAATGATCTTAATATGTATTGTTCAGTTTTTGCTGCAGCATATAATAACTGTGGTGAATTTTTACATAATTAAACACAAGACCACACGTTTTTTATAGTGTTTTTATGGTTAACACTTTCAAATTCAGAATATGTTTAAACTTACATGGGTTCCCTATTCTAAAGCCCTCAGTTAAAGCTGCCTTGTTGCAGTTAACAAACCCAAGTCAAGATTTATGTGTTTAAGCTACAGAAAACTGGGGATATATGAGATCTGCCTCGTTTATTATTGAACTGCCTTAGATATACTCAAGTATATTTATTAAAATATAAGTTTCCTCAAAGCTGAAAACTAATGCATTGCCACAACTTGCAGTATAATTTTCCTCTGATAGAGCTTTCAGGTGTATAAAGGATTACACAGATTTTCAACTGGCCCCATTTAGCACCCTAAATGATGCATTATATAACACTTCCACAACATAACATAGTAGCTAACTTGCATTTTAATACTGTAACAAAATGAGAAAGAGTCTTTTAATCTCTTGGATATAATCTGTAATGCAGATCATTGTCCTTCGCAGGTTTCAAGGTCCACAAACTTTAAGTTTAACTGTGAGGGAAAACCACTGGACCAATGTTTTTCTGAGACATTTTTTAATCGTTTCAATTGTAACTACCGTAGTTAAAATAAGATTACTATTCCTTCACACACCATACATTTCCAGCCTTCAATGAAAAGCCAGAAGCAATTACAAGCAGGTAAGACCTCTGCAGAGAACAGACGACATCAGTGACACTTATTATGTCAGACACAGCATGTCAGGGGGAGCTGGGTTGCAAAGTGGCTTGCAACTGCATATATGACATTTCTAGAAGAGCACCTGTTGATTTGTTGTTATTAAGGCCAAGCTTGATTTTGTGGCCTGAACTCAAATGTCACTATATTCATAATATTCTATATCGAAAGACTTCACATAGGGTTTTGCAGAATAAGACATATAAATATGCATTCTAATGATGGATATGTGTTATATGTTAATAAAATCGACCATTTTGTGAGACAGACAGCATTTCATTATCTATGACTGACACAGCAGAGTGGGAGAAGTCTCAAATTTAAGTCTTTAATCCAAAACAGACCGGGGTCACGCACAGGGACTTTGTTAGATAAACAGTCCCAACAAGAGGTAGGGAAGAGGTACAGATGATAAACTTACTAAGTCTATACACGAGGAAGTCTATCAGAAACCACAGACAATATAAAACTTGGAGGTGGTTACCATGACGTCACCAACCTTAAATTTGATTCTGAAGCCTTGAAATGACTGTTTGACTTGTGATGAATGAAGTCGTTGGCCAATGAGCATGTAGTTTGAAAGATAATTGTCAACTCTGAATCATGGTATGACCAAAAGACCATTTATTTTTTTCTCATTTTAGTATTCAATGACCCAAATGGCAACAGTGACCCATAAATTCAATAGGAAAGTGTTTGCGGAGGTAAAGACAGAAAGCTGGTTTTCCATCATCTTCTCTAGAACTGGAATTCCTTTAGCAACCACAGCTATTTTTATCTGGTGGTTATCAGAGAGAATTCAGGTTTTTAGGTACTTACACATTGGCTTAATTTTTCCAACACAGAGCTAAATCTTTGGTTTTTACTCTCTAACAGTAAAACAGGGGGGAAAAAAAGGGGACACAAGTAAACAGAACAAACAATGAGAAGACGGCCTGAAAGCTCAACAGCTACGTTGAACAGAGAGAGAGGGGAACTGGACAACAGGGGAGTAGTAGGCAGGTGATTGATTAACTGGCACAAGAAAAGGGCAGAAAATAGAACAAAGGTGAGAAATGGAACTGCGTGTACGGCTGATTTTCAAAATAAAACAGGAAGTCAAAACAGAAGCCTCACAAACTATTTTGGATTATTGCTTTATTAAAGAATCCCTTAGACACACAGATGAAACAAAATTACCCATATTTCCTACAACCTATATCCACTTCTATAACAGAAACAGCATTATTTTCCATCTAAATAATCTCAAAAAATGTTAAGCAATATATGCGGCATATGCTGAGGCAATTACCACGTCAGACAGCAAGATATTACCACACAGAAAGGGGGAGAGAAAATAGAAAAAGAGGAGCAACATGAAAGAGAACACTATATTTATTCTTCCTGCCACCATTAAATTCATCTCGTGCTGGAGCTCTTCCTGGTTCATTTGGCAGAGCAGATGTTAATGGCTTAACAGGGCTAGGCAGTAAGTGTTTAATTAGGTCTGGGGGAAAATGATTTATTAAACACATCTGGGCTTATAAAATAACGCTCTCTGGACTCTGTCTTTTATGAATCCCACGCTGCAGCTCACTCTTCAAACCCTCCACCACCACTTATCCCCACCTGAAAATATAACTGTCTGTTTTAGCTTGAGCTTTCAGACTTGACAAAAACAATCCGTTGAAGCACAGTACGTCCCTTAGTGATGTCACTTCTCCTGATGGGAGCAGGGAACAACAGCACCTAGTGGGAGGAAAGGCACAGTGGGGAGTGTGTCACTGACGATCAAGCGGTGCAGTACAGTTTTAGTGTCGCGGATTACTGGGATTTGTGCATGTCACCTGCCTGCTCAGACCACATCAAAGCCACATGGTGCTAGGTGCACTTCTGTTAGGTCCTTTTAGGGATGATAGCTTTGACTTTGATAGTTTCCTCACACAGGAGTGCAGAAGATAGAGCTTTTTATCTCACAATGTGAATGTGTGGCTGCGGTGAGATTGACCACACAGAGCGCTTAGATTGGACAGTGATGGACGGATGCGGTTTCTGCAGGTGGCCATGTACTTCATGCAGATCAGAGATTGACAAGTGGAAAACCCCACTTAATTTAAGATCCTGTGTATTTGCTATAGCTATTTTTCTTTTCAATTTCCTGATATTAGGTGTTTGCCAGACAGTTTTTTGGCTAATCTTTCCACCATAAAGCTGTCATCCTGTCATGGCACACATGCAGTTTTGAATTACAGAAAACCAGATAGACTCAAGCATGAGTCTATGTGAATGTCTTGATACACCTGGCTCTGCGATATTGTTCAGAAAAAAAAAAGATCCAGTTTTAGGATCTTTTCAGTTAGGCCAAGAGGCAGGCCTGGGAACCACCCACTAGTTGCTCGGGAAACAAGATAATTCCCTCATTGGCTGCGAGTGGTTGCTGACAGTTCCTGTGAAACTGATTGCTCAAGAATGCCTGTAACACAGTAACACCAGTCAGTGACCCTCCTGGTAACCGCCAAGTAAAAATTTGTTTTCCCAGACACATTTTTGTGGGTGATTTCTTGCTGTTGCAAGGTGAAACTGATCTCAAAGAGGTGCAGTGCCATGTTGAAAATCACCATGCAGTTGCCTTGATTGCTAGCATATTGTAGTTGTAGCTGCCATTGTGGAAGACTTGTCTTTAAATACCTGTGAACTATTTACTACAACGGTATACACTTTTTTCTAGTGAGTAATGTTGCTAGGTCTCTGTGTCAGACGTCTTAACAAGGTAAGAAAAGAAAGAAAGAAAAACTACATAAAGACATTTGATGCATGGCTACAGCTACTTGGGTGATCAATTGAATGACAGATTGGACCAGAGGACCGACAGTGAAGACGTGTACAAGAAGGGATAAACAGACTCCTTACTTACTGAAGAAGTTCAGATCCTTCAATCTGTGCAGCAAGATGCTGGAGATCCTCTACCAGTCTGTGATAGCGAGGGTCATCTACTTTTCTGCTCTCTGCAAAGTGGTGGGGGTGAGGGTAGAGGGCAGCATCAATGCCAGAAGGATCAACAAAATAATCCACAAGGTTGGAACCATCACTGTCCAGAATCAGAATGTGGAGTCAGAGAGAAACAGGAGGTCACTGAATACAAGAAAAACTGCAGACAACCCACGTCACCTGCTCCATTCCACACTATCGAGGCAGCAGAGCCCCATCTCCCTCAGATTTATTTAACCCCGCTGACACAAAGAACGTTTCAGGATATCAGTTCTACCATTCTCCATAAAAGTGTACAACAGCTCTCCTTTTTGTGACAGCTGAAAATGTCCGTGAGGAAATGATCCCACACTCATTTCTGTATCAACCCTTCCTAATGTTGTTTTTCAGATTCATAGTGTGGATGTTATTTATTAATACATTTGCACTAATGCTTTCTATAATTCTTTTTTTGCACAATCATTAATAAATAACAAACTTTGACTGCCATTCCCATCTGCAGCAAAGAGAACATGACAAGAGTAGCTAACGCTTTCCATTCTGAATTCATAGAGTACAATGGAATACTGTGTATTCTACCAAATGGGCAGGACAGACGTCTATGCCGACTGACCATAGCTTCTAAAAATGCGAACAATGGCTGTGACGACTTATGGGACATGTTTATTGTATTTCACTACAGCTTTCGACATGCGAAATGTCAAAAAAAGGGAAGTCGATGTGCAATAGCTAGTCGTCAAAATCTGCAAAGTGCATGCAAGTGTTTCCTCAAGCACTGTACAAAGCGGGCCATCCTGCTGAGAGCAGCTGCCATCGTGACTGAAAGATATTCATTGATTCTGGCTTCACTGCACAGTTTGACACATGGTCTAAACGCTGTTTCAAAAGAACCATGTAAGTGCAGGTTTCAAAGGAAACAGGGGCCTAAATACTTCCGTTTAGAAAACCCTTAGGAAAGTATCAGTTTAGGTGTTATGCACCTCAAAGTCTTGATGTGAACTTAGATGATATCATTTGTGTTGGTTTTATTGGTCCGTTTTTGTGTCGTGTGGTGTGTTTGCTGATACAGGCATATTTAATTCACACTAGTTAAAGTTTTTCAGAGAAAATGATGAATCTATACCAAAAAAGAGCCTGGAGGACAGCCAGTTAAATCAGCCTAGAAACTAATAAATGGTGCACATTTCTTCCCTAACGAGACCAGATGGCAATACCAGAGACTCAAGCTTGCTTATGTGTATGTATATTTAATGAAGTCACATTTGCTATATAGGTGGGTGTGATTACAAGCTGCAACTATACATTTTAAATGTTCCTTTGTCAGGTAATTGTTTGGATTTATTTTTTAATTCTTGCGTGATTTTAGCAGCGTGATTTTGATTGTGATCAAGTAGGAATATTGTTGTTCCAATAGACCTCTGGACATGGGGCAGTAAAGTGTTGTATGTCCCTGGGCATTCAAAGTGCCCTCTATAATATCATATCCCCAACACTCGTCATGCAGACCCATATCATCACAGTCCCATCTTCTAGCTTAACTGGTGGGAGTCAGGACTATGTTTTCACTGAGGTATTCCCATCGAGGGTCATGCCAAATGTGCTGGATCCCTTCTGAGTTGAACAAATTCATTTTACACTCGTCTAATCACAGAATGTGCTCCCAATATGAAATATCCCAAAAGAGGAAGCAACTGTATTTCACAGTTCAACCGCAGTTCACTGAAGTTGACTTTACGCAAGGTCCTTCACATTGTCTGAGCTGTCACAGTGATTCTAACTTCAACCGATAACCCCTGGGCCACATCAGCATGTTCAGATTTGTACAAGTAGTGCGCCGTTTGTGACATCATGTCGTGACGATGGCCACCGAGAGTCTGATTACCTCCTAATTACTACTGCAGTAATCAAGCAGGAAGATGGGTGACCATAGCCACAGCCCATAGGTCAAAAATGAGAATGCTCACAGGATATTAGCTCAGCTGTAAATAACATGGATACCAAGATCTGACGCAGGGAATTGAGAAAAAAACAAAACAGGCTGGTGACGAGAGGACAACCATTTTTATTCAGCAGAAACACTTAATGGTCTCGGGGGTTTTTTTTGGTGCCGTGAGAACGCCAGATATCTGCCATGACCCGCTCATCTCGTGTCACACCGCTGAAGTCCATCGTCTTCAGCTGAGGCAATACAGAAATCACGTAATTCCTAAACACACAAAAAGGCACACACGTCAAAGTCAGCTTTGACTCCAAGGGCTCCGTGGACATGTTGAGTGCTTCCATATATGAAAATTCATATCAGCATTAACATTTGATTTTAAATAAGGACGATATGTCTAAGTCTTTGTGAAGCAGACTTTGCTGATTTTTCACATAAATGAGAGTATGAAGTGAGATGAAAATTAAATCAAGAAGCTATATCCCTGAGATATTGAACCTAATAACCTGACACATCTAATGTAGACATAAGCAGGTATCAGAGGTATCACATATCTCAATGTGACATTTCTCTGTCTATATCTGTAGGTGTTGCAAAAGATATATGATTAGATTCAGTGCATTAGTTATTACAAATACTGTTTAAACTAGAATATTATGGTACTTGGTACAGTACTACATATATTCAGTTAATGACATTTTTCATAAAAAGGAAGTTTAACTTTACCTACTTTAGGTAAATTCTGTACTTTAATAGGAAGAATATTTTAGCTCTTGTTTTGCCACTTTGCTAAAATAGTTATTACATTTCTGATCAAATATTCCCTCTTACACACCTGTGATTTCCCATTAAAAAAACATAGCCCCCTGAAACAACTGTCAAGTTAGACTCAACATATGAGTTATCCTCAACATGCCGCACGATCTATGAATCTATGAAGCAGGTTTTGTCGGGGTATTTTTTTCTTTCTAATTCTTTTTTTTTTTTTTTTTGCTTTTCTTCTTCTCTGCTTCTGGCCTAGCCTCTTGCTATCAACTATCTACAACCAATCTAGAACCAGCCTGTGTATAACTCCACACACTGCAACTTCAGATCAGCTCTGAGAACAGAATGTCTGTCTTAAGTGAAATTGCTGAAAATGAGCTTGCACCTGTAGCCTTTGCTTGTTTCTATGAGATTGCCATGCAATGTGATTGTGTGCAGATGCTGGAGCTCTCTCAGCTTGTCCACTTCTGACAGGTTCCAGATGCTGTTGCCATGAAGATACAGCACACGCAGTTCTTTCAGCTCACACAAAACCTGTAACAGGGCTTAGTTGTAAATTTAAATCAATAAAATGCTGGTTAGCTTGCGAAGATATCAGAATTTATTGCATTTTGGGGAAACAAATGTAGATTATAAACATTTCATAAATAAACAGGGAGAACAAATGTTTTGTATAAGACGTGTGTAATTATACATCAAAGACAGGGGCTAATTTCAGAAGAAGACATAGAAAACTGAAAATGAGCTATTAGAAGAACAAAAATGATTCTTACAGGTTCTATGCAGGTGATTTTGTTGAAGGACAGATCCAACCATCCAAGCTTTGATGGTTGTGCAAAAAAGTGGTTGATCGTGTACTGGAGGCCAACAACGTCGGTGAGGCTGTTATTACTGAGACGCAGAGAGCAGCTCAGGTACTTCCCCTTTGAGTTTGTGGTTAAAGGGCGGAGCAGACTTCGGGGCAGCTCTGCCAATGCACCTGAACCAAAAATAACATAATGAGACTTGATACATCATACGGGCAGCTTTGGTACTTGTTTATATGCGGTTTTATTTCTGCTGCTTAAAGCCGCTCTATTAAAGTGATTACTGCAGTCATGTTCACAGAATTTTATACTGTAGAAATAAGAAGTGATTTAAAGTATTTTATTTTAAAATGCTTTAAAAACAATAAGTTACAAGTTTGTGTGACTAGATTATGCTAGTGTGTAAACATTGCAGTATTTAAATTCATGCATTTTGATAACAGCAGTTGATACACTAACTATAATTAGGTGGTTTTGTAAGAGCAAGTGCTGTCCTAGAAAATACTTCCTACCAAAAAGCTCACCCCCCAGGAGCACTTAAATAATTATTAATGGAAGAAATATATTTAAAAGTAAACACTATTTCATTATCTACTTTATATTTCAGGATTTTTAAAAATATACTACCTGCAACATTGCTGAGATTTTTAAAAGAAAGATCCACTGGTGGACTATACATGTTCAGTTCAAAAAGTCTCCAGCAACAGCAGAATGAATGTCCAGATTAAACCTAGAGCAGTGACTGAATACTGAAAACACATGGTTGCATGAGAAAAAAAATTAAACATATTGCTTAGCGATGAAATTCAAAAGTCAACATTTGCAGTTTATACACAAACACACACACAATATAGAATGCATTCAATTGATATATATTTTAGAAGGAGAGAGAAGAAGACCTAACATTGATTATAGATCACCTCATCTTTCTACTTCTTACAGATACATGCATGCATGGAAACCACAGAATACTATCCTGCAGTAATGCAGTCCCAATAAGAAGTTTTAGAACACTTAAAAAAAATGGCAAAAAATATCATATTTTGCATGGTTAATCTTAACAAGGTTCCAAGTAGAGCTTCAACATGCAACAAGAAGAAATGGGAGTGAGACAAAACAATTATTTGACCATGCAAGTTATTGAAAACAAAGCTTAAACTGAAACAAGTTGTTTTCCAGTTGGTAAAACACTTAGAACCACATGCTTGTAAAAGGTCAAATCTGTGAAAAAAACGTGGTTTCATCATCATTTCTGTCAGGTACTCACATTGTCATGATGTTCTGATGGCAAAAGCACAAAAAACATTTCGTTTTTAACGTTGTCAGGTTGTTGAACTGCATAAACAGGGTCTCTCGCAGGACGCCATTGGTAATGGGGTGGGAAGTAGTAAGACAGTCATTTGGAATTTCTTAAATGATCCTGGGGGTTATGGAACAAACAAGTCAAGTAAAAGACCCAAAAAGATTTCACCAGAACTGAGGAACCAATTGGCAGTCCGTCAAGACATTGGAAATCCTCGACCCAAATTACGACCGTTAATGGTGTCGACTGCAACTCCATAACCATCAGACAGCATCTGAGACTGAAGGGCTTCAAAACCAAAAAACGTCTTCAAAGGTCTCCTTGAAAGCCACAGAACTGACCGTTTGGACTTTGCAAGAGAGCACCAAACATGGGACACTGAAAGGTGGAAGGAAGTTTTATTCTCTGATGAGAAAAAAAATTTAATCTTGATGGTCCTGATGGTTTCCAACGTTACTGGCATGACAAGCAGATCCCACCTGAGATGTTTTCATTTACAGGGTTTACAGGGTTTTTTGGAGGTGTGGTCCTAAACTTTTAAATAAAGCGTTGTTTTCAACAAATTGCTCAAAAAAATGTTTTGCTTCACTCCCATTTCTTCTTGTTGCATGTTGAAGCTCTACTTGGAACCTTGTTAAGATCCAACTATGCAAAATACGTTTTTTGCCATTTTTCAAGTGGTCTCAAACTTTTGATTGGGACTGTACATTGCCAACCAAAACATGACAACGTGATTATTGATTACATTGCAAGTCAGTCAGCTAAAGCACATAATAACAATGTTAGAGCTTTTGACTTAAATCATAACCTGGAATCAAGTTTTTCAGGCCGTCAGGAAGTCGAGGAATGCTCCAATCCAATATTTGGATCATGTATTGTACCAATCCCAACTTTAAAAGCTGGACATCGTGTGAATGTCATGACCAAAAATCTTACAGCACAACCCTGTATCGTATGAAAAGATCAATGCCTTTTACCTGGCATGCCAATTTCCTCACGCCATCATCGGAGTCCAGATGAACTGGTGAGTGAGTTGTCCACGGAACCAGATGCAAACATGTTTACCTATTATGTGTGTGGTGTGGAAAAACTCACCTGTCTAGAATATATGTCACTGTCTGCATTTCTATTATTGGGATATATATGCTCTAACTCTCCTGAATTGTGCATCTATGCTGACAATGTACCAACGAGCACAGAAAAATAAACAGAATATGAGTTTGAGAGGGTAAATGGAGGACATATTCACAAAGAAGAACTCAAAGGACAGAAGAGGTGATCATGGAAAATTACATCCATCAGCCGGAGATTTTCCTCACCTTGTTGCTCCCTCAAGATGTCAGTGTCTGTGTACGCCTCGCTAATAGCACAACAGCACCTCACTGAAAGAGTAAGGACAGTCCTTCAATAAGATATGAAAATGACAGTGAGCCATAGTGAAGGACACAGACAGAGACTCAGACAGAGGCTGGAATCAGGATGGGTTTGAGCAAATGTTTTGGAAGTCAGAGTATGTGAGGTATGTAAAGGAGATATCGAGTGTTTATTTACAAGCCGCATGGTTCATCTAATGTTTAAGGTGATCTTCAAATTTATGTTTCACTGATAAATTGCGTATAAGCATGTGGGAGGGTGGTATCATTGGTGTGTGTGTGGCTGAGTCTCTTAAGATCATAGATCAGGAAACAGGGTCATTCAGATGAATAAAACATCAAGCAGGAGACCAGATGGAAAAATCTGGACTTTTTTCCTCCCTGCAACGGCCATGAGTGATGTGCTTAATACCCATGTACTACAGTGAGTCCATTCAGCCGCACACAGTAGGAAGCTGAAAAATCTGAACAGCAGTGGTTTGAAGGGATTGAATATTCATGAGGGCACCGTAACACTGTAGGCTATAGACCTCAGGATAATCAATATAGAGTACTGTGCAAAACTCTTGAGCCACTCCTTATTTCTTTATACACTGTAGTTTGAGCAAAAGTTCTCCAGGCTTTCTGAAAATCTCTCAAAGTCGTTCTTTGGACATTGGCAGAGGAATGTGTTTTTTTCTTTGTTAATGTTTATTAATGAGGTGATTCTAATGGAGCTACTATTCAATAATTTTGCACAAGGTGAGCAGTGTGTGCTTAAAAAAGCTGAGGAAACTGGCGAGTTGGAGGAAAAATATCCAGCTACACAATATCGAGTATATATATTCATCCAGTCCTTCAGTTTAGTTCAGTTGAGATTAACTTTAACGGGTCTTACAGATCCATTGGTTGCAAATTACATAGACCTTTATAGAGTGATGAATTCCACTTTGAAATGTTTTAGCTTAAACTATCATCACTATGTACAGAAAGGGTCAAGAGACAGGTACAACAATGAGTGTCTATGGCTATCTGCAAAAAACAGTAGAGGCTCTGTCATGATTTGGGGAATGGATGGAAGTATAACACAATAAGGTACTGTCAAATCTTGATCCATCATGGAATACCATCTGGAAAGCTTGTGACACATTGCCAATGGAGCAAAAGCATAACTACCTAGTGAAAACAGACAGGGGAACACTATCAGTCATGGATTGGTCTCACCAGAGCCCAGACATCAACATTACTGAAGCAGTGTGGGATCATCTTGACAGAGAACAGAACAAAAGGCAGACAAAAAATGTCTTTCAAGAAGCCTGGAGGACTATTCCTGAAGACCACTTCAAAAATTTAGAAACAGCAAGCTTGCCCAACAGAGTTCATGCTGTGTTGAAGAATAAAGGTGGTCACAGCAAATGTTAACTTTAGACCCTTGTGCCCACTCTCCAAATTTCCAAGCCAAATATAAAGAAATGGGAGGTGCCTTAAGACTTTTTCGCAGTATAGTATTTTATAGCTGTTTATTCTCAGCTGCATTGTCCACTGCTTAACTTGGCAGATGGCTGTCGCCAAGTCTCTTTCCATTTATTAGCACCTTACATTAGCGCGGTACTGGAAGTGGAGAACTGGATGCAAGTGAAACTGAAGTAGCTCTAAACTAGTTTAAACTTTCCATTAAAGACTTGTTTGGGTAAGTGCTATCAGTGTAATATGGAATGAGGAAATATCAGGCGAAGGTAAGGTACTGGGCTCAAGAAACATAAAACTCTGTTCTTTCCTTGTATACTGTATTTCTGTATTTATGTAAGCTGAACACTTGCATATGACTAAAAACCATGAAATAAATAAAGTCCAGGTTCTGATCAAGATTTAGTAAGATAGTTGAACTTGTGTTCTTAAGAGTCACATAGCAGAAAAGAAACAGAATGGACACTCTGGTCTGAAGAGTTCAAATCAAAGGTCAAAGTGATATAAGAACTCCACATCACTCCTCATCCAATTCAGCTCACCCGCTTCAAACAAAACAACAATTATGACATTGTACACACAGCACTGAAATGACTCATTTAAAAACAGCGGCTTGAAACATAATGCATGTTTTTACATAATCGTTCAGCATCGATGTGCTGTTAATGTTTGGACTGCAAGATTGGTAGAGCTCGGGCAGCCTTTAGTGTTTCACGTATCCCTTTAATTTCTTTCCGCACTTGCATCTGCATATTATATAGGTGGTATAAGCAAGAAGAACGGCTTAATACAGGCACATTTTCAGCCTGCAGTAAGAGACCTGCATAAACACAGCCGCTGTTGTGTAATACCAACTTCTGCGGCGTAAGTGCATCTGCCATTGTCCCCTGATGAAAGGTAATGGTATTAGAGGAATATCCTTGCTTCCTGCTTTATTCTTAACTATCGTATTTGAACATTTAAAACAAAGGAGATGGATTTAAACAAGATTATTTCTTCATGTGACATTCAAGGTGATCCACAGCGTATTCAGCATGCACAACAAAACAGCAGCTTTCTCACAGTTAATGTCATTTTAATTATCTTAACATTAACTGTGCAGGAAAAAAAACTGGGGAATGGATGCCATGCTGGTCAAGCAAAACAATTTTAACACTGTCTGTTATTTAGTTTTTGTGTTTTCTTCTGTTTGACTGAATATATATTTAGCCAGTCATACATCCAAGCTTGTTACAATAAACATGAGAGAAAACAGCTATTGTTACAGCAGAAGAAAAAATATCCATTTGAGGAAAGTCCCACCCCTAACTCAATGCACTATGTATTTAAGTTACTGTTAGTGTTTGTTTGCTCTGTGCTTAATTGGGGTCTTTGCAGTACCAGTCAAAAGTTGGCCTTTCAGCAATATATGAGCATCACCTAATGCTGTGCTGAAAACAGTGCCGACAGTTTATTGTCTTCAGTGTTATGAAAACAATGTTTAATTTTAAAGCTGTAATCATCAAGTCCGAGCCACTGAAATTACTCCATTCTCTTTGATACTTCTTTTTACTTTTTGTACTTTAAATGTTTCAGATTTGTGCTTAAAAATGATATTATGCTATACTGCAAATGTGATTTTTCTGTATCTCTCAGTGTATTCAAACACTTAAACTATGCTATCCTATCCTGGAGGTGCATAGATCCCACACTCAAAATGCATCATTCATAGCTGAATATGAGAAATTTATAGTGGCGAGTTCATCACTTATGCCCTTTGCCCAGGGGTACAAAGACATACACACATTCAGACTTACACAATGAATGCTGGAGTGTGCACAGTTACTGTAAAAGTACAACGATCTTGGCACACAACTGCATTACCACACACATTAAATGACCATGGATACAATCAATATTCTGTGTTGCCTAAAGGGACATAGAAAGAATCTTTTTTCCAAATTCTACCTCCATGAAATTTTTCTACCCCAGTGCTCAGGCTTTGCCCTTACCATGTCTCTTCCCTTCACTCATTATCGGCCTCTACTCTACATTAAAAAGCACTGATCTTCTCAATTTCACCTTCTAATTCTCCTTGTCTGCTTTTTATCAGTCTCTCCTATTTGTCCTTAACAACAGCTGTGTGTCCCTGTCCTTCAGAATCAGTAACAACAGACTTAAAGAGGGGTATTTTCTCACCGCAATTTCCCCTTTTCTTCTTATGTAATAAATGTGTTTCTTCTTCTCTTCATGCATATTCTTACCTTTGTTCTGTCACTGTCTCTTACTCTATTCCCCACCCTCTCCTTTTAGTATTACATAGGAGGTCATGCTATTAGCACACTGGTCACTCGGGCTTCTCATGGCATGGGCACACTTTGCTGCTTACCTTCTATTAAGAATATACTGACAGTCCATCAATGGCCTCCACAGCCAGTCACTCTCTTAAATTCTCAGTTGTGTAGTCAGTCAGAAAGCTAGTATATCTGTCAGCAAGCTGCTGTGTCAGATGGTCATTCAACCAGTCACGCAATGCATCAGTCATGTCAGTCAATTTGACAGGCAGCGTGGGTAAAGCAGTGTATCAGTCCATTAGTGAGGCAGTCAGATGGATGATGTATACAGCGATGCTACTAATTAGTTATCCAGTCAGTTGTACTGCTTTCATCAGAGACATACGAACACATAACAGAAAATAAAGAATCTTCACTATTGCTTTAGCAGGCAGTGTAACTCAAGTTCTGATAGTACTGTGTTTGTTTGCCTAGAATTACTTCCTGACATAAATAAATGAACAGTTCCTTTCTGTTGAGATGATCCCACGCTGTTTCAATAACACTGAGATCTGCAATCTGGGGAGATCAGTTCATGACAGAGTGTTTTTCTTTTACTGCATCTATTTTACCAAAACACCTGCAGGGCACCGACCCTTGAGGCCTGGAGTTGGACACACCTGCCTTAAAGCCATATAAATAATTGTTTATTCCATCAATCAGTTCTTAACTATTACTATTTTGTGTTATTCAATAAATATAGTTATGCAGCTAAATGTAATCAATGTCTGAAGATTAAGTATTAGTATTCATTAAGCAGCTACATTTCTGTGGTTTTTACTTTTGTATTTCACCTTTATTTATACAGGTAAATCTCACTGAGACATGAGGTCTCATTTTCAAGAGCTACCTGTTTTAAATATCTGTAATAATACTGTGTTACTATCGTGTGACTCATCAGGACTGCGCAAAGAAATCCCAGAGTGTGTCTTGTGATGTCTGAGAAACCATAACGTAGCAAAATATGTTTTGGATGTTGTGGAGGTTTGCGGGGTGGGAGCTCTCTGAATCTGGCTTGTTCTGACTTCCATAGATGCCAGATTGCATTTGGATCTAGGATTTTCGAAGATGGGTGAATGCCTCGGGCAGATTTTGTGGTGTGTAGCAGTTTGAGGTGTGTTACTGGCTCTACAGCTGTAGAACCAGTACGACACCCAGTTAGATCTACTGTAAGGTTGCTGCATGTCAAAGTGGCATCTAAATTACATGAATATCAGAACCTATCTATTATAAGCAGAACATTGCAGATGATTCTTGTTAAATCACTTGATTTGTCAATGGTATATGTCAATGGCATAAATATGAAATATTTTAAGAGAGAAATAGGTGCCGACAGTAGTTGTATTAGGCTACAGTCCCAGTGTTGAATAACTAAGAAGATCAAAACCTAAGTAGGCTAAGGATTCTTGCTAAAAAGCATGTATTTCAAAGAGGGCAACTGAAAGATAAAACTAAAAAGCTGGACAAAGTTGTTACTATCTCTTTCAGTCTTTTTCATACCTTTTGTTAACTAAAGATCACTGGGAGCCCTTTTATCAATACAACCTGTATCACCCTCATTCAATTTAACAAAGTGACTTCAGGGAGTTGCTCAATACAGCTCAGCTGGAGCAGGTGGGGTTAAGTGCTTTTGTCAAGGGCACCACCAGAGGTTTGCTTGTGAAGAGTAAAAGCATTGCTCAAAGATCTGCTCTGCCTCAGTGCTGGGAGGTGCACTCCAGTCACAGGCCACAATTTTGACACTTACACCACAGATTTGTTCAAAACTCATTACATAATTGGAATACATGTAACTGAGAAAACCTAGTGCTGCGGTACAGAAAAATAAATCATGTTACACTGATCCTGTTCGGTCCTCCTTTTGATGTTTTACAAACCTTGGTTGAAGAACCACTAACTGTTCAGTTAATAAATTTGTTTCAATAACTCATCATTTCCAAGCAAGATCAGAGAGTTCAGTATGTGAAACTTGAAGTAGAGCAGTCTACTGTCAAGGCTAAAGCCCCTAACATTTCAACATATGCATCAGTAAATGTAATCTGTCCCTTCTTTTCCCATGGCTTACCTCAGAAAAACTCAATTCAGCCTGTGAGTTTTAGCAGAATCATACTGAAAGACAGTCAAATGACCATCGGTGAAACATTTATCTTCACTGGAGGATTGTCCACCTCTGTAAACTGCAAGACTGACATTATATGCCAAGCTGTTAAACATTAAAACTTATACCTGCTCAAAATTAGCGTGCCATGCTAGGCGTGGCCTTTAGCATACTGTTACTGTGAGCTTAAGTAGGCTCCAGTAGATGTACAGATAAACATAACCTTAAACGTTGAAATGCTGACACTTTTGAAGCAGCAGAGCAATCCTTGTTGCTCCAACCTTTACAGACCTGAAGCCTGTTTCTCTGCTAATGTACAGAACTTTTCCCGGGTAAGAAGCTTTTAACAAACAAGCTCACTAGCTAATAAGCTAAATTTTTGACTGCTTGATTTAGCATATAAGTAATGTTTAATAAACATGATTGCTAGCCAATATGCTAAAAACTGCTTAATTTATCCATGTGATGAAGTTAGATGATGCTAAGTGAAAGTCTAATTAGTGAATCACAAAACTACATTCACTCACACTAAGTATTTTTGCTGCACAAAAAGAGTCTTTGTAATGTAATGAAGCAAAATTAAGACAGACACTTGTTCTGTATTTCAGTATTTCGTATACTTCTCCTGTTTAAAACTGCCTTACTAGCATTTTTTGTGATTAAGGGTACACAAAGGGATAATTATACCGCCTTAAATGAGCTGCATGGATTCATTCTCTGAAATTAATTAATTTTCCATGACGCTTCAGGATGAGATTGCTATGCATCATGGAGGTTTGCATGTCATGGCTGTACAACTCACTTAGAAAAGGAGCAAAGAGCTAATTACACTTAAGCCTTATCATTTAAGCTAATGTTCATGGGTAAACTTGTAAACATTAATTGTCTAGGTCAGTTTTTCTTTCACTTGAAGTTCAGAAGACAGACATGACAAAGTTTGAGTTTCTGCAGACCTTCCAGAGACCCACAGAAGATTGATAACTTTCCATTTGTAGTGGATGACAAGCCCCAGCCCAAAAGGAACTGAACTTTACAGCCTGCAGTAAGTGCAGTAGAAGAAAGTGTACTCTAACACAGATAAGTGTATTGGTTTCACACTAACCACCTGCTTCAGATCAACCAGCAATTTGAAATGGATCAAAGTGACCTTAAAAAGGTGCACTCTGATTTCTCATATGTGTGCACAGTTGGGTTTTTTCTTAGAGTTTACTGATTGTAACACAGTGTAGAACGTTTCATGTTGCTGATCTGAACAACAACTAAATAAAACCAGATTATTGTTTTAACAGTGTTATCCACCCTCTTGGCTTCTGCTGCTCCCAAAATCTTATGAATTTGGTTATATTGTTGCTCCTGGTAATGAAAGTTATATTCACTTTCGTTACCAGGAGCATAACATTTTTTCTTTGTATTGTGTACCAGTTATACCTTAACCCAACCTCACAAAGCCCCTTACATATCAGCATTTGTGTTGTTTTAGTAAGAAATTGGTAAGTAATCT
This sequence comes from Maylandia zebra, assembly GCF_041146795.1. Classification (NCBI taxonomy): domain Eukaryota; kingdom Metazoa; phylum Chordata; class Actinopteri; order Cichliformes; family Cichlidae; genus Maylandia; species Maylandia zebra. The sequence goes on along the minus strand of NC_135174.1, from coordinate 16,655,964 downwards.
CACAGACTAATCTGTAGTCGCTCTTTTTATCAGAATATTTTCATGTTAGACAAAAACACGAAATTGTGTAAACTCCCAAGGGCTTAATTGTTGCAAATGCATACTCAGTGTTTTAAACTTTAGCGGAGGTCTACTGAGGAATCACTTTAGACTGAATTTATCATGTATACTGATAAAAGAAACACAATTCAACTCCTATGTGAGATTCAGCCAAGGCTTACACAAATTGGTACCAACATTATACTACGAAATTTCAACATACAAACAAAAAAGATCTTTACGAATGCTGACACTTAAAACCAATATTAGTCGGGTTGTGGCAAGTACTTTAGAGAATGGCTGGTGTAACTGAGAAAGTGAAAAAAAAAAGTTGATGGGGAACTTCAAAAGAGCGCATCTCAAGAATAAAAAAAGTTTCTCTGCCTGTAAGGTTTTGGATTTAAAATAGACAGACCTGGAATTTCATCTCCAAACTGAGATCTTAATTATAAAAATAAAACCCAACAAAGGCAAAAATCATAATTCCCAGGAGTAAAAATGAAGTACTGCGTACGCTGCGGTATGTTTATACAGATTAGGATGAAAGCATCATTCGTGTGATAGAACTGCAGCTCTGTTCAGCTACCTGCCTAAATATATCTTCATTAAGAGAAAAACCCTAGAGTGAAAAGGAAGCTTGGCAAGTGGGTGCAAGGATGTAGGACAAAACATTCCAAGAAGAAGCCTCAAAAAGTGTGTAATTATACTTTATATATATATTAAATATACATAATTATACTTATAGTCAAACTCAAATAATTGTTCTTAGAACGGAATATTATTTGAATATTAACACAAGTTTATAACATGTAGCACTTTTAAAAGTTCAGTGCACAACAAGAACGTAGTGTATGCTGAACAGCTTAGCAAGGACCATCTGCATCTAAAGGACAACGGTCACTCTTTCGAGGACGCCAATGTTCACATTTTGGACAGAGAAGACAGATGGTTTGAAAAAGGAGTGAAAGAAGCCATCTATGTCCACTGTGAACAACCATCTTTGAACAGAGGCGGTGGCTTAAGACAGTGGTCCCCAACCCCTGGGCCATGGACTGGTACTGGTCCGTGAGTCGTTTGGTACCCGGCCGCAAGAGTTGAGGCTCGGGTGTGAAATTTATGGTTTTCAGGTTTTTATCGTTTTTATCGTTAACTCTGTTTCCCTGGGTCTTTTCCCATGTGTTATGAATAAATCTTATTTTCTTTGGTGCTGGTACTGGTTTAATTGTGTTGTATTTATCCGCGACACCTTAAAGGCCGGACCGTGAAAATATTATGAGACAAACCACAAAAACAGGTTGGGGACCGCTGGCATATGACACCAACTGTCTGCCATCTATAATCCAGTTTTGAGATCCCTTCCCAGATGCTTTAACGCCCACTTACATCCTGGGCCATTTGACCTCAGGAAATCACATGATAGGGTGGGGCTAGGCTTCAAACTGGGTTCACCAGAAACCTTGGCTGATTGTGACCCACACCCATTTTCACATCTTGGCTCGTGTGATTAAGTAGAGGATCAATAGAGGGTCCATGACCTTCTTGGGGACACTCCTATACGGCTTAAATCTGGGACTCTCCACCAATTACTCTTAGGACTGAACTTGGTGAAACGTCTTCAAGGAAACTTAAAGAAGTCCAGACGCTTTTCTTTCCAAGCTCCTTAGACTACAATGACCTGGATGACTGAGAACCTTCACAGACATACTAATGAAGATTTAAAGGAATTTGATTACAAAGGCTGAGCTTGGGTCACAGTAATCTAAGTATATATGATACAAGTAAAATAACGTTACATTTTTAAAAGCAGCAGGCTGCCTATTCTTTTAACATGTACTCAGTTTAAGAACCTTTAATTTTCAAAGATTTGTGTCAGTCACATTTAAACATATTTGAAATGATATGCACTGGTGTGAAGCTGGTAGGGAAGATTTCATGCAGAGCTCAAGAGACTCCAATCACATTTGAATAGGACAGAGTAGGATAACTTCACTGTTAATGTGTTAGATATAATTACACGATGAAAAACACAGTACAGATCTGAAACACATTCAGTATTATGCTGCTGACACTGGTACTGGTTCAAAGGCTCGGGAAAATACACATCCATTTTGATTGACTTCTTAAAGGTCATGTAATTAAGAATGTAATAGGAAGATATCCATCTTTATGGCTTGTCAAGTGAATATTTGACATCAGCACATTGCACGCACAAGCACACACAAATGCACATAACCACAGACAGTCTTTCAAATGCGTGTTAACCCCTCAAAGTGTATCTGTGTGTGTGCTCTTGCACACAAAATCATAATTCATTATTATCTGCAACGCCCAGGCAGTGACCTCTTAACATTAGAGGAATAAGTGATGGAGAGAGAATGTGCATGTCTACATGCGTGGAGAGAAGAATGATGAATGAGTGTGTGTTGGTGTGTGCGCATTTTGCTCCCTGTCGAAATAGGTTAAATATATTCTGAGGACACACGGTAGCTTTTTGACACCACATAAAAAGAGTGTGAAGGGATGTATGTGTGTACAAGTTCTGTCAAAAATGTAAATCACAATAAAAAAAACACATTGTGGTGATCTGGTTGGCTTGTGGGGATTTAAAAAATGCAAATCACCATAATCACTGAGTGTTACTTTAAAGACTTGCTTTAAGGTTAGTGTAAGGGAGGATTACTTGAAGGTAAAGGCTTGAGTTAGGTTAATAAAATCAGTGTAACGATTTCCATCTGAAGTGATGGAAATACAGCTGTGTGTGTGTGTGTGTGTGTGTGTGTGTGTGTGTGTGTGTGTGTGTGTGTTCTGTGTGAAGATAAGAGTGAGTAACGTCTGTCTGTGGTGCCAAAGCTGAGGATGTTACTGAAGGGCTTAATTAACTGTCACATAACAGCCAACAGAAGGAAACAATACTTAACACAGCCCAAACTGAATGTGTGTGAATGTTAGAGGAAAGTATAAAGTATATGTTAAAACACAGCAAGATTTCCAAGCTTTTGTTGGGGTTTTTTCTTCTTTTTTCTTTTGGACAGTTCTGAGTGACTTTCTTAAAAGTGGCGTGCCTGCTAATGCATGTGTGTGGCTTTCTGTGAAATTATGATTGCCTGTGGAGAGCATCTTTGAAAACAAGTGAGTTCAGAAAAGAGTGTTTTGCCATTGGCCTATTTGGCAAGTGGTGAATTTAGAAAGTATCAGAGGCAATAGACTGTTAAATGATGAGCTGGAAAGAAGGACCATTTTAAAAATGCATGAACCCTGGCCAAGGAATCTGATCAGAATTTTGTCAAAAGCTTCTTATTTTTTAGGTCACAGATATCAATAGCCTTACATATTTTTTCATTTATTTATTTTAAACTGGATATTTAAAATAGCCAGTTTTTAAAATACAATGAAACTTTTTGTGTGATGTGTTTTTTTCCCCCTTTGTTGGATTACCTTAGTGTAGTTTGACAATTAAATTTATATTCTTTTTAAAGCATATAAATATTTCAAAAACAGTGTAACATGTTTAGTTATCATTGAATGACACATAATATTATTCTTATTTCAACTGTTAGCAAAAACATATTTGTTTCCACAGTTTTGTCCCGTCTCCCTTCACTCACCCCCAACTGGTCATGGCAGCTTCCCAACCTGAGCGTGGTTCTGCTGGAAGCTTCTTCCTGTTAAAATTGAGATTTTTCTTCCCACTGTCACCAATGCATGCTCATGGGGGGGGGGGGGGGGGGGGGGGGGGGGGGTCCATCTGATAATTAGGCTTTTCTCTGTATTGTGTTAGGATCTAAGAGGGCAAGAAGCCATTCTTAATATCATACCCCCCCCCACACACTGTCGTGAAAACTACTTAAGATAAAAGTGGTGATAGAAATAATGACTTTAAACTTTAAACAGGCAAAACAGTATATCACTGCACCAATTTTCCTTTTTTCTATCAAAATATAAAGAAATTAGGGGCAGCTCAAGACTTGAATATGAACATATTGGCTGCTTTATTTTTAAAGCATTTCCATTCAAATATGTGATGAAGCAATTAGGAATTAAAATTAATATGTACACTGTAAACCCGAATAAGTTACCAGAACTCAAAAAAATTGAGGCAATCGATTGCCACAATTTTTTTGAGTTGATCAACTCAAAAGTCAAATTTTTCCAGAACATAAAAGGTTGGATTACATGGTACTTGTATCTTTTGAGAACGGTCAACTCAAATATTTGAAGTTAATATGACTTAAGGTTTCAAGTTTACAAATTCAAAGGAATAAGTCCACAGAACTTAACAAAAATAAGTACACAACCACAACATTTTTATGTTAACAAAACTCAAATGTTTATTAGTTTGTGATGTCATTATTTTAAGTACACGTTAGTCAAATATGTAGACTACTTGATACTTAAAAACATGTGATCCTAAACTTAAAATTTTTGAGGCAATTGATTGCCTCAATTACACTGAGTATCGGTAACTTAATATGCAAAAGTCATAAACATCTGCCATTGAACAGTATCTTGCCTGCTCCCTTTTAGCACATTATGTTGAAATTAAATACATTTTTTTTAAAAATTAAATAAATTAAAAATAATTTACAAAAACATTTATAAATTAAAATAAGTAGACCAAAAATAGTTTAGTCAGGAAAACTGTCAGAGTAATAAAAAATAATGCCAAATAATAATAAATAATATCAAAATGTGCTCTTGGCTCTCTGGCTAATATCTGAATAAGGCAACAGGGCAGCAACTTTTTGAGGCATTATTTAGATAAAAGGAGAGAACTTTGAACTAGCCTTTTATAATGCTTCACCTTGCACCCTTCTTTCAGATGAGTTCCTACATAACCAAGTCATTCTTGAGGGTCTGTAACTTGGGTGACAGTTTACCACTTTCTAGACCAAGTAAAATCTTTTGAGTAAATTCTAAAGTGTTGGTCAGGGCTTTGGGGTAGCTGAGGTGAAGTGCATAGATCAGTCCAAACATTACCAGGAAGGCTTCACCAAATCTGGGGAGACTGACCACGGCATCACTTTCAATGACGACAGAGGTTTTCACAGGCTGGTAGTGAACTGGACTTGTCGTGTCATGGTCACTGATGACAGTGAAGAGGGCCACTTCAACACCATCAAGCGCCAACTCATCAGATTCGTCCTGAATGAATGAAAAAGAGATACTAATCACAATCTAACCCAAGAAATACAACAGACGACATATAATTTCTCATTTTACCAACTCCCATTGAGATCCAATACCTCTTTTACAAGGGAGACCTGAGTCTCACTGTAAGAGGTGAAAAACAGAAGATCCATGTTCTGCACACATAAATCAGCTAATTCACCAGAGAATCAAGTGGTGTGACATAGTCTGAAACTAAGCTAAAGGAAATACACAGGAAAATGTTTTACTAAACATCTTATCACTTTCAACAAAACACCAATTCAGTTCATTTGTAGTGAGACAGAAAAGACCATACATGGAAACCGTATGGGTAGACTAAACAAAGGTAAGTCCAAACAGTGCATCAAAATACATGTTTGTACTTTGATGCACTGTATATATACACAGTAGTATCTGTTAGATACTTAAGGACACTCACAGTGCAGGTTCTGAAAAATCCAGAGACATCCTCACGCAGATAGACAGGAAGGGCGTGGAGAACGGTAGTGCGCTTGGTGTGGATATCATGGATTTCCTATTGCCAGATAACAACAGAATTGTATATACTGGTGAGTTTACTGAACAACAACAACAGTCAAATCAGAACATATGTCCACAAATAACCTGTTCACATCTTTAATACAGTCAGACAAATAGCAAACACAAAGTGGACTAATAGCAAAATTCAAAAAGCTCATTTAAATCATTGAACCTGTCCAATGTTCCACTGGTTCAACCTATGAAATGTGTAACAATCTATTATTACCTGTTCATCGTGAATTCTTAGAATTTCAGCCAGGGCATCTGCTGTCTTCCCAGTTTTTGATGCCTTCTGTCTGAATAAGGTCATCAGTCGAGGAAGATGGCGGTCAAGTTCAGCGTAGAATGTATTGGGCAGGTTCTGATTTGTAATCCGCTGAAACTCTGCATACAACTACAGCAGAAGGACAATACAGTTCAATTTGAAGAACCTCCCACACCTTTATAAAGCAGCAAAAAGCTGCCACATGAGTAAGAATTACAATTTTCATTTTAAAGAGAGCTGATCCATATTACCTCAGACTCTATTTTTAGAGCGGGCCAGAGGTCCAAGAGCTCCTTCACTGGTGGGCAGGACATCACTATGGTTTGTCTGCGGAGGGGAAATGTGGTCTCCATCAACTTTCTAATGAGGGGCAGGTTCTTCTCAGCCTTCTTGACTTCTTCAACAATTGCTTGCCTCAACTGGTCAAGGCTTGAAGGATCCTTTCCTTGGGGAAAGTTTGGTAGGAAGTTGACTTCTGCTCGCTTGGGTTTTTTAATGTTGGAATGTGAAGGTTCATTATCAGGATTACTTCTACTTTTTTTTCCAGCATTAACAGTGACCTCCTGACATCCAGCCCGTCTCATTTTGGTCCTATAATTGCCCATTTTAAACTTGATGCTATTTTTCCATCCATTCCAGCCAGTCTCAGATCCTGCTTCCTTCAAGCAGGGATGTTTGGCTACAAGAGCCTCAGCAGCTTTTGCAATCTCTTTATCACTTGGGTAAGCCTTAAAACTATACATAGTAAATGCAAGCTTTTCTAAAATGTCGTGCTTGAGGTCCCTAGTCAGCTTAAGGTGTCTGTTGCTCCTCTCATATTCGGCATTTCCATGTTGAAGTTTCAGTTCAACATCAAATGCAAATGTGGGAACTGGAAAGGGACCTTGAGGCCACCTACTGAGACGTTCTGGAGATGACACATCTGAAAGTAGATCAGTAGATGCAGTAGAGCTGGAGTCTTCTGAAAGTGAGATGTGCACAACAGCTTTTTCTGGCAATTCCTCAATGTCTGCAAGGGAAGTAAGTTTCCCGTCAAAGTCTGGATCTTCATAAAGCAAACTGAAGTCAAGGTCGATTTCCAGCTGTTCTTTTATAATCTTGATCAGTGCATCAACAGAGGCTGGTCGTGAGCTGAGTTTTAATTTTCTAGCCCGGTCTGTCTCAACAACACGAATAAGCATTGGTTGTTGGGGAGGTGCGGCTGCCATTGTACTAATGAAAAGACAAAATCAGGATGTTAAAAGGTACGATATAGAATATATCAATTGCTCAATTATACAGAGAGTGAATACAAACACAATAACTGATAAATAAAAGAACCAGTCATTATTACCTGAACTCAGTTCTGTCTCACTTGAATGAACCGCTTGGGGGTCAGCAGCAGCGAGTCGTCTATCTTGTATGCCGAGAGAGGGACTGTATCGTTGAGATCAGACTGCAGGTGGATTGACAGGCTTGTGTCAGCAGTTGACAGCTCATAGGACCGCAGATGTTCAACATACCAGGACTCATAGTCACAACACAGAAAAGATACATTGTGATTCACAAGGTAGATCTGTTTTATTTTGCTAAATTTAGACAGTCCACCACTGACTCCTACAGACAGAAACATTCCACAGACATAGTCTGTGCCACCAATGGTCACCTTTGATGTCTTGTAGATTGTGTCACTAGTTGTTTGTTCTCTAATGTGTGCTTGAGCAACCTCTGGTAGAGCTGAAACCAGAACAGAGTCAACCCTGGATGCCTGAGTTTTTGGCTTGAAAAATGATGGCGCAGCAAGATGATATGCCATCATGTGTTGGTGTCTGACTGCCATTGTCTTCAAAATACTTTTGAAGTTTTGAGTGTCACGCACCACTCTTTTGAAAAAGCGGTGCTTGGCCTCAAACCGCATGGTCCAAACGTGCAGCAGGGGCCCAAAGCACTTAACTAGAGCAGGATAATGCTCCACGTAGTGATGTTTAGGACGGAGCCTAACCTCAGGGAAAACCTCTAGCAGTGCCTGTCTATGATCACTGATTTTGCACACAAAATAGTCTAAGGTTTCATCAGTAAATGATGGGCACAATGCTAACTCTACCACCTCTTTCAGCTCCATCAAAACTGCCCATACCTTATCACCCTCTGGTACTACACTGCCAACAAGCAATGGAAGAAGTCGGAGCAGAGTGGCATTTTCATGTCCATTACCTCCAATCGTTCCTCGAGAAAGAAACATTTTGTGAAGGGGCTGAGGTCTATCCACTTTATCGGTGTGCTGATATAGGAATGATGTAATCTTGTGATTCAAATACTCCAAAGTGAAGTACTTCAGCCGGATCATCTCTTTAACACAAAGAGAAAGCTCCATGGGAACAATACCTTCCAGAAGATCATGGAGTATATCTGGAGGAAACCCCGTGATTGTGTGGAAGTAATTCAGGGACTCACGCAAAACACAGCCACCTTTAACACCAAAGTGGCTGCTCAAAGTGTCACTTTCTTGAACGGTTTGTACATGTAGGTCATGGCTGGCTTCGGTTCTCTGAGGAAACCTTCTCTCTCTGACTTCAATTACTTGAAACTGTTCAATTGAGCCCATACAGAATCTGCAAACATGGCCTGCTCTAAATGACTCTACAAAGCCACCTAATCCATGAGCAGCCAAATTGTCAGCAGAAACACAAAAGATGGTGCCTCTGACATTCTGGCCAACTCTTTCAATGAAGACACCGTCTTGTTCCAGAGTACGAACATCATGCAGCAATGGAGCAAGTACAGCTGCATATCCATACTTACGGAGGTCTGTCACTTTTACCAGTATTGCTAGCTGTATAGCATGTAATGCTGATCGGTATTTTGGTGGTACATTAGCGAGGACCCAATATACAGCGCAAAGTTTGTGAATTTTGCGTGATGTGCCAAGTGGATTGGCAATTTCAAGCTCATCAATATATAGCTGGAGTGGTAGGATGAGATCCCCTGTTGACAGTAAGTCATTTTCAAGGAAATGAGAGCCATCAGAGCATGATGCATATTGACCAGATGCAGTATTTGGTTCAGTAATCTTCTTAAGAATGTCTGTGTTTTTAAACAACTCTTGAATCATTGAAAGGATAGGAACATACATGCTGGTATGTCCAGGTTGATCCAGCTGATACTCCACTGGCATTACACAAGGGTAGTTGCACTCAATAAAGGTTTTTCTGCGCTTGGTTGAACTCAACTCAGCACCTTTAGAGGTTACTGTAGACAGAACGTTGCAGTCCATGACAGTGGCAACAACTTCACTCAGTGTAGGTTCTGCAATACTGTGACCGTTTCTCTGCAATATGTCACTAACTGCCTCTTTGATCAACGGCTCAGATAAGGAGAAGATCTGATTCAAGTGTTCTACTATTTCTTGAGTAGCCGTGTTTGAGACATGGAGGATAGCCTGCATCTTTAGGAATAAGGAAGACACATTTTTTTTAAGTTGACTTCTTAGACTGTCAGTGTCACACTGATCATCATTCCAGACTTCCGTGCTCTGGCCTGGGCATTCTTCATGCGAGTCACTAGCTACTTCAGAAATACTGGCTTGGAGATTATGGGGATCCTCACTGACAATGTCACTTTGAAAGTCTGTTGCAAGACTTGCTTGGTGTGCTCTACTTTTATGGGAATTGAATGAAGAGTACACATTTGTGCTATACCTACAATCCTTATATGGGCATGTCACTGTTTCATGATTTTTCAAATGCTTTCTGAGATGACTGAAAAGGCCTGTTTCAGAAAAGGGTTGCTGAAATGTGCATAAAGGGCATTTAAATAACACAGGCCTCTGACTCTGCTCTGCACAACTGCTAAGTTGTGCTGTATGATATCTTGACAAATGAGTACTCAGTGCATTAAGTGTCTGAAATGTACAAATGCAATCAGTGTAGAGGCATGGAAGAGGGCTGATTCGGGAATAGTGGCTGTGCTGCAGCCTGTAGTGTCTAAATAACTGTATTCTGGAAGTGAAGGAAGCTGCGCACAACTTACACTGCCAGATCATGTTGGAAACAAAACAGAACTCCTTACAACTTAATATAACAGTTAAGTTATATTAATAAGTGACAAATAATAACAATAAGTGAATTACTATTACCTCACAAAGACATGGTCATGGACTACAGCTAACACTGCTTTAAAATGGCAACCTGTTTTCCTCAAAACAATTTGTTTTACATAAGAAAGTAAAGTTGGTTTAGTAGTTAGTTTAACATATTTTTAAGACAACTCGAGAGAGAGCGAGAGAGGTGATTGGTAGAAGAATTCGCAAAATGAATTACCTGGTATCTTTATCACATCCCCAGTTCTCTTCCTTGACTCTGTCTTAATTCTTGAAGCTGGAACAGAGAGATCCAAAGGCATAAACTGATGAACAATTAAAAAGCATCCAAACGGTGACAAATTATAAATACTTCCATTTATAATTTTTCCCTGTTAATGATCTTTTCATTTAATCCCCAAAGTGTGAATGCATCTCTAGTCAAGATACTAAAGCCATCGACTAAATATTACAATACTGAAGACAAGCAGCAGCACTTGAACTTTAACGGCATGGTTAAATCAACAACAACGCCATTTCTACAAACTAAAGCCTTGAGAGGTTCCCCCAAACATATGTTATTTGAAATTATTTAATGTGCATACACAGTTAATGTCAAAAATGTCATGCTCCTCATCACTGCTTCTCCAAACGATTCTGGTTGTTTTGATTGACAGGTTTGTTTTTTAGGACCTTAGTGATCCAAGAGTGCCAATTGGTTGGCAGAAGTTGATTGACAAGTGATTCCACTAATTAGGCAAAGTGAGAGGAGACAATGTGCGCACCGTGCTCTTTCATTGGCCCTCTAACTCTTGCTTGTGAACAACGTGGCTCGTCAGATGAGTTTCCCGATCATTCTACAGCATAAAGTGACTGATATATATAAAAAACACCTATCGAGACTGTCGCTCAAACGACTAATACACCTGCACCACTTATTCGCACATATAGTTTAAAATATAGCGTTTCTAATAGTGATGGGATTTCCGGCTCTTTTTAGAGATCCGGCTCTTTCGGCTCGGCTCACTAAAAAGATCCGGCTCTTTCGGCTCCGATCCGGCTCTTCAGGTTGTTTTGTTGCTTTAATTAATTTATTATTCACAATAATATAAAATTATGCACAAAAGAATTACTAACGTAAAAAAGTGGTTTTATTTATATATGTTTATATATAAATATATGCGGTGGTCCCTAGAGACAAAACACGTACAAACTCCAAAACACATTTCTAACATGAACTGAACTTCCAAAGCAGAGCTACTAGATCACTTAAATTACACAATTGAAAGCATGTGTGTGTTGTTTGTGTATTTATACACAGGCACTCATATATATTCAAATAATTTAAAAAAAAGTTCATCTACCTGTTACTATCACACACCAAATCCAGTCATTGGTACTTGGTGGCTTGTGTAGCCACAAGATAACAAAAGCTCAACACTGCGCCCAGCATCCTGGAGCACTTCTGTTGTCTTTTGTACGTGCTTCAGAGTTTTTACGTGCTTCAGAGTTTTTACGTGCTTCAGAGTTTTTACGTGCTTCAGAGTTTTTACGTGCTTCAGAGTTTGTTCATGCTTCAGAGTTTGTTCATGCTTCAGAGTTTGTTCATGCTTCAGAGTTCGTACGTGATTTGAAGTTTGTATGTGCTTTGTCTCTAGGGACCACCGTAAATATACTTTTATTTATTCACTCCACATAAAATGTAATAAATAAATCATATAATACAAAAATCAACTATTCACATTTCAACTTTTAACTATTTAAATTTTCAGCTGTTTCCTTTTACAAATTTAAAGTGAAAACAACACAAAACACTGCAAAACAAACACAATTAAATATAAATTATAATATGAAAACAAAAAGAAGATGCATATTCTCTGTCATATGGACCCGCATGAATTCGCACTTTCTGAATCCTTTATCATCTGCAACCGAAAATAGTTGTGGATGATTACTATACCTTTCTAATGTGACGTTGTTGTCCCTGGTTCTCTTTCTCTCTCCCCCCCCTCTGGCTCTGTTCCTGTGCTACTGAGTGTAACTACCGCCCCTCCCCCCTCTGCCCAGCGTAAAGCACAAGGCTCTCGTTCAGGGTGAAGCGGAAAAAAAGTGCGAGAGAGGGTGAGAGAGAGAGAAAAAAAAACACGTAATGCCTCGCGATAAGGAATTTAGAGAGATTAAAACACTTTATTTCATACTAGGCGACCGGGTGCCACCTCTAGAACAAGTAGCATCTAACTTATTAAACAGCCTGCGACCCTCATTACACCAACTTAATGCTTCGGGGAGAGCAGCAAAGCACATAAAAAACACGGACTCGACATTTCTGCTATTCTTTTCGACACACACCCAAAATACAACTAAATATTCGTATTTTAACAATAAACTAATATCAACATTGAAAACTTACTGTAAGTCCAGTGATGCTAGTTGCTGGTTAGGTCCAACTTTCTCCAGTCGTCCGTGTTGCCTGTTTGGTGCTGTTTCCCGCCCATATACCTTTACTTCTTCTGTGTTTCGTGTTTTTTTCCAAATAGCGGTAAACAATCAGTGTATAATGCTCATTAGCGCCGCCTTCCGCTTCAGAGGGTGAATCAGAGATTAACTCGGAATAAAAATTGATTCCTGCAGCTGCTCAACACTTACGGAAAAGATTAAAAAAAAATATATAGGATACATTGATAAGACAATGAATATTAAAATAAATACATTTTGTCTTCCACTAATGCATTTAAGACAATTTGATTTTACTTATTTGGTGAAACACTTTGAGATTTTATTGTATTTTAGCATGTGCTACATAAATTAAGTTTATTATTAAATCCTACCTACTTGAAACAACAAAAATAACAGGACTTTACCATTCTTATATGTCCTAACTTAACTGTCTTACGTTGTGCTTAAGTTATGATTTTAAGTGATGCTTACTTAATATAGAAATAGTTCAATTCAATCAAATATTATTGGTTTCATTTACTCAAAAAGAAGAACATGTTACACGAACTTGACATATTTAAGTTAACAGAACTTTTTAAAGACTTTGAGTATACACTATTTAATCTATTTAATTACTTTGAACGTTCGGGTTTACAGTGTAGTAATCTCTTCCTTAGGGCTAAAAGAGGTCAAAAAGTTTTTCATGTGCATGTGTGGCTACTTCATAGAGGTTCAACAATTATCAACAATGACTCTTAGCAGCCTTTACAAAAACTTATGGTTTTGATTTCTATTCTATTCTGGTTAGAAAAAGTCAAAACAGCTGCTGTACAGCCTTCTTTAGAAAAACTGTACTATCATCAAACTGTACCAGGATCACAGTCAATGACTGCCTGAATTCTGGATGTAAGGGCAAAACCAGGAAATTGTAGTGGTAGAACAAGCTATACTTTATTTCTAAAATCATTTGAAAGGGTTGTTGGAAAACAATTATGTGACTATTTGCACAGGAAGGGTTTATTTAAAGAGTTTTACTTTGGATTTAGAGCATATCATTGCACGGACACAGCATGCTTTCAGAGTGCAGTATTACCTGAGGTTACTAAAGTTGTGAAAGTAAAGGCAGAGTGAGGCAGAGCTTCGAGCTCCTCTTCTGTGGAACCAGCTCCTAGTTTGGGTTTAGGAGGCAGACACCACACTATTAACATTTAAAACTTTGATGTTTGACAAAGCTTTCAGGTAGAGCAGGCTAAGGTGACCCTGAATCATCCTTTTGTTACCCTGTTACTTTCTATGCATTTGTATGCCAGTATTGCACGGCACTGACTTTGTGTCTTTTCCTCTGTTTCCTCTGTCTCTGGCCCTTGAGCTGCATTGCTTTTTATCTGCAGTCGGGGGCCCCCCACCATACACACTGTTTATTGTTATATTTTGCCTTCTCTTTCCTCTCACCCCAGCGAGCCGAGGCAGATGGCTATCCTCCCTGAGCCCGGATCTGCCAGAGGTTTCTTCCTGTTAAAAATCAGTTATTTTCTGACACTGATGCCAATACTCTTTCATAAAGAAACAGAGTTTTTATCTCTTAAAATCTGAACTATCTTGAGATGATGAGGTATTTAACTACAAATAAATTTAACTAAAAACAAGTTCAATTGAGTTAGAATTAAGTTACAAGACAAGATTGGAGGTTTTGCCAAGCAAAGTGTGTCCAGTGTTGGTTGGCGTTTCATCTGATTGTAAAGCAAGCTATGCTATCTTTAGCTACTGTTATCTCAGGACAGTAATATTTCATTTTATTAAAAAGCTCATCAACTTTAATGCAATTAGCAATTTATGTGATAAAGTATTGATATTTTGCACCCCATACTTGATACACTATTACCACACATTAGTATGGCGGTAGTAATAGTATGGTGTATTGATCCCCCCCCACACCCAGTCAATATTGGCCAATTGCTGGTCTTGAAAATCTATATTAGCGGATCTCATGTAATTAAAGGAATATAACAGTACTAAAAGGACTGCTTTTGATGCTTTGCTTCATATTCTCTCTCTCTCTCTCTCTCTCTCTCTCTCTCTCTGCGCCCCAAAGATATCGGTCCTAATGTTGTTAAAATCTCTTAAAGTGCTTCAAGGATCATCTGCTGTGAAGTCGGCATTAGTCTTCAGCCTTAAACGTGAAATGACTGAAACAGTTTGCCAAGGGAGCTTTGGCTGGGCACCAGTCCAAACTGTTTCTTATGTGATCAATAACACTTTAAAATCAATCCCAAACTGCAAAGTGGAGCCACCAAAGTTAATCTAAAATGGGACTAATATGCTGTATATTCTTAATTCTCATCAGCAGACTGCAGTATTTTAGGCCAACTATGCATTATTGGGACTTGTTGTGTTTGTAGTACATGGCGCCGTAATCACACAGAAATCTATAATTTAGAAAGACTGTCACTGTTGTTCAGTTGCCCACTGCATTGATAAGTTATCATCAAAACAAACAAAAAAAATGTATCAATTCAAATCTTTTATATTCTAAGACTGAAAATGAGACTTGCGTCTTTTATGAATGGTTACAAAAAAAAAGTTTTTCCCACTACACACAGTTCAGATGAATAAATAATACTAATTATACCCTGAACATAAAGAGGCCTCTTTATGTTGTAAGAAGCCTGTTTTTTCATCTGTGATTTTTGTTTAATAAGTTACATTTGAGATGTGAACATATATGTAAGTGCGCATGCGCCAACCAGCGTGCAGCCTGTTACAGTCGCTCCTGCTTTTCTCTTAGTTTAGCTCTTTTTTCTTACGTATTCTTTTTTTTTCTGACTTGTATTTTCCTCCGTTTTCTATCTCTTACTCAATCATGTGGATTGAGAGAGTTTTTGTTCTTCTGGTGGCCGTGGAACTGTTACTTTTATCAAGGAACGGGACCGCGGCACATCTCCTACACGCACGGACTGTTTACTCCAGAGATCAGCTGATCGCCCTGATGCCGGCCGGCTCGCTGGCCAGGCCCGCAGAAGTGCCCGCAGAAGTACCAGCTGAAATTTGGAGGAAAACACATCGGGGATGCAGAGGTCAAGGACAGAAGAGAAGAAAAAAGGTGACGGTGAGACAGCGGAGGCTCGAAGTGAGGAGGAGGTTTAAACCGTGTCTGCCGTCTATCGTGATGGGAAATGTGCGATCGTTGGCAAGTAAAATCGACGAGCTCTCAGCACTGGTACGGAGTCAGAGGGAATACCGAGAGTGTAGCCTGATGTGTTTCACCGAATCATGGCTGCACCAGGTCATTCCCGATGAGAATGCTTCCGTGGAAGGCTTCCACACTGTTCGGGCGGACAGGGACAGCATCGCTAGCGGTAAGCGTAAAGGAGGTGGGCTTGCTGTTTTAGTTAACAACCGGTGGTGTAACCCTGCCAACATAACAATCAAAGAAAGGATTTGTTGCCCGGACACTGAACTGTGTGCTGTTGGACTCAGGCCGTATTATTTACCCAGGGAATTCTCTCACGTCATCTTGGTGGCTGTTTATGTTCCCCCCTCTGCTAACCCCACAGCTGCATGTGACACTATCCACTCTGCCATAGCTCGGCTACAGACTCAGCACCCGAGTGCCTTTATTGTGATCTCGGGTGACTTCAACCATGTATCACTGGACAATACACTACCAACATTCAAACAATATGTGGACTGTCCCACCAGGGGAGAGAAAACTTTAGACTTACTGTATGCTAACGTCAAGGATGCATACAGCTCCTCCTCCCTCCCCCCACTTGGTAGGTCAGATCATAACCTGATTCACCTCACCCCCCGCTATGTGCCAATTGTGAGGAGGGAACCTGTGACCACCAGGACTGTTAGGAGGTGGTCAGAGGAGGCAATAGCAGAACTACAGGGCTGTTTCGAGGTGACCGACTGGGAAACACTCTGTGAGCCTCACGCCGAGGACATCAATGGGCTTACTGAGTGTATCACAGACTACATAACTTTCTGCACCGACTCCATTGTTCCAGCTCAGACTGTTCATTGTTACCCAAATAACAAGCCGTGGGTGACTAAGGACATCAAAGCCCTCCTCAACAACAAGAAGAGGGCTTTCAGAGGGGGCAACAAAGAGGAGGTGAGGAAGGTCCAGGTGTTACTAAAGGACAAGATCAGAGAGGCTAAGGACAATTACAGGAGGAAGCTGGAGTGGAAACTCCAGCAGAACAGCATGAGAGAGGTGTGGAGGGGCATGAAGACCATCACTGGATTCAGGCCAACCAACAGCAGGGGAGCTGAGGGAGGTGAGAATAGAGCCGACGAGTTGAATCTGTTTTTCAATAGATTCGACACCACAGTGTCTGCTCCCACCCCCACAACCTCACCTGCAGTCAGCCTGGAATCCAGAGCCACACCACTGTGCCAGCCTCTCTCTTCACATGTTGCCTCCTGTGAGATTCCTGACACCCCTCCCCCACCCATCACCTTCACTCAATACCAGGTTGAGATGCAAATGAGGAGACTTCACTCAGGCAAGTCTGCTGGACCAGACGGAGTGAGTCCCCTTGTCCTCAAGGCCTGTGCCCCCCAGCTGTGTGGAGTCTTTCATAAACTGTTTATGCTGAGTCTGAGTCTGCAGAGGGTCCCGGTGATGTGGAAGACATCATGCCTCGTCCCTGTACCAAAGACGCCTCGTCCCAGTGGCCCCCAGGATTACAGGCCCGTGGCACTGACCTCCCACATCATGAAGACCCTGGAAAGGCTCATCCTGGACCAGCTGCGACCCATAGTAAGACCACATCTGGATCCCCTTCAGTTCGCTTATCAGCCTCGTCTCGGAACAGAGGACGCCATCATCTACCTGCTCAATCGTGTCTACACCCATCTGGACCAGCCGGCGAGCACTGTGAGGGTCATGTTTTTTGACTTTTCCAGTGCTTTCAACACCATCAGGCCGACCCTCCTGGGTGATAAGTTAGCAGCGATGCAGGTGGATGCTTCTCTGGTGTCCTGGATTGTTGATTACCTGACAGGAAGACCACAATATGTACGTCTCCCACAGTGTGTGTCTGACAAGGTGATTAGCAACACAGGGGCACCACAGGGGACTGTCCTCTCCCCCTTCCTCTTCACCCTCTACACCACAGACTTCAGCCACTGCACAGAGACCTGCCATCTTCAGAAGTTTTCTGATGACTCTGCGGTGGTTGGATGCATCAGCAGGGATGATGAGACAGAGTACCGGGCTGTGGTCGACTCCTTTGTCACGTGGTGTGAGCAGAATCATCTGCAGCTCAACGTGGCAAAGACCAAGGAACTGATCGTGGACTTCAGGAAGACCAGGAAACACTTGACCCCTGTTTCAATCCAGGGGGTCAGTGTTGACATTGTGGAGGACTATAAATACCTTGGAGTACACATTGACAATAAACTGGACTGGGCTAAAAACACCACAGCACTTTACAGGAAGGGCCAGAGTCGTCTCTATTTTTTGAGGCGACTGAGGTCCTTCAACATCTGCCAGAAAATGCTGAGGATTTTCTATGAGTCTGTTGTGGCCAGTGCGATCCTCTATGCTGTTGCATGCTGGGGGAGCAGGCTGAGGGTCGCAGATGCCAACAGACTTAATAAACTGATCCGTAAGGCCAGCAATGTTGTGGGGATGGAGCTGGACTCCCTCAAGGTGGTGTCGGAGAGGCGGATGCTGTCCAAGATAAAGACAATGTTGGATAACACCTCCCACCCACTCCATGACATGTTGGTCAGTCACAGGAGCTCGTTCAGTGAGAGACTGAGATTACCGAAAAGCACCACTGAACGACACAGGAAATCATTCCTGCCTGTGGCCATCTCCCTGTACAACGCATCCACTTAACACACTGTTTGCTGCTACAACTACACGTTTCTTTTCCAAATATTTATTTATAAGTGACTTATGTATGTATGTATGTATATATATGTATATATTGTACTATTCTTAGTTAGCGTATTGTCTGTCTTGTCTTAATGTTGGTTTAAAATGGAGCACTGTAACAAAAAATAATTTCCCCCAGGGATCAATAAAGTATTCTGATTCTGATTCTGATGAACTGTCCCTAATTTAGAAGTGACTGATGGCTCCATCAAGAGTTTGGCTTTTCCCTTGATGAGCGTTGTAATGGCTTGTTTTGCTTTGTACCCACGGAAAGCCTTGTTCACACTAAAAAGCACAATCACCATAATTATTAGCTGGAAAACTTTATTTTCCCGGTGGTGTTGTTCACAGAGGCTTTGGGCAATGCTAATTTTCATCTATTCACTGAGTTTTAATTAAGACAACATGGATTTAGCGTCCTTCAATGACATGACCCACGGGACTAATTCAAGCTCATTTGCTTCCCATGACTCTCTAACAAAATAAAACATCTAAGACTGTTCAGTTTGGGGATTAAAATAAATTGGGCATATCCTATTTATTGTATTTTACACAACGTGGGACACTGAGCCTCACATGCCAGTTCCCATTTTATTTTTACGGGAAACAATGTAATAGAGCCGGATGTTCAGTTGAAACCTTGTAACTCAAAGAACAAAAACTTTCCAATCTCTAGAAAATATGTGTAAGCTTATTTTCAGATTCACAGCTAAATATTTTCTGAAAATCGTGTAAAAATAAATTGTGTACACCCAGGGCTTGTTGAATTTAAACACAGAATATCATAAACTGTGTTTTTTTTTTTTAAGTGAAACACACACACACATATAAATGCTTGTGGAGTCAAGAGGATTCTTCATGATGGCAGAAATACGGCTCGCAGCCCTGCCTTTGATCATAGCCTACACTTCAAAGGCACAAAAAGAGAAATTAATTTACCATTATATGGAACATTTTCAGGAATATACAATACCTACCTGAATTCACCTTGCTTTACCTTACACTGAAAACTCAAACAGAGAAGCATGTTCTTCATTTCATGACAGCAATACGACTGCTAATCACTCTGGAGCTCGGGAGATCCTCAGCTATGTCAGAGTCAGTGTCGATTTTACTTAGCAACTGTGCTCAGATGCTGAAATAATAATCAATACAGCCAAAACCTTCATAGAGTATTGCCTAGAAAATAAAGGACTTCGAAGTTGTTTTATTATTTCAATTCCTAACTCTGTTCTTTAGAACATTGTTCCAGTTCATTGAGGCTTGAGACCGTACATTTAAGAGCTGCTCTCGTAAACTGCTGTCACCTTTCATTCAGATTGAGGTCTGGACTTTGACAGGGTCATTGCAACCCTGTGTTTTTTACTATTTGTTGCTCTGGTTGGGATCATTGTCCTGTTGCAAGGCATAATTCTGTCAAACATTAGCCATAGGTCCTCTAATTTGACTCTAGAATAAATTGGTATATTGAGGAGTTTGTGGTCAACTCACTGACTGTAATGTGCCCCGGTCCTGTGGCTGCAAAACAAGCCCAAATTATCCTCTACCCCACCACCATGCTGACACTTCACTTGGTGGTATTTGTGATGATAATCTTGCAGTTTGTTCAGAAGCACCATTGCAAAGCTAAGCTGTGTTGCCGTGTTCTTTTAAGAGAGAAGTTTTGTTTTGTTTTTTAAATCTGGGAAACCTTTCCAAACAAGCCATAATTGTTGAGTCTTTTTCTAATTGTACTGTCATGAACTTTAACATGCTAATGGAGACCAGTACAGTCTGAGTCATAGCTCGTGGGGTTTTTTGCAGTTTCTCTGAGCATCTGACCTTGGAGTGAATTTGCTGGAACGCCCATTCCTGGAAAAATTGGCGACTGTCTTGAATGGTTTCCACTTCGGAATAATCTTCCTCGCTTTAGAATGATGAACTTCAAATTGTCTGAAAATGGTCTGATAACCCTTCCCAGACTGATGGGCAACAATTGCTTCTCTAAGATCTTGGGGGTAAATCTGCTGTGACATCCTCTCCTGGGTAGATTGTGGCACTGTGTTATATCACACACCTGAATGCTCAAGGTCAGCAAACTGCCAAAATGTCTGCTTTTTATAGAAGTGCTCACACTTGATGACGATCAGTTAATCAAGTGCATTTGATTAGCAGCGACTGCTACTTACCCTCGTAATCCCCATGGAAGCAGTAAGGCTGTAATTAGTTTTTTTCCCCACACAACTGCATTCAGTCCTCTGAAAACTTTCTTTTTCATATGACTGCACAAGTATGAAAAGATGCATCTCTGAGACTGACTTTTTATCCCATTTCACCAGTTCATACCCCTGTTGATCATTTTCTAAGATAAAAGTAAATGTTTAGGGTTCTTGTCATCTTTTAAATCAAAAATTAAATAGGATAGGTACTGCATGACTGAATGCCCCAAAAAGGTGTTGACCAAATTAAAGTGTCAGCATACTGCATTTAGCAAGCAACTAAGTTATGAACTGCTGCACTCTGTATAGTCTGTGATTTGATTCTAGTTACCTTCTAAGGAGAATTAGGTTTTTCCTGCAGTGTTTAGTCATAGTTTAGTTCCATTCTGTAACATGTTTAATGAGCCAATGTGTGGCCAGAATCTAACACAGTGTGTTTAACATGTATTAGCTCATTTTGAACGAGAACTTTGACTGCTTTTGTTTCTCCAACTTATTTTTTACAGTCCTCAGCTTCCTCATGGTTGAGTTACAGCCATTAAAAATGCTAGCCACTTTAAGAATTGAGTCTGACACAGCATCTGTGGGTAGTTATGCCTATGCGAAAGCTGAAAGCTACTGGCTGTGTATTAGTAAGATAAGCTTTGATCTGTTGCTGACGTGAAAGGCGAGTTCTTTAATTGAGTTGTTTGATTAATACCCAGCTTGCACATCAAATGTTTAGTGCACTGGGCGATCTCTACAGTGGATAAGTTGTTAATGGGTCTTATCATCCGTCACTATGACTCTTTAGTGTAAAATATACTAACACCACCATCGTCACCATGATATAACCGAGAAACTGTTTAAAGTTTTATTACTCAGCTTTACGCCAATATAGCTAAACGTCCCCTTTGTTATCTGAAGATCAATTCTGGTTCTCACATCCAAATGACATTTAAAGAAACTGATCCACATCAATGAACTGCTTCATTAGTGAAAATCCAAATACATTATTGCCACTATAAATAAATGTTTATTCTACATACAGTAAGCCCATTATACTGTGCACAGATGGGCTCAAATCAATAAAATTCTTCAAATGAAAACATTTTTTTCCACAGCTTTGACTATTTGTTTGCTTTATTAAGTATGTTTTTTTTCCTGTATTAGTTTGTCTAAACTTTCTTTCAACAGACATTCAAAACTTTAAATGTGCTTTTCTGTATTAAAGGTGATAAGAAAATAACTTGAACTGCTGAACCAACTGTAAACTCAGAAGCAGTGATTCAACAGTGTTAATATATATATATGTATGTATATAATAATAATGATGACGATCATAACTGGGGTCATACGTGAGTAGGCAGTAGTGTGGCGAAGGGATCAGTCTAAAAGCAGAAGTTAAACAATGGCACAAGGTCATACATGAGAGAATAACTGCAATACTGGAAAATGCTGGAACCTTCATAAAAGTGCTGAGACAGACTGAGGGATATATGAAGCGTGCTTTTATGTATAGTGGGAGAGTGATTAACTGACGGCACAGAGTTGTGCCAGAAAATTGGCATAAAACAGAAACAAAGGGAGGAAGTAGAAGTGAAGGCAATAAAACAAATACAGTGGAACCCCGACTTACGAAATTAATTCGTTCCCGAGGGTCTTTTGTAAGTCAAAATTTTCGTAAGTCAAAGCACCTTTTTCCATCGCCTTTTGAGTGAGGCGATGCTGGCTGAAGACGAAGTTCTTGGTGGAGGTGGCGGAG
The DNA here is from genome assembly GCF_041146795.1 of Maylandia zebra. NCBI lineage: Eukaryota > Metazoa > Chordata > Actinopteri > Cichliformes > Cichlidae > Maylandia > Maylandia zebra. Next base: position 16,633,644 of record NC_135174.1, on the reverse strand, counting down.
GTTGAAGAAAGCATACATATCCATGCATACATACGTGTACATAAAATTATGGAATTTAATTTAATTTTTTTAAATTTTCTATTTCATGTATTTCGTTACGTGGGCATTTTGCCGTACCACGGGCAGAAATATTGCCTTTAAGTGCCTTCGTAACTTTAATTTTTCGTTAAATGGGGTCTTCGTAAGGTGGGGTTCCACTGTACATTCAAAACAAAACAGGAAGTGACTATACTGAAACCCTTTAGATGGCTGCAATAATGCACCTCGTGTTTTACCCTAAACTATCTGTAGCAGGAAGTGGAACTTCTACAATTAAACTGGATCGCACATTGTACTTTTAAAATATTACCTGGAAAACAAGGACAGTGAAAGGAGCAGCTGATAGAAAGCTGGACCATATTTCAAGGCATCCTTGTTGCTGGTTTCCCAAATCGGCTTGGAGACCTACTTTTGGTGCCTCTTTTAGGTATCCCACTGAAAATATGAGTTAGGATTGATTGCTCGCTTGTTGTAGTCCAGTTTATGTAGTTAACAGATCAGAGTAGGTTTGATGTTGTGAAGTAGAGACACAATCCCAAAGCCTTACTGGTTGGATTATGCCCTGATATCTGCTGGTACAGATGACACTTGTGTGCATTAAAAGCAAAACAAATGTGATGACGATAAAAGTAGAAAAGCTAAAAGCATGGCCATGACTGGCTGATAGCAGGGGAACACACTCGTGTCAATGTGTGTGTTTAGGATTCAATAAAGATAAAACTTTAAGAGTGTATGCGTGTCCCTGCGTGTTAGTGTACAGTAGCAGTGTCAGCAGTGGGACAACATTAGTGAGGGTAGGGGAAATGTCAGCCCATCCATCAACATGACATCTGCAATCTCGCCTCCTCTCTGTCTCTCTATTCACTTCGTTCTCATTCATTCGGTTACGCTATTCTGAGCTCTTTCTCCTCCTCCTTACTTCTCTTGCATTATTCCTCTCACATGCGTTCTTTGTAGTTTTCTTTTTTCACTCCTTTAAATCTCTCACTTCTCTGTCTCTACTTATCTCCTTCCCATTTACCGCTGTTATTCTCTTTCCCTCTTTTTCCCCTGTTCTCTCAGTTGATACAGAAATCCATCTCATTTGCGTGTCCCAGAACAGAGCAGACGGCAACTTATTTTTCAGTGTGTGTGTGTGTTTTACAAAAAACAATCAGATGCTCAGAATGTGGCTGCCCTTTAAAAAAGCTCTATACCAAGCTGCTTTTTTGGCTGAGCAGAGCACTTTCAAAAGTTGAAAACAACTGACCTTTTTCACCAGAGCACATGTGACATCAACTGTTGTTTTTATCAGATGACCAGTCATCACAAAAACAGAGTACTGCAGTTTCATTTTTATTTATATATATGTCTCAAAAGAAAGGTGTGCAAGGTGTTGATTTACTGCATTTATTGTTGGTTGTCAGCACAGCACCTGCCCTGCCTCGGTTGTGGTGAGGGTAATCATGTAATTTTGCAATGTTTCTACAGAGAGGACTCAGCACATAACTTATACAACCTCAATCTCAAATTCTCAGCTACATTAATACCCTATACAACATGCTTGCTGTGACAGGGAACAAAATATATATTTTAAAATCCCCTTTGGAACTCGGGGGACACGGGAAAGTGGATTTCTGGGGTGTTATAATGCTCCTCAGCCTCCCTCTTCCCTCTCTTGTCAGCTTGTGTAAACTCAGAAGCTGCCCTTATAAAGGCCATCAGCAAAGAGGGTCAAAGATCAAATTGATTGAACTTTGTGTGGAGTGCCTCGACGGGCAGATCTACAGCTCACTGAGGGGTAAAGCTTCTCTAACAAGAGCTTGGACACTTGCAGTGGCTAGTTCCTGCAAGATGAATTGAAAAAAACAACAGGAATCCATCCAGGAATTGACAGGATGTTAAAACTCTGATATATACAGAATATAGGTCTAAATTTAATAATGGATTCCATTCATATAGCGCTTTTCTAGGCACTGTCCTGATTCGTGATTTGAGGAAGAGACATACGACTGAAGGTCCATTGTGCGTCGAAACAATGATTTTATTAAAACACATATGTGGGAAGATGAGCTCTGCAAAACATCAGCCTCGATCTTCTCCGAACAATAAATGGGGTGTGATATATATAACATCAGGGTATCAGGAAATATAACGCCCCCTTGTGCGTCCAAGCAGATAAAAACATATGCATGTTCCAGTAATTCTGTCTTAGGACATATTCTAAAAAAGAACAGTTCCTTCCTCTGTTCCTCCGCCACCCGCCACATGCTTCCTGTTATTCCACTTGCTGCACTTCAGAACAGAACATGAGCATGCCGTTTACAAGAAAAACAAGTCTATATACTGTGCATGTGTGCAGGCAGCCCATGTGTCTGTGTTTTAACCTCAGTACATGACCTCACTCAAAAAACAAAGACATTTTAGAAGTATACTTCCTGACTCCGTTTGAGTCATCTGTTACCAGGCAAACTCCAATGCAGCAGGCTGCTGAGGGCAGCTCTTTAATTAGCACAAAAATTCAATATGTGTATAACGTGATTACAGTTGCACCTGCAATGAAAGATTATTATGTGTTTATGCTAACATCTGAAATACAGACTTTAATTTAACATCAACAGTTTCAATAAATGCTCTAATGAAATGATAATGATAAATCATAAGTGATGCAGTAATAATAATGATTATGAATAGTAACAGTAAAATAATATTCTCATCTCTACAGCACCCAAAGCGCTGTACAATTCCACTATTCATTCACACACACATTCACACACTGGTGGAGGCAGCTACAGTTGTAGCCACAGCTGCCCTGGGACAGACTGACAGAAGCGAGGCTGCCATATCGCGCCATCGGCCCCATTTAGACACAATAGGCTTTGCATAATGTCATAAAGGCCTGTGTGGATCGATAAATATAGCTTAAAATACATAGAAAATAAAAAGGCAGTTATTGTCAGCTTTATACAAGAACTGACATGTATCCCGGTGACAATACGGACAACGTGGGCGTAAATGCTGCTTAAAACTGATTACACCGTCTCCCTGCACAACAACAGTGTTTTGTAAAGTAATCAAGTAGTTGGCACACACGTGTTAGTAAGAAACCCAAAGGGTAACATTATACTCTCCTGTGCCCTTTAGATCTGAAACTTGAAAGACAAATTTGTTACCGATTTTCACACTAGCTTTCATGTCGTCAGCAGCGGACATGATGATGAAACACGAGAATATGCAAAGGCATGCTTTCTATATCTCTCACAGACACACGCACACAGTGAGAAGCAACCCCGCAGACTCAAACTGCAATTGATTTTAGAGAGTTGTCACATTCTGGCCCAAAGTCAATTTTATACTCACTTAACTCCATAATAAGAAGTCATGTTGACAACCTCACAATACATCTTTTCTTTTAGAAGGTGGGAGAGGAAGAAAAACAAGGATTCACAAAAAAGACAACTTTGAGGAGCTTTTGATTAAAAAAAAGAAAAAGATGCTGAGGTGACACCTCAAAAAAAAAAAAAGTAACAAAAAGAACAGACTGCTACATACTCAAGGGTCACTTCATTAAGTGCACCTTGTCAGTGCTGTGTTGGACCTTTTTATGCCTTCAGAACTGCCTTAATTCTTTGTGGCATGGATTCAGCAAGATGTCAAAAACCTTCCTCAGCGATTTTGCTCCATATTGATGTGATTGCATCACACAGGTGCTGCAGATTTGTCAGCTGCACATCCAAGAAGCAAATCTCCTGTTCCAGCACAACCCAAAGCTTCTCTGTTGGGCTGAGATCTGGTGACTGTGGAGGCCCTGAACTCTCTGTCAAAATAAACCTCTTTTGAACTCTGTAAGAGTTCAAAAGAGTGCCATTAAAATATCCCCCACACCGTCAGCCTGAGCTGTAGACTGGATCTGTGCTTTCCTGTTCTATGCTGCTGCAGTTTTAAACAATTTACCACTTGACTTTTCATAAACAGCCTCATTTGAGCCAAATGTAATCTTCCCATTAAAAATGTATTTGCAAGTTTTAATCTTAATAAAACTGTAATTAAATCAAACCATGTTTTGGGATCAGCTTTCCCCCCCCTAAAAGAGCAATTCAATGTACTCAAATTAAGTAATTGCACCTCTTATTCTGTTGTAGTCTCAATTTTAAATGACAGAGTCCACCATTTTCACCCCTGGGGAACTCACAGGAGCAACCGCATGAAACCTGTATTCATCACTGTCGTTAGCGATTAAGATAAGATAAGATAAAACTTTATTAATCCCTCGGGTGGGTTCCTCTGGGAAATTCGGTTTCCAAAAGCACAGCACCGACAGAAGTTACAGTTACAGAATATTATATATACACACACACACACACACACACACACACACACACACACACACACACACACACACACACACACACACACACACACACACACACACACACACACACACATATAAATACAGGGACAAATATAAATAAAATATACGAAGGGGATAAATAGAATAAATAGGAATAAAAAATAAAAATACAAGTGAATTGCACATTTCAAGTATTGAGGTCTATTGCACTGTTGACTATTAACAAAAGTATTGCACAAGGTATTGCACAGTGAGGTGAAGAGGCACTACAGCTTAGTTGTTCCCCCCTCCTTTGTCCTCCTGTTTCCCCTCCCTCTCCCCTCCAGAGAGGAGTTAAACAGTCTGATGGCGTGTGGGACAAAGGAGTTTTTAAGTCTGTTAGTTCTTGTCTTGGGGAGAAGCAACCTGTCACTGAACAGACTCTTCTGGTTGTTAATGGCCGTGTGCAGAGGATGTCTGGCATTGTCCATAATGTCCAGCAGCTTTTTTAGTGTCCAGCTTCATGCTGACCACAGAGCTAGCCTTCCTGATCAGTTTCTCCAGCCTGGATGAGTCCTTCTTTGCTGTGCTGCTCCCCCAGCACACCACAGCATAGAAAAGTACTCCAGCAACCACTGACTGGTAAACCATCCTCAGGAGCTTCCTGCAGATGTTAAAAGACCTCAGCCTCCTGAGGAAGTACAGTCGGCTTTGGGCTTTTTTATACAGGTGCTCTGTGTTGCATGACCAGTCCAGTTTATTGTCCACCCACAGCCGATTACTTTAGTCATTCATCATGTATCTAAAAATAGATAAAAGAGAAAAAATGAAACAAAAACATTTTGAAAAAAAATTGAAAACCAGCTAATAATTGTTTTATGTAGAGCTGGAACATGATGGAGCGAGGAGCAACAGGCTGTGCACCTCCAGCCTTTCATTCATGTTTCTGGGTATTTGACAAAGAATTAAACCACGCTCAACAAAGACAGAAATCAAACAAGGATTACAACTTGAGAGCAGGCAGATCAACCCAGGTGCCTCTAACCTGCGAGACACGAGGTTTGGTTGTGTGTTACATCTTCCCCTCCCTGTGCATGAAGTATAATACTTGCTTTTGTCAGTGAATGATGGCTTTGTGATTGTCAAATGAGGTTCGGATAGTCTATGCTACAGACAGAAGAGCTAACACGGGCATTTTTAAACTGTGTCGAGATATTATTTGTTATGTGGTTGCATATTGTAGTGCTACATTCAATATTATGTTTGTACATTTGTCAGGCAGGCAGTAACACTTGCTCTTACTCTGACAAGCGCGTTAGTGCTCCTAAATAGTTGCTGCAGGCACTGTGCTTGTTTTTCTTGTTGACAAGGTAAACACACACTTCTTTAGCCGCCTTGTCTGGGAGCATTTAATTCAGGATGTCAGGGTGTGAGTGGGAAAGATTTTGGAAGGAATACTGTTGAGGAAAAAAACCTTCAAATTTTACATTAACAAGAAAAAATATTGTTTGAAAAAAATACAAGTTTGACCTATTATTGACAGCATAATTGCTCCTTTAAGCAAACTTCAGAAAGTCAAGTGCCACGGACAAACTTTAATTTTCTTGTCATGATTTCGTGCACATTTATGTTTGTTTGTTTTTGATCCTGCTTCTCCCCCCCCCGCCAAACATCAAAGGAGCGCGTGACATCAAACAGCCAATCCACGACACCGCTTGTCATTATCATCTGCCAATCAACTCCTGAAATAATAAGTTGCACTTCAACTCCGCGGCATCAAACATGACAACTTCATCTCCGAATGCATTATTCATGCAGCTGCGTTGCTGTTTCATGCAGCACAATAAGATATGCTAAAACGGTGACCTTCATTCCGCAGCAGCGGTTTCGCAACACGCATCATTTACACAGGTCTGTTTGTCCGTCCCACGGACCCGCTGACACAAAGAGCCCACTTTGTGATAACCATCGTGCTGGTTAGCCCGCGTGCTTGTATATTTACGTCTCTTTGTATAAACAGATAATGCCAACACACTGAGATGTGAACTGTCTTTCACTCTGGCTCTTTGTGAATAGCTGAAATTATATTGGACCTCCCGAAGCGTCGATTTTGATCTGGTTTTTTGATGATAGAAACACTCAAGGACAAAGAGCTGCCCTTCAGAGAGAAGAGGAAGAGATAAGAATGTATGTTTGTGTTAATGTTTTGAAGTTTTTAGCTTTTATTGGGGAATGGAGTGGTATTCATACAACACCATTCTATTCAACTTGAGCTCCCTATTACTACACATTTCATTCAACACATCAATCACACACATTTTATTTAGAGACTTATCTAAGATTCACACACACACGCACTCTGACGGATACATTGGGGCCAACTCCGGGTTCAGTATCTTGCCCAAGGATAATTTGACACATGGACTGGAGGAGCCGGTAGACCTGCTCTACCACCTGAGCCATAGCGACCCCCAAAATTTCCATGCTTGCTTTCCTCTACTGTGGATTCATGACTGTAGCTAATGTGCTTATAGCTAATCGACATTAATGTGGAGCGAAGATCTTATTATTAATTGAACAAGCCCTCTCAAAGTGCAATTTGTTGTTTCTTCTGTGTTTTTGAAGTAATCATGTTAGTACTGAAACAAGGGAAATAACCATGGCTTCTAACAAAGCCCCATAATGGTGAAATTGATTTGAGTTGATTTTAGTTCTTCACAGACTGAAGGAACCCTAGCTCAGCTGGAGAGCTGTGGTGTAAAGTATTTCTGTGCCAAGTCACCTACACATCTCAAGGTTTCATCTTCAAGTCACAAACAAACCCCACCTTGGTCTGGTGAGAATCAATCATGTCAAGTCAAGCCCCTCCTAGGTTCTAATGACAAGCGATTGTGACAGCTTCTTATTGATTTTTCAGCTTAGAGCAGATCTCTCAATTTCGTTAGATCTCATGGGGTCACATACAGTGTGGCCTTTTTTGAAAAGCGATGCCCTGACACTACAGTTGACCTCAGGTGTCTCATATATGTGTCTGTGGAAACCTGAAGGCCTGTCAGGGATTCTCTCTATCTAACTGAAGACGACAGGACCAGGCTGTTCCTTTTTAGACTTAAGGTTAGTCCAAGTCTTTTGCCTAATCAGGAAAGGAGTGTAGACTGGGGTAATGGCATAAATGTTGAGGATAGCCTTTAGAACTGAGTGATGTTATCTCTCCTCCATGCCGAAGCCACAATAAATGTTACTGAGTAAAGCACTGAGTGCACAGCACACATTCACTTCTCAGGTCAGTGAAGTCACATGTTAAATCATTCGTAACTCAGGTGTTCTACTGATCTGATTTGGTCCAGAGAGAGTTGTGTGAAAGCAAAGCTGTCAATTTACCTTCCTGACCTGACCTCACCGCAGTCACGAGGTGTGGGTGGTGACCTAAAGAATAGCACTGCAGATACAAGCAGCAGAAACAAGCTTCCTGTGAAGGGTTGCTGGGCTCTCCCTTAGAGACAGGGTGAAGAGTCTGGTCATTTGGGAAGGGCTCAGAGTAGAGCTGCTACACCTCATTAGGGCATCAATTAAGATGCCAGTGGATGCCTCCTAGGGCATGTGAGGTGTTCCGGGCATCTTTCACGAAAGGCAAAGTGGAGAAATGACATCTTTTGACTGGCCTGGGAATGTCTCGGTGTGTCCCCTGGATGAGCTTGTAGAGTTGGCCAGGGAAGACAAGGTCTGAGCTTCTCTGCTTAGAGAGAACATGAATCTATGGATGGACCTCAATTTTAACATTTCCATCTGTTCAAAGACAGTCGTCTTGGTTTTCAAGATCAAAAAAAGCTGTTGTTACCTTCTTTATACACCTTTTTTGATATTTGACATTTTGTGGTTTAACCACAAGCCTCTTTAAGCAGCACCAGTTAAGAGCCCGTCTCCGAAATGATGAAACCCTACAGCTCCAAAGTGATCTAAATCACACTGTTAAGCCTCACAGTTTTGTTTTCCTACTTAAAAGTATTCAAAGATGATTATAAGGCTACTTTAGAAGCCTCATGGCGAGTCAAATTAAAAAGCTCACCATGCTAAATTAAAGAAAAGGTTGGAAATGGAAATAGTGTAGCATGAGTGCAACTTTTTAAACGATATCCGTATTCCTTCTCTTCTTGCTTTTTCCTTCCCGCTGATTTATTTATCTTCATGCTGACTGACATCACTAAAAATACCCTATGTTTCATCAGAAATATCACATATTCAATTAAAAATTTATAAAGCTCCTCTGATCATTGACTGTGCATTGTAAAGACTATAAACTTACCCTTAGCTAGTAAACAAAAGCACAGGTCTTTTAGAAAAAACTTCAAACGCAGAACGCTCGATCTTCAAAAAGTATTCCGTCTTAATTATGAATGAGCTAATCTCTATTGTAATAAAATCAAGTCTCACTAACCCTCATGAGTCTCACTAACCCTGAACATTGTTCCTTTGTGTTATTTTCCCCCCATTTAGTCCTAATAAAGCCGTAGAAGGATTTATCGCACGTACCCTAGGAGCCCAGAAACCCTGAGGTGTGAGGAAACCCAGTGAAGCATGCTTGTCATGGTTTTAGATTTCAGGTCTGTTCATTTCTGGTTGTGTCTTCTTCCTTTTTTCTAATCCCTGGCACTGCTGTTAGTTTCGCTTCCATCCTTTGTTCTGTTCCCCACTCATTTTGTGTCATACCTGTGTTCACTCAGTTAATGACCCCCTCAGTAGATATACATTGCACCAGCTGTTCACCTCCCAGTTGCCACATTGTCTTTGTATAACTTAGCTGTCAAGCTTTTAAGCCATTTTCATGTGTTTTTCTTGTCCATTCCTAGTGTCAGCGTTGCCTTCCCAGTGCTCCTCTTGGTTTGGTTTCATTTTCTTGTTCTTTACCCTCATGTCACTATTGAGCTCCCTACTTATGACTTTTTGTAAAAATTCTACCTTTAGCCTGCTGATTACTATAATTATTCGCTTTGCTTGACTCACTTGTTAATGACTTGTTGGCTCATTGGGCTTTAATCCCGGTCTATGTCATGCATTGGATCCACTCCCCTGTGAGCTGCTAAAATCTCATCCAAAGGTTTCTACATGTGGACATGGCCTCACATTCTAACAGATCCTCACCCCCTTCAAACAAGCATGAGGCGGAAAAAAATAGCAACAACTGAAATTTAGCAGGAATTTATGCACACATCTAGGGATTCCATCACTTGTAATAACAAGCTGAATGGCAAAGCCAGTTTGGGAGGCCTTTAACTTTCCAAATGATTGCATTATAAAAATCAATGACTATTAAAGTCTTACTTAACAGTTTACTTTAGATCGAACATCGTCAGGCGGCTCATATTGGTGTGGGTTCTCAGGTCAACAAAATTCTAGTTTGACCTCTAAAAAAATGCCATATATTGATATTTTATGCTTTGGTGGTAATTGCTGTAATATTGACCGGTGAGTGTTAGAGGTTACCCTAGAAAGGTTCACTCATCGACTCAGAAGGGTGGCAGGCACACAGTCAAACAAGCATAGAGGCAAACACAGGGACAACTGCATGAATGTTAATATATGCACTTTGAATTCATAAATATTAATGTATACTGTACATATTAATACCAACATGTAATTTAAGTTTCAAATGAATGCAGGAAGCTGTTTGGCATCTCTAACTCAAAAAAGTGTGACTATGGATTTTTTTGTCCTCTCTTGTGTTTAGAGCATGCGGTGAGGATGGGAGAGGCCTTGCCTTTGTGACAAGTTTCAAAGGAAAACTTATGGTGTCCCTGTAATCTCAGAAAGAATACCTTTTGATTTGTGACAAAAACAAATCTCTTCCTAAAGCTCGAATCATGACTTGCTGCATAAAGAAACACACCGTCTGACAGAGTGGGCCACATGAGGAGAAATTCATGAAATTATTCACGATCGTGCTGTCTTTCTTTGAGTTGGTTTGTTAGCTGTTTTGCATAGAACGTGTTAAACTCTTCTCAAGTCAAACTGAAAGCTTATTTAATGAAAGCAGCGGCCTTGGAGCATATGCCAACGTTGGGCTCAATAGATACATACAGAGATCATGTACACACCATCACGCGCCCCCTCTGATGTGATGGAATACTGCCCAAAGCAAAGATGCAAACCACTCACAAGCATCTATTTATAATTATCAAGAAAATAAATTATAAATTACACTTGCAAGCTGCTTCTTCGCACTTTAAGCACTTGACAGACGCTTCCAAGGAGCTTTCATACAATCAAAGCCTTTTGCTATTGATGCCTTTCATCTCTTCAAAAAAAAAAAGATATTTTCTCTCCAAGAGATAAACCTATGAACGCCAGATAAGAAGGATGTGGCAAACGGTCTTCTAGGACACTTGGCAGAAAGAAGACAAAACCTCATTTTGTTCTCCACTTACAAGAAGATTTGTTCATTTGTTTGATATAAGATGATAAGGGAGAATTTTTCTTCTAAATGAAAGCAATCTCACTTATGAAGGAAAATCACATCTCAGTGGCACCTTAGACTACTGCAGGCATACAAATCCCAGTCTCTATATTAAGGATCTCTCCTGCTTATTTGCTGGTTTGTCAAAAACTACTGGCCTGATTTCAGGCACTGTGCTGCAGCGGGTTATACAGTTACCTCAGAGCAAGAAGGCTTTGGGTTTGAACCTTTTTTATCTGGAACTTTGCATTCCTCCCACAATCTAAGGTTAAGTAGCAATACTAAATTGGCCATAAGCTGAAAGGATCATCTGCCTGTTTGTCTGTGGTTGTCCTGCAATGGACTGATGACCTACCCGGGGTGTACTTCACCTGCATATGCAGATCGATGGATGATTTCAAGTTTTGTGAGAAGTTGCATCAAGAATCGAGTGGAAAAAATTCTGGAGATAGCAACCGAGGTCCAGATCTGTGTGTATTACAGGCGGACAATAACACTGTTTATGTACAGTGACTAAGGTATACACGGTTCCTATTAAGGCTCATAAAACCTATAAATGTCTAGTAAAACATCTGGACTACTAACATTAGCTTTTAATGTCAAGCACTCATAGACCCTTTTGTGAAATGGGCTTGGGCAGCAGCTGGATTTAAAGGGCACTGTAACAGCTGCAAAACCAGGGGGATGCAGTCACTGAATAATAAATGATCTGGGCTGAAACTTTGCAGACTTATGGGACCTTAATATCTTTAAAAATAATGGGGAAAGCATGCAAACACCACACAGAAAGGCCTCAGCTGACCAGGAAGTTCAAGCCAGGAACCTTATTGCTGTGAGGCAATAAAAAATATAAATAGAAGACTGTCCTGACTTTACTTCAGCGGAGCAGACGCCATGGCACGCACGCGACACCTTGTCCTGCTTTCACAATCTGTTGGGCCGTCCAGCTGGTACCATATACTTTTGGATACTGGCATTTTATTTATTTTTTTAAGTACTCTGAGAAACTAGGACTGAGTTCTTTCACCACTATATTTATACTGTTTCAGTGACCAAATTATTGGTCCGCTTACAAGTGATAAAGTATGACTGGTTGGAGCTCTAAAAGCAACCTTTTATCTCTTTAGATGTAAAGACATATCAGAAACAGACCATAAGCCTACACCCATACTGCCCGAAATACTGGTTTAGTGTAATAACAGCCCTTATGACGGATGAAGTAGAAAGTACAGAATGAATGCAATACGAATAACGTCAAGGGCAGTAAAAGCAAAATTTTACAATTTTGACAGTCAGCTTTTATCAAGGCCGACGTAAAATGACTGTGCAGGTGTATATTCAACATTTTGTTCAAGGACATTTTGACAGGACTCATGGATGTTGATGCGCACACTGTCTGCCTCTGAGAATGAATCTGTAACCTTACAGTAATGGGATGGTCTCACTAAGCACTAATCTGCTCTGCCACCTGAGAAAAAGAGGCAGAGAAATGGATAGACAGAGAAATATGAGCGTGTGGATAAGAAAAAAAAGGGTAGATGAGTAGAGGAAATAGGAAGACGAAGGGTAGAATAGATGATAACAGCGTAGGGACAGAGACTATGGAGAGACAAACAAAGCGTGCTTGATGGTGAAGAGACAGTAAATGAATACCAAAGGGGAAGGGAAAAGCAGGGAATGATTGAGTTGATGGAAAGCGAGCTGGTGAAATAGCTAGAAAGAGGGGAAGGCCCGAGTTAAGGCAGAGCTCGATGTGCAGGAAAGCAAACTGGATAAAGATAAATGAATATAAAAAAGACAGAGGTCACATTCATATCTGGGTCTTTCAGATGTGGTCTTCCCTGTCTGTAACTCTATTCTAAATACTCATCAGCCATTGGTCAGGCAGGAGGAAGTTGAAAGCACTGAACCCTGTAACCCCTCATTTCCTCAATGACAAATTCAGGTGTCCTTCGATTCCACTTGCTCTCTGTCTCACTTACCGCCAGCGCTGTCACATATTCTCATTAGTCACTGTGGCAGCTAAGCTATGAATGTGTGTGTGCAGGGGTGGCTGAGTTTTTCAGAGAGAAATAGAAACAGAGGCAGAAAATGTGAGCGTGAAAATGAGAGAGGGATTACAAAATGAACTGATGCGTGAGAGTATGAATGAGCAAAAGAGCTTGAATGCAAGAGGGCGTAATGCAGAGTTTATGTTTGCAGATGATGTGTGAGTGCAGGCTGTATACAGTATGATGGAATGTGCTTCATTTTATATATTTCTATACCTGCTTGTGTTTATGTTTTAATCTGGTATTTTTGCAGACCATTCAGCAAGACCCGGCATTACACTAATCACCATATTAGTGTCACATTTGAGCCTTACGTAGAAAGGAAATATTTGCACGTATATGACTTCTCAAATTGCTTTAGCAGAAAACAGTTAGCTTTCAAATTTAGCTAGTAAATCAAATCAACACATCAAAAAACAATTTTGGTTAAAAGGGCTTGGGTAGACATTGCTCACTTGTAGTAGGACCCATTCTTGCAGGCCTAGAAACTGGTCAGTAACACCCTGGCAACTGTCAGAATGTATTTTCTCCAACCAGTTGGCAATTGATTGTCTTGAGCAGGCTGCATTAAAGGCACCAACTTCCAGTCAGCATCGTCCATGCAGTCTACAGGTGACCGGTGCAATCTGCTACCAGGAAAAATAATCACAAGAATGGTCACCTAGGGACAGTCAGCAGCCTCAAGCAACTACCTGCCAAACGGTGAATGAATGCACAGTCACCCAATGGTCACTGACCACTCTATTTGTCTGCATAAAGTTTCCATTCAGAATAAATAGCTGGCATGTCAAACATTAACCCTTAACTGACATCAGCTTCTCAAGTGCAAGGACTTTCTACAGTTTTCAGTCATAAATGATCATTAGAATAGAATCTGTTGCAGAGTGATGTTGAAAAATGATTTTGTGCATTTATTACATCTAGGCTGGATTATAAAAACTCCCTGAAAAGCCTTCAGATGATCTAAAATACTGCAGCAAGAGTACTGACAGGGACTAGAAAGAGAATATTTCTCCTATTTTAGTTTCTCTTCATTGGCTCCCTGTTAAATCCAGAGTCAAATTTAAAATCCTTCTCATGACATACAAGGTCTTAAAAACTCAGGCCCCATACTATCTTAAAGACATCACAGTACCTCCCTTAATTACACTGCAATAGGTCTAGACTGCTGGAGTTTCCCCATGACACAAAAGTGTTTACTCTTCAATCACCTTTTTCCCCCCCCCAATAACTATTACACACCACTCTGAATTTAACCATTAATTATTATTAATCTCTGGTTCTCATCCACAGTGTGTCTCTTGTCCTGTCTCCCTCCCCTAATTCCCACCTGGTCACAGCAGATGGCCGCCCCTCCCTGAGACTGGTTCAAAAGGGAGTTTTTCCTTCCCACTATCACCAAGTTCGCTGATTGTGGAGGTTTTCTCTGCATTATCTTACTATATAAAACACCTTGGGGTGACTGTTGATGTGATTTGGTGCTATATAAATAAACTTGAACTGAACTGAATCAGAGCCAATAACTTGTGAAATTTGGATTGACCAAAGACAACACTTTGGGCTTTTGGGACCTGTGATGATGAACAGTCATCAAAAGAATTCATTATAGAAGTAAAGAGTTTACTATGTGTCATGACTACTAACATCAGGGTGTTAATTTCATGAGGCCTATTCCTTCAAAGAAAAAAATAAAGTGAACCTTTTAGTGGTGCTGGAGGGAAAGTCAGTAGATCACAAAAGTCATTACAATTCATCTTCTGAGAACGCTTCAAAATATTGTGCCAAACCATAGTTAGCATATGGAACGGCAGACTGACATTGGTATCTTCGGAGCAGTGCCATAAAAATTACATTTTCTTGATTAAGTTATCTCTTAAATCTTCAATATTAAAAGTGAAGAAGACAACTCTGAGGGAGCTACATTCAAAGAAAAGTACGCACACACACTTGAAATAGTTTTCCTTCCATTTTGTGCAGGAGTTACTGTTTTTCTATCCTATATTTTATCCATATTTATTTTATTCTATCTAAACAAATCCGTTCCCATGATATACTGAATTCATTGACATTTTTGCTGATTCTTCTTCTGTACTGAAGTACAATATATTCTGAAATATGTACACTTGGGGATTCGAGATTAATAAACTCACACTAAAATAATTAGAATAAAAAAATACAATAAACTCTGAATAAGATGCTATGTTTAGAAAAAGCAAACAACAACAACCACATATGTATTGTGAAGTGAAAACAGCTATAATGAAGTTTTTAGTGCTCTCTTCCAAACTAGCAGGTTGTCCTCAGATGCGTTGTGGCATTGACAGCTTACACAGTGCCGAGAATGAGTTCAAACAGTCTGGACTGTGCATCTGTGCAGATTATGGTACTCCGCATTGAAAATCGTGACTGTAAGCAGCTGCCAATCCAGTTGGAGAAGAGACTCATCTACCTCCACATAGCCACAATGTTGTCCATCAGAACAGATTGGATTGTACAGACGGGAAAGACTCAGGAAAAAATCCTTTTTCCCATATTTTCCTGTGAAGGACCTATTCCAGAATGAGTCTGTATGCAACCAAGCAGCAATGTCCACAATAAGGAGAAAAATCAGTGCACTAAGAGTTGAAAATGTCTACAATTTTGGTTAATTCTCTACTTTAAACACTCAGCTAAAGTTTTGAGTGACTGGCAAATGTTAATACATGAAAATTAGATGTTATGTTATTTGCTGCTCACCCCATATTCTAAGAAAATAAGATCTAGTTTCTGATTTAAATCCAGTAAAATTAGCTTTCATGCACAGATGTATGACAAATAGACCCGAGTCTATTTACCTGTGTCAAATGTGTACCCTCAAAATATACAAGTAGCATTGCTGTGTTTGCAACACATATATTCTTGTCTATTAAAGGCAGGTTCCAAATGATAAGTATTGCCCACTGTAGTAGAGTTTCTTTTTCTTTTCTGTTCAAGATCTATTTTAAAATCAGCCTCGAGTTTGGCACAAGTCAAAAAATCTCAGCCGTATCCGAGCCTAAAAATGGGCTGAAAAGTTAAAGAGCCCCCTTAGACATATACTGACAAAAGACCATCTCTCCTCTCAGACACACACATGCAATTTCTCTTCAATTCCTTTGATAATGTGACAGCTGAGGTCGGCGATAAAGGGAGGGCAGCGGGGAGATAACTTTCAGAGGACGACAGAGAGACTGTATGTGTGGGGGGAGAGCTAGAAGTTATTGTATAGCACAGACGGATGACATATTAAAGGAAAAATCTGAACTCCTGACCCATTTAGTTGGGGGGGGTGGACTGGTGACTCTGTTTGCTGGTATGCTGTCTGTTGAAAACAGTGCAGTTATTCTGCTTCATCACTCCAGTCCTGTGGTCGAATACTTTTATCCTGGCGCAGTGAAAGTAGGAAGTATGAATCAATCACTCTTGTATTTGCCGTCTCCTGATCGTGGCCCGGTTGAATAAATATGGCTGATTTTGGACTGAAGCATCAACCATCATTAACATTAACAATACACAGTGGTTAAAATTTAAAAGAATTCTTCTTCTTTCCTGGCGGTTTCCCATTATGGGATCCACTGCATGGCTCTGTCGTCTCCATTTGGATGGGTTTTTGAGTGTCCTCTGGGGTGTGATCCACTGCGCACATGTCTTCGGTGATTGCGTCCATCCACCGCTTCTTTGGTCTCCCTCTTGGTTGGCAACCTCCAGGGTGGAGTCGCAGGGCTGTTCTCGACACTGCGCATGATGTGTCCATACCACCGCAGGTGCGTTTCCCTCATCTTCTTTTCAATCGGGGCAACTTTGAGTCGTTTTCCAACATCTTCACTTGTCACAAAATTTAAAAGAATTGAGTCCCATAAATACTGGGGCACAGTGGTAAATGGCCTGTATTTATATAGCGCTTTACTAGTCCCTAAGGACCCCAAAGCGCTTTACATATCCAGTCATCCACCCATTCACACACTGGTGATGGCAAGCTACATTGTAGCCACAGCCACCCTGGGGCGCACTGACAGAGGCGATACTGTTCTTGTCCGCGACCTTACCGTTTTTACATTATGCTGCTAGTTTTTCACCGATATTTGTTCTAATAGATGAGACCAGATCACTATCTAATGATCTCCATGAAAAACCAATTCCTTGTCAGTAAGATTAGTCAAGCAATATGCTAATAGAGCCTGTCTTTATTAAAGGGCAAACTCTAATAACCAGATTTACAGATTTTTCAGCATCTTGTCTTATTTGACACAAGTGTACAGAATGACATGTTGGATTACTTACTTTATTTCCTGCCAGATTAGAAAAAGGGTCAATGAGCATGATGACTCCTGCAAACTCGCCAGCCCTAGATTCTGACCTCTTTGAACTTGTGTTCACAGTTTCATTGGGTGCACTTAAAAACTAGTGGTGAAAAAAAAAAAAAGCTTGGAGCTGTGGGCTGCTACATTTACATTTAAAGGTTTTTATTAATGTTGAGGCAGGCTGCCCGGACAGGAAATGAACAGAGTTCTAATATAGAAACCTTAAAGGCTTTCTGTGAGATAGCGCTGATGTGGCCACTACTGTATCTCACACAGTAAAGGTCACGGGCTTTCATTTTGTAGAGCACATTTAAAGAAGCTACTATGCTAGCTAACAATGTCCTGATAAGAGCTACGCATTAAAGTCTAACTAGTTAGAGTGTTCAGGAAAAAACATACATACTGTTGACCACAGTATACTGCAAAATGATGTAGCAGTAATTCTGGGGATGTCCACTGATCTTTTTTAAACTTCAAGCAGGATTTGATAAAGGGTTCTTAATAACCTGTATGGATTTAAAAGAAATTAAATTCCCCTTTTCCGCCTACTTTCCCTTTCTCATTTTGTCTCCCTCTGTGCTTGTTCCCTGTCAATCACCTCTCTCTCGACAGCTCAGTCAATCTACTGTATCTCTGCTCTCAGATCCCGATCGGCTCATTGTCTTCTCCTTGTTTCATTTGTCACTCAGCCATCTCACACTTTTCTCTGACGCCATTTTTTTGGGTTTTTTCCCTGTTTTTTTTAGTTTGCACGACATCTTTGGTAAATGAAGACACATCGTGGCAGTTTCCATGCTAAAACGCAGTAAGCCAAAAAGTTTATTTTCATTTATGTGTAAATCCCTATTCACACAGGACTATTACCAGGGTACCTCTAGTAATTTGCAATAATTGCAGAGGTCGTCTGTGATCCAAATCCTGCTGGAATCTCCTGTGTCTGTATTTTGTAAAATAAAAACTCTGCCGCGCATTACCACATTTCAGCATACACAGAGGTCTTGTGATAATATTAATTCGGTAAAATTAATCCCATCTGAGCATGGCTCAGGTGCTCAACCCTGTTCCAGCACTTAGCATCTTCTCACTACTATTGTATAAACACTTAAGCTGTACTCTGTTAAAAATGGCATGCATACACAGAGTATTGACAGGGGGGGAAAAACATTATGAAATGGATATTTTTGGGGTTCGAGCTAAGATCCAGCTAAAACTTCCAACAGCATGGTCCTTTTCTATTTATGTTGACAACAGCGGAAATATTCTTAAGTCGCCTCCTTAAAGCAACATAAAGTCACTAGTCAGTATGAGGCACATAACTCAGTGATTCAGTCTTGTATGTTTATGCATGTTTGCCCTTGTTTGAATTCCCTTTGTGTGAGCATCATTCATCCATCCATATTTATTTGTTGGAATTAAGTTCATTCTGAGTTTCAGCTTCCTCTAGTAGGAAGAGATGGGTTTTTTAAATAAACGAAAGTAAGAAGTGGGAAAGAGAGGAAATTATAGAAGAAGGGGGGAGAAGAAGGGATACCGGAGGGAGGAGATTAAGTAACTCGGAAACAAAGACAAATCATCAAATTCATACTATGGCTGAGAGGTAGACGGTAATTGTAGGTAGTGAAGGTGAAATTATAACTGAGGGTGATACAAAATTCAATTACGTCTATTAGTTCACTTTATTATCTTGGCTCAGTTGCTCTAATTGTGTCAATATGTTATCGTGCCTCCTCTCTGCTGGCTTTATTTTCTTCTCCTCCTTCTTTGTAAAGATTGTGTGTGTTGTTTTCCCCTGGCAAAACACTGTACATGAAAGGAAAGAGCTCCTATCAAGTCAGACAGTCAGGATTTAGACACTCAGTTCTTCTGCTTTACAGCAAATGAGGATCATTGGACAGGATTAGAAATGAGTATATCCGAGGGACAGCTCAGGTTGAGTGGTTTGGAGACAAAGTTAAGAGAGGCACAGCTGAGGCGGTTAGGATGTGTGCAGAGGAGGGATAGGGGATATGCTGGACAGAGGATGGTGAAGATGAAGACGTCAGGCAGGAGGAAAAAGAGGAAGCACGCAGAGAAGACATGCAGGGGATTGGCGTGACTGAAAAGCGTGCAAGGGATAGAGTGAGGAAAAAGTAGCAGCTCAAAGATGAACAATCATGTCCCAAACATCTTATGTAAGAATCATGGACGGTTGCATGCCTCCACAGATAGGATTCATATTTACCACAAGATGCAAATTTAGTCAAAACGCCTTCTCAACTTTGAAACTAAAGAAGCTGAGAAAACAAACTGGCCACTCGCTCACATATTTTACCAGCCGATGGTTGGATTGCCAGTATATCTGCTCACACATCGATGCTGCCCTCAGGTTCACTTGTAATAACTTTGATGAGCCCATAAATGTTTAATCTCGTGCCATCAATAGGTCATATTTTTAATTTGTTCCATACACGGCCTTTGCTGGTTATCATCGTTCCATAAATCCATCTACACAAAGCAATACATTTTCAAGTTAAAAATAGAAAATAAAACGGTAAACTGGTACCTTTGTAGTGCTCTTCTACTCAATTTTAGCACTCAAAGCCTCATTCACACAAGTGCTTTTCATGAATATGGGGCAACTCAGGGGGGGGCTCGGTATCTTGCCAAGGATATTTCGATGTGCAGGATGGATCGGACTACCAACCTTCTGATTACTAGACAACCTGCTCTGTCTCTCTTCCCTTTGCTTTAGTCTCCTCTCCACTGAGCAGCGACACTTGCGCAGCGAGAAAAGTGGATCTCAGTGACACTCTGTGTGACAAGTCTAAAGAAAGAAGTCTGTGACCCCTCTCTGACTGCATAATTGTAAGTGATGACCTAACAGTGGCTGAGGACCCGCCGTCGTCCACCTGGAGAATAAACTGGATTATAATAAATTATAGTCAGTGCCAGCTCTAAGCCCTTAAAATCACCAACAGGAGACCTTAGGATTTCTTGAGGACACTTCAGGTTGGTAAATCGTTTCAGCTAAATGAGCTTAAATCTCATCTGTCCATTTAAAGATCAATCTGCTGTTCGCAAGAAACCCATATGCTTTTACTTGCATAATTTAATAGAATAACACCATTACTTTGGTTGTCTCCCACTGTAATGAAGTTATTATTGTACGAATAAGAAAGGCCCAGTTAATTATGGACAAAGGTCTGTGCTTATTGATTTAACATTCATCTGTTGCTGAGGTCATTACCAGCTTGATAGCTGTGATGATAATCTTAATTATGGCTGTATATGGGGAGAAGAGAGGGATGAATG
Source organism: Maylandia zebra (assembly GCF_041146795.1). NCBI lineage: Eukaryota > Metazoa > Chordata > Actinopteri > Cichliformes > Cichlidae > Maylandia > Maylandia zebra. The sequence goes on along the minus strand of NC_135174.1, from coordinate 16,613,184 downwards.
AGAGTATGTCTTGAAAAAAAAATCTCAAGCCAATATTTTCTCCTTGACATCCAGCAAAGGCAAGAAGAGGAGTAATAAATAAAAGAGACGACACAGTAAAAAGGATGGGAGGGAAAGGAAACCTAAGATATCTGTCAGTTCTGAACTTTGCTAAAAATAATATTTTCTTGATTGTCTTGATGATAATTAGGCTGAAAAAAAGAGGTTGGCTTGAAAAACAGAAACAACTGCTGGGGGGAAGACTATGACTTCTCTTTGCGACACGGTATGTTCGCCCACCATCATTACTGAACCATGATTAAGATAAGATAAGATAAAGATAAGATAAGATAGAACTTTATTAATCCCTCGGGTGGGTTCCTCTGGGAAATTCGATTTCCAAAAAAAGCACAGCAACGACCGAAGTTACAGTTACAGAATTGTTATATATATATATATATATATATATATATATATATATATATATATATACATACATACACACACACACACACACACACACACACACACATATATATAAATACAGAAACAAATATAAATAAAATATACGAAGGGGATAAATAGAATAAATAGGAATAAAAAATAAAAATACAAGTGAATTGCACATTTCAAGTATTGAGGTCTATTGCACTGTTGACTATTTACAAAAGTATTGCACAAAGCTATTGCACAGTGAGGTGAAGAGGCACTACAGCTTAGTTGTTCCCCCCTCCTTTGTCCTCCTGTTTCCCCTCCCTCTCCCCTCCAGAGAGGAGTTAAACAGTCTGATGGCGTGTGGGACAAAGGAGTTTTTAAGTCTGTTAGTTCTTGTCTTGGGGAGAAGCAACCTGTCACTGAACAGACTCTTCTGGTTGTTTATGGCCGTGTGCAGAGGATGTCTGGCATTGTCCATAATGTCCATCAGTTTCTTTAGTGTCCTTTTCTCTGCCACTGTCACCAGAGTGTCCAGCTTCATGCCGACCACAGAGCTAGCCCTCCTGATCAGTTTCTCCAGCCTGGATGAGTCCTTTGCTGTGCTGCTCCCCCAGCACACCACAGCATAGAAAAGTACTCCAGCAACCACCGACTGGTAAAACATCCTCAGGAGCTTCCTGCAGATGTTAAAAGACCTCAGCCTCCTGAGGAAGTACAGTCGGCTTTGGGCTTTTTTATACAGGTGCTCTGTGTTGCATGACCAGTCCAGTTTATTGTCCACCCACAGATTAACTGATATAGGAAGAATAATTTAGTATTTCCGTTGCTTCATTAAAATTCCTCAGAGTAATTGATGAACTTGGTCGATTTAGTAATCATCTAATCGGTGCGTGGATAAGATCACAGCCACTGAATTTAAAGTAGAACGCATCAAACAAACAAATCAACAGCCGAGGTCACCGGAAAGGCGTCGCTGCTGAAGCCCTTACATTTTTTACTGTGGTTGAATGAAATAGAGAGGTGAGAATCTGTTTGATTGATCAGATTTTAGTGCTAGGAAATCATATTCTCTTGGATTTTTTTTTCCCGTTTTGATGTGAAACAATCACCTCCGACAATTCAAATTTGTATTCTAAAAAACTTTGCATTTAGAAGCAGATATCCAATTTCAGTCACTCACTAGGGCATGCCTTTGTCTTGATAGCTGGTCGAGCTTCCCGTTCATTCTTAAACATGAATTTATTGATTTTAGAAGTATGCTTGGAGGCTTCTTGTCTGAGTCTGGCACAATTTCAAGGGCCTCCTGCTCTTTCAATTCTTCCTTCAGCTGAGCAGTTTCTTTCTGAAGAGCCTGACTGACTTCTTCCTCAGTTTTCAGCTCAAGTTCTATCACTGATTGGTTGAGGTTAGCTCCTTAAGTCTTGCTTTCAGCCTTTCCAGCTCCTGATGGTGGACATCCTGTTCATCTGTCAGCCCCTGAATGATCCCCTGATCTGCTTTCATTCTTTCTGCATATCATTTTTGCTCTGCTGCCTGCTTCAGCATACAGCCTCATGCTGTCTGATGCTCATCTGCTTTCATTTCTGTCTCCAGCTTTATTGGGAGCTCAGTTACATTCTTCTATTGGGCTGCATTATGCTGCTTTACATCTTGGATGTTACCTTTAAAACCTCAGCCTGGGTGAATAGAGCCTTATATACTGTCTAATAAGCCGTTAGCTGCTTGGTCCACTTGCCAGAGTCTAATGACTCTAAAAGGACTTTACACTCAGGCCACGTAAAATTCATGCAAATATTTTCACGGATGGATGGATGAATCTGAGGCGTTTATTTTTTTCAACCATGCTCAATTTTTCAGATTTATCAAATCTGAATAAACTGATCTAACCAATCAGACGACTGCATTTTGGCAACAAGTGCACTGACAGCTTAAAGCATGCATCAGTACTGAACATACAATAATATGAAATAGTCCAATGTTTTACCTCAGTCACATCTGGGATCAATCTGAAAATATTTCTCTGCCTCCTCAAATATGTACGAAAGCGGTCATGACAAAGCTTCAAGTCCTGCATCAAACCATGAATTTCTCCCTGTATCTGGACTCAATGAACCAAGAATCTTCAGTTTCTTGTTTAGAAACATGAGTACCAGCTCATCATCGCTTGATGTCGACTTCACCCTTTTTTCACTACGGTTCCTTTTTCTGTATTTGTTTTTTTGTGGACAAATTTTCCCGCATCAGGTTCATATCTGAACATTTTCATGATGCCTTTTTGCAGCATGCTTTGTTTGTGATGGCCCTTAGGCTGAAAGGTTGTTAAAGCCATTGTCCTATTAAAAGGTTAGAATAGAAATCAGAGGGTATACGCTTTTTAAGAGTGATATCGCCACTGATATTTGGTAATAAACAGATTTCCCTAACATTTGTTACATGTATTTTACAAATAAGATAATATGACAATGCAAACTTGTAAACTAGTTTACTTGTCACAACAAATGATTTACTCATTTACACTGTGTTAGACTTTGCTCAGATCAGCTGCTTGTCGTGCTTGTGATTTTCCAATCAACAGGGAAGTTGCAGAGTGCCCTCTAGTGGGCACATTATGCAACATCAACACTCATAAAATAGCTGAAGGGTGTTTCTCCCAGCTTCTCACATGATTATAAATGCAGGCAAGTAGCTAATATCAACCAAGGTCAACAGTTCTAAATTTTCTGGTCGTGTCATTCCAATAAAGTACATTCAACGTTTTTGGGTGGTTTCCCAGTCCTACTTACCCCGGGAAAATGTCAACAAAAACAAAGCATCAATGACAGAACATCATCAAGCATTTAAAATTTTAATGTTAAACTTTTATCTATTACTAATAACCCTGGAGATACTGGTTCAGACATAAATTCAGACTGAATGCACATAGCACCATTAAGAGCACATTTATCAAACACCAATATGGAATATGTGGCAAAAAAAGATATCCCCTAGGCAACGGGGACGTGAATGACATTTAGCAAATCAGAAATTATGCTTTCTCTTGATGTGCATTAGCAAGTTTATGTGACTATGCGTAAAAGAGCGAGTGAGAATCACTCTTTATTAGGGATGGGTATTGATAAGATTTTCACGATTCCGATTCCATTTTCGATTCTGTTTAACGATTCGATTCTTTATCGATTCTCTTATCGATTCTTTTTAAAAAAAGGAGAACATAGAGGTCGATTAGCTTAGAAGTTTTTTTTTATATTTTCTCTTTGAACAAGATAGAAATTTAGGAGTAACATGGCCTTACAAACCAAACAGTGACATCTTAAGAGATCCAGCCTACGGCTCTTCAATGGGGTGTCACAGGGTCCCCAGGAAAAAATTGTAAATGTAAAATAATAAAATAAATATTCTTCTGTAGCAATAACAAAGTATAACATAAATTATTCTGTAGCAATTACACAAGAATATCCAGTAATGTCCCTGCCTACAATTAAACACATGCACTTACTGAAAATTGGGGCATCTGCTGTGGTAAATGGGTGCAAGCCTTTTACCACAAACTTAGTCACTGCTCGGTGACATTCGTCTATCCTGGCCTGAAAGGAGACTGCAGCGAGAACTGCCAGCATCTGAGCCAGCCAGACTGTGTCTGTCTCTCTCATCATGGTCACCTAAATGCACAGTAATGGCAGGTTTTGTAATAAGGCAGATCGCGCTAACATAATATGCACTGTTAGTTGATTATTTACCTACCTGAGCATATTCGTAAAGTTTCCTCCCTTAAATGAAATATCTACTTTTCAAGTATTGCAAGTTGCCCTGTTGTTATCCGTTCTCGTAAAGTATAACCAAACTTTTGAGCGTTTGAGCCGCTTAGGCGCCGTGTTTCCTGCCAGGTAAATGACGCTCCGCAACGTGGTGATGTCATTCGGGGCGACTGGAATCGATAAGGGAATCGTTTGCAAAAATGGCAAACAATTCCAAGGAATTGAAACAGTGGGAACCGGTTCTCAACAAGAACCGGTTTTCGTTACCCATCCCTACTCTTTACGCCTTTGAGTCTTTAGGAAGCATTGAAAAAAGAAATATTTAAAAATGTGATTTTGCAAGTAGAAGCTAAAAGAAAGCAGCAAGAGAAGAGCCATAAGTATGCAGCACAGTAAGAAAGAGGTAAAGATGTTAAATCCTGCAGACCAGTGAGCACAGTATGGTTTGATCAGGCCTGTCGAGAAAAAAAAGTGCAAACACACTTACCTCAAATCTTAGGCTTAAATCCCACATGACTGTGTCATCCTAAGCGGTTTATTTTGTACAGTTGCTTCACAGACTACATAAGAGCCTCACTAGTCATGGACAATGTGTATTCAGGTGCAAAAAGCTTCTGATTCTGCATCTTTTCTGTATTTATTCACCAATATTAATATCAGACTTGTCATCAGCATTTTTGCAGCTACACGGAGGAAGCGGAAATTTTCTGTAACATGCCAGTTTGAGAGCTTTAGCAGCAGAAAAAAAAAACAGCTCAGTGTTACTGCTGCTTATGCAGCCCAAGGCCTACCTAACAATAATGTTGAGCGAGTGTTTCATTCTTCAATGAGAGCAGATTATGAGAAACTACTGTGTTCTGATTGGTCCCGATAGAATGTGTTAAAAGAGGAATAAAACTATTTTGATATTTTCTGAAAAACAAAAATATGAGAGGCAATTCAAGCACTAAATCTGTTCTTTATGTCTTATTTTTAAGACTTAATGTGAGATTTATGAGATTTATAATAGAATTGTACTGTGTAACATTTTGTCATGATGCATTTAAAGGCCAATAGTTTTGCATGCAGTGTTTCTTATAAAATAGACTATCAGATAACAATGCTGCACTGTTGTCTCAGCAGAAATACACTGCAGATCGTAAAGTTTAACAACAAGTGATGTTGCATAATGTAAAAAAAGCAAAGGGGACAGTTGGCCAGCAAACAAACTGCACAGATTATGGCGCAACAGGGCACTCGGCTGTGGTGAAAGGAAAGTGCTTTGAAGTGCAAGAGAATCCATTCATTTTATTTTGCTTAAATTTAATTGCACTTTCAATATAACTAAAAGAATTTTATGGGAAGAAAATGAGAGACGCTGGACTCAAATTGAACTTCTGTTCTGTGTTTGATGCTGAAACCTTTTTTAATCCACACAATCTGATTTTTAAAGAGTCTACATCCACATCTGCATACTAATACACACAATTTGAACTCAGCGATGCAACTAAAATGTTAACCATATTCATCATCATCCCTCAGTCTTCTGTGTAAGCATGCAAACCTTTGTTGCTGAGCATTAAATGATGTTCCTTTTATACTGATATATAAATGTGCATATACAGGTAGTGCAGAATTATTAGGCAAGTTGTATTTTTGAGGAATAATTTTATTATTGAACAACAAAGAATCATCCCACAATTCACCAGCGAAAAAGAGGTTGTTAAAGTTCCCAACTAACTTCAGAATTATTTGCTTATAAAGAGTTTGGTATGAACATCTGAAGTGTGCAGTCCTTGTCTATAGACCAATAGGTTTTTTTGTTTTTTTTTTTTCCCCTGCCCACAGTCTATTGGTCTACAGTAGGTTATGCTGTAAGAAATTATCACATAGAGGTGGGCAGTATAGCCCCAAATTATATAGTGATATTTAGAGGAATTCTGCAAGAATATTTGCAGTGCAATACATTGCAAGACAAAAAAAGAACATTTTTTTGGATTGCAGCTTGCAGGCATTTATTGGTGCAAACAAATTTAAAGATATTTTCCATCCTCCTTTGCCTTTGATGTGCTGTCATTGATGACAGGCTACCTAATTCTACGTGTGAAGAGGTGGCAAAAAGCCAGCAGTCTTATAGTCCTTTAGTAATGACACAGAAAAATTCAAATGTAAAAGAGTTCTAGAGTTCTCGGTAGAGGTTTCCCTGGAAACTGTAGCTATAACAACTGTTTAGCACTTCAGTTTAACAATAACTAAAGAAACTTAATCTCATAACTGCCCACCCAATATTCTCACATTATCATATAATAAATCTGAAAAGTAGTTTCTCCCTATGTTGTTGGCTTCAGTTCAGCTTTTTAATCAGCTACATAACCACATAAGTCTCGCATAACCACGTCACCAATTCCCGTACACTTTCAAGTGCTGTTTGTGTTGCACATCATCTACTAGTAACATCTCCTTGTGTAACTTCATAGCCTGGTTGTACTCAGTGGTTTGTTTTCTGTCTCACGAAGAAAGCGAAGGTTTTTTTTCCACCTTTAGAGGTAACACTTTTGACTGATTTCTCGCTTAACCACTCCCATGATACTGAAGCAGCTCATCTTTCAGGTATTAAATCATCATTACAGGCCGACATCCCGCTCTCACTCTCAGGACATTAATGCATGCCGATGCTATGTCAGTAATATCATGAGATGACACCTTTTTATAATCACGTAAGTATTTATACCGATGTTATTGTGGATGGTATGATATGGCACAGCCCTACTGGCTACTTGATAGATTTAAATTGACATTAGAAAACTCACTACACAGTTTAAAATCTCCCCTCCAAACCTTTTCTGGTTTAATTAAATAAAAAGTATGTCTGGTTTAATTACCTTTCATTTTTTCAGTCATTAATTTCTTTCATTATTTTTTATTTAATTATTATAGCCATCATGCTGATTATATTTGTGTTTTTTGTTTTGTTATTCTTGTTTAGTTTGTAACTGTGTGCATATGCTAGAAATAATAATAAGATAACACTCTTTAAAAAATCAATAGCTACAGAGTTACCTGGAGGCTCCCGGAGGGAGGTGTGAACAGGTCCATTTGGAAAGATACGTCACATTAGCAATTCTAAACATTTTAAAGGATTTATTCGTACCAAAACAAAGTCTGACGTCGCCTGTCACAACAAGAATGTTGTTACGTGACAGGGCGCTTTTGTGGGAACGACAGCATTCGTTCATTGATGTCAAAATAGAACAGGGGGTACATTTAACTGAGAATAACATTTACAAAAAGGATAAGATGCAGAAAGGAAAGGTCGGGTAGACAGTTTGAATTGAGGATATTGTTTTTCAGACACCTACAGGGAGTGCAGAATTATTAGGCAAGTTGTATTTTTGAAGAATAATTTTATTATTGAACAACAACCATGTTCTCAATGAACCCAAAAAACTCATTAATATCAAAGCTGAATGTTTTTGGAAGTAGTTTTTAGTTTGTTTTTAGTTTTAGCTATTTTAGGGGGATATCTGTGTGTGCAGGTGACTATTACTGTGCATAATTATTAGGCAACTTAACAAAAAACATATATACCCATTTCAATTATTTATTTTTACCAGTGAAACCAATATATCATCTCCACATTCACAAATATACATTTCTGACATTCAAAAACAAAACAAAAATAAATCGGCGACCAATATAGCCACCTTTCTTTGCAAGGACACTCAAAAGCCTGCCATCCATGGATTCTGTCAGTGTTTTGATCTGTTCACCATTAACATTGCGTGCAGCAGCAACCACAGCCTCCCAGACACTGTTCAGAGAGGTGTACTGTTTTCCCTCCTTGTAAATCTCACATTTGATGATGGACCACAGGTTCTCAATGGGGTTCAGATCAGGTGAACAAGGAGGCCATGTCATTAGTTTTTCTTCTTTTATACCCTTTCTTGCCAGCCACGCTGTGGAGTACTTGGGCGCGTGTGATGGAGCGTTGTCCTGCATGAAAATCATGTTTTTCTTGAAGGATGCAGACTTCTTCCTGTACCACTGCTTGAAGAAGGTGTCTTCCAGAAACTGGCAGTAGGACTGGGAGTTGAGCTTGACTCCATCCTCAACCCGAAAAGGCCCCACAAGCTCATCTTTGATGATACCAGCCCAAACCAGTACTCCACCTCCACCTTGCTGGCGTCTGAGTCGGACTGGAGCTCTCTGCCCTTTACCAATCCAGCCACGGGCCCATCCATCTGGCCCATCAAGACTCACTCTCATTTCATCAGTCCATAAAACCTTAGAAAAACCAGTCTTGAGATATTTCTTGGCCCAGTCTTGACGTTTCAGCTTGTGTGTCTTGTTCAGTGGTGGTCGTCTTTCAGCCTTTCTTACCATGGCCATGTCTCTGAGTATTGCACACCTTGTGCTTTTGGGCACTCCAGTGATGTTGCAGCTCTGAAATATGGCCAAACTGGTGGCAAGTGGCATCTTGGCAGCTGCACGCTTGACTTTTCTCAGCTCATGGGCAGTTATTTTGCGCCTTGGTTTTTCCACACGCTTCTTGCGACCCTGTTGACTATTTTGAATGAAACGCTTGATTGTTCGATGATCACTCTTCAGAAGCTTTGCAATTTTGAGACTGCTGCATCCCTCTGCAAGATATCTCACTATTTTTGACTTTTCTGAGCCTGTCAAGTCCTTCTTTTGACCCATTTTGCCAAAGGAAAGGACGTTGCCTAAAGACAACATGCATGAAGAGGATGATGTGGACAAAATACTCATTTGCCTAATAATTCTGCACTCCCTGTATAAGCATGCTCTCTATATGGCAGCCAAAGGCAGAAACAGTCTCTGCTTGCCCCTCTGATAGTTACCTTTCCTCAGGCAATGCTGGTATCCAAGACATGGTTAAACAGTATGCGCAGCCTCAGTCTGGTCAGACAGCTTTTAGCCAACCAAATATCCTAAAGTACCCAAAATCAAAGCTACAAAAAGGTTAATAAACAATTAACTGAGTATTTTAATTTGGGCACAAGTTGAAGTGGAAATTCAGAGGCTCAACAAAGTCATTTCGCTGTATCTGTTAGAGGAGATAAATTTCCCAAAAAAACTAATTGTGACATTAGTGAAATAGTGTGTCTCCAAAGTCAATAAATTGTGATCCAAGGACCATTAAATCTGTATGAAATTTAGTGGCAGTCTATTGCTGCTGGAGTTGGTGGACTGACTGTGAGAAAGACGGCTCCCTAGAGCCAAGTATCTATTGTGGTTGAAAATAACTTTGCGTGAGAGGCTTAAGAGAAGTATGGCTTTTATTTTTTAAAGTCATAACATAATTTGTATAAAGGCCTGAAGCTTTAAAACATCCTGTGTATCAAAGGGTAATGTAAGTCATGTTGCATATTGTCATGTTTTTGTTGAAGTTATAGAAAATGTAGCTACTTTGCTTGTACAGTAATATATGGTAATCTTTAAGAACTACGTTTCATAGCATTTCTCCTTTTCTCAGCTAAAATAAGTGCTGTTTAGATGTCCCCCGAGCTGTCTAAACCCGCTCTCAGCATGTTTTTCATTTCTCCGTACACCTTTTCTTCTCACTTACTCTGAAGTAATAGAAGCACATATGGGTTTGCACATTAGAGAGCCACATATGGGACGTGTTTGAGCATACAAGTGTCATGCAGAGTTTGTTGTGGTTGTCATTGACAAACGTCTGCTCGAGCTGTCAGTTGGGGGTGCACAAGGTAAGCCTCTCCCATCTGTCGAGCCACAAGCAGGTGGCCTGGATAATGATGTGGCCTAGCACAGCTCAAAATGGGCAGTCGGGCTATATCAATATTGCACAATGAAAAATTCATCAAGCACATAACTTTAGCTTGCATGAGTAACCTCTGACAAGAGGATGCTTGGTCAATGCACTTAGATTGTGTTGAACCCTTATTTTCAGGCTCAGCATCTATTCCTATTATTGTTTAGCTTGGCAAGACAGACCTTCTGTTCATATTACTGAGCAAATATGTTTTAAGATTAAAAAATAGGTTGTAGATTAATGTCCTTTCCTGATTTTTATTAATAATAGACAAAACATTCATGATTTTTGATGGAATAACTACATCAAATGAGCCAGCGGAGGCTCATTTACAGCAGCCTCCTGCATGTAAATGGCATACTGTGCTCCCTAATGAAAGTTTATCATGTTAAAAGGCTGATTGGTCATTAAAAATATTTCCAATTATGTCAGCATAGCTGAAAACTGTTGCGTTGATTGAAGAAGCAATAAATCTGGTACATCAGCCCTTCTGAGTGTAGGTATACTTCTGATTTTTTTCCCCCACTTTCTCCAAAATCTGTTTTATATACTTCATAGAAAAGTGCAAAGTAATTCTATCAGATAACTGACCAAGAGGACAAGCAAGTCAGAGTCATACATTTGAAAAAAGTTGCCTTACTGCTTCTCAACTTGCAGCTTTATTAAAAGATACCTGCAAAAAACCATATCAATTCAAAGGAGACTTCAGCATGCTGGCCATGTGGGCACAGTTGCAAAGAAAAAGCCAAAAGCTAGTCTGCCCAATCGAGGGAAGAGATCGGAAAAGAACACAGACATTGCAGATGAATACTGAAACACTGTGCTGTAAAAAGATAAATTACATTTTGAAAAAAGAGTGCGTATCACCATCTTTAATTCATGGTGACTGTATAAAGGTTTGGGGATGTTTTGATGTTTCTAAGTCTGAGAAACAAGTATGTGTTTTAATAAAAAAAAGAACATGAAATAGTCACAGTGATAACACATTTTAAGCTCATTCGCTCTAATTGTGTCAATATGTTATCGTGCCTCTCTGTTCGCTTTGAGTTTCGACATCTACCAATACCCATACATTGGTGGTGAGATCTGTCAATACTGAGCACTGATCTGATACCGGTGTCTGTGAAGGTTCTCAGTCATCCAGGTCATCGTAATCAAAGGAGCTTGCAAAGAAAGGCGTCTGGACTTCTTTAAGTTGCTTGAAGACGTTTCACCTCTCATCCGAGAAGCTTCTTCAGTTCTAAGGTCAAATGGTGGAGAGTCCCAGATATAAACCTAGTGGGAGTAACCCCCCACAGAGGGACAGAAGGACCCCCTGATGATCCTCTAATCGCCTGAGCCAAGGTGTGAAACTGGGTGTGGGTCCCAATCAGCCAGAGTTTCGGGTGTGTTCATTGTGAAACCTGGCCCCACCTTATCATGCGAATTCCTGAGATCAGATGGCCCAGGATGTGAGTGGGCGTTAAGGCGTCTGGGAAGGGAACTCAAAACTGGATTATAGATGGCAGAGAGTTGGTGTCGTAAACCCCCGCCTCTGTTCAAAGATGGTCGCTCACAGTGGACATAGATGGCTTCTTTCACTCCTCTTTCAAACCATCTGTCCTCTCTGTCCAAAATGTGAACACTGGCATCCTCGAAAGAGTGTCCTTTATCCTTAAGATGCAGATGGACTGCTGAGTCTTGTCCTGTGGAGGTGGCTCTTCTGTGTTGTGCCATGCGCTTGTGAAGTGGCTGTTTGGTCTCTCCAATGTAGAGGTCTGGGCATTCCTCGCTGCACTGTACCACATACTCCACATTGTTAAGTCTGTGTTTTGGCATTTTGTCTTTCGGGTGAACCAGTTTTTGTCTGAGCGTGTTGCTGGGTCTGAAATGCACCGGGATGTCATGCTTGGAGAAAACTCTGAGTTTTTCTGATACACCGGCTACATAGGGGATGACAATGTTGTTGCGTCTGTCCTTCTTAATTTAAGGACTCTCTGCCATCTATAATCCAGTTTTGAGATCCCTTCCCAGACGCCTTAACGCCCACTCACATCCTGGGCCATCTGATCTCAGGAATTCGCATGATAAGGTGGGGCCAGGTTTCACAATGAACTCACCCGAAACTCTGGCTGATTGGGACCCACACCCAGTTTCACACCTTGGCTCAGGCGATTAGAGGATCATCAGGGGGTCCTTTTGTCCCTCTGTGGGGGGGGGGGGGGGGGGGGGGGGGGTTACTCCCACTAGGTTTATATCTGGGACTCTCCACCATTTGACCTTAGAACTGAAGAAGCTTCTCGGATGAGAGGTGAAACGTCTTCAAGTAATTTAAAGAAGTCCAGACGCCTTTCTTTGCAAGCTCCTTTGACATCTGATACCAGTGTTAAATTAATAATCCCTATCCTTCACTGTGAGGAAGAGCCTGGGAATCGTTTTTCTATGTTTAAGGAAACCTCAAGCTTAACTGTAGCAGGTTTCATAACTTTGCAAAAGAAAATGCGACAAATAAAAACATCCACAAATATAAATTTAATGAAATTTGCTTATCTATTAGCGAACAAACAAAATCGTCAAACTGCTGCCATTTACAGTCACAGTAGTTTATACCTTTTTTTCTTCAGACATGCATGGAGCTTACAGGATATGACTGAGGCCAAATAATAATTCATTATATTGCCATGAACACATCATTGTTATTGTAAGTATAAAAATACTGGTGAATCACAGTAGTACCCCTTAGCCTCCTAGTAGAGTACACTTATGGCATCAGTTTAAAAATCCAGCATTGCCTTGTCCTCAAGTTATGACATTCACAAAATTTTCAGAAAACATGACTTCTGAACTTCACCTTGATGTTGAGGTCACTGGGATTATAAATCTTTCTAGAATTTTAGTTAACACATCTATGATATCAATTTGAAACTCCCACCTCACTCTCAATTTATCGAATTCACAAACTTGAGTGTCCACGCCGTCGGCCCACCTGGCTGGCTGACAATACCACATCAGGCTTTTATAGGCTGAGGGGGCAATAAAAACTAATCAGCATTTGTTACACCAAACCATAAAGAAGCCCAAACATAAGGAAGTACATGTGCTAGTAAGCAAGTGACAGACAGCATGGGTGTAGATTGATCTTCTCAGTCAGGAGACATAGCTGCAAACTGTGGTCAGAGTGAAATAAAAAAAGTTTTGCAAAGATGTAAATACAAGTTGTTGGTGTAGCACTAAAGAATACCACCAGACTGATACCCCTTTCATGTTAGCTTGCTTCATGCTATGTTAGCTCTGTTGCTAGCTGCTGCTTTTGCAGAGCAACATAAAACTACAGATGCTAAAGAACATGGACATAGCTACCATGACCAAAAATGGCTTCTGAATTCTTGTTATGAAGCCTAGAGATGAGCATTGTTGCCGTCACCATCTTGAATAAAAAAAATTAAAAATAAAATAAAAATATATATGATCAAGGGGTGAGCCTGACAGTGAAACCACACGCTCCTGATTGGCAAGTCATTAGCTACCGTGGGTTTTATACCACAGAAAATCCTCCAGTAATATATGGAAATCTTTAAGAACTAAGTTTCATAGCATTTCTCCTTTTCCCAGCTAAAATAAGCTGGGGGAAAAAAATCTCACTCATACTGTACCTGAGTACAGTATGAGTGAGATTTTTGAAACAATTACATTTTTTTTTTTAATCAAATATGACCCAAGAGGAGTGACTGAGCCCATAAGCTTCAAGAAAAGTGTTCACAAAGGTCAAGACAGAAAGTTTTCCTGTAGACTTCTACAGGACTGGATGTATTTTTGCAGCCACAGCTATCTCGATCTGGTGGCCTTCATGCATTAGGCCCCTCTGCTGATCCATTTATTGTTTGGTGAAGCCTCATCACAAATTGGTGTCAGTAGAAGGGTGGCTGTCAATAAGCCACTTTTAAGAAAGGAAAAGAGAGAGAAGAACTGGATTGAAAATCTGTATGCAGGGAGAAAGTCAACAGAATGTTACAATATTGAGTGTCTACAACAGGGTGAGCTGCATTTCAGCTAGGGTGTTAGGAATTTTGTCAAAACTCGTAAAATTCTGAATGTTAAAAAGCAACATGAGTTTCTACATCTACCGTGCAGTACCTTCTGGAAAGAATCTGATTGACAACACCCTCAGTTTTCAGCATGACAGTCATCCCAAACACACTGCCAACACAATTTCTTTCAAAGTAAAAGATAAGATAAGATAAGATAAGATAACTCTTTATTGTCATTGCACAGTCATACATAGTACAGTAGTACAATGAAATTGGAAAAACTGTCCTACGTCGGCACTACATATAACACAACACGACACGATATGACACATCACAACGTAACAAACAACACAACACAGTATATTAACTTAGTATAAAAAAGAAGAATAAGTGTATGTGTATTGCACACTGTTATTATTGCACATTAATTATTATTGCACCTTGTTATAAATATAAATATTATTGTTATCGTTTTAAACATTGTTACCTCCCCCTAAAAAGTCCAGGGAGGTAGCCAGTCAGGTCAGCTATTTACATTGATCAGGGCTATTGCCCTGTTGTAAAAGCTGTCCTTGAGTCTATTTGTTCGGGACCTCAGCAGCCTGAACCTCCTGCCAGACGGCAGCAGCTTAAACACCCGGTGTCCTGGGTGTGTGCAGTCCCGTAGGATGCTGCGTGCCCTCTTGAGACAGCGAGTGCTGTACAGGTCCTTCAGGGAGGGAAGAGGATGTCCAATGATTTTTTGGGCCATGTTGATGACCCTCTGGAGTGCCTTTCTGTGTGCTGTGGTGCAGCTGGAGAACCACACACCGATGCAATATGTCAGCACACTTTCAATGGAGCAGCGGTAGAAGACGGTCAGCAGCTCCTTCTTCAGGTCCATTTTTCTGAGGATTCTCAGAAAGTGGAGACGCTGTTGGGCCTTCTTTAAGACCGCAGCATACCTGGATAGAAAAGCACACAATGGGATGCTATCAGCTATGGACTGGCCTCTCCACAGCCTGGACCTCAACATTATTGAAGCAATGTGGGATCATCTTAGCAGAGGACAAAACAAAAGGCAGACAACATCCAAAAAAAGAGCTTTGAATGTCCTTCAAGAAGCCCGGAGAGCTATTCTTGAAAACTACTTAACGAAATTAGAAAAAAAGAGTTTACCTAACAGAGTTCATGCTGTGCTGAAGATTAATGGCGGTCATGCCAAATATTCACTTTTAAGCTTGTTGAAATAGTACAAACACCCCCCCCCCCCCCCCCCCCCTTGTTGTATTTCTGAGTATTTTATTCCATGTTTCCCTAAATTACTGCATTTCCCACTGTCACTGTAAAATAGGAAGAAATGAGGGGTAACGCAGGACTTTTGCATAGCCCTGTATTTTATTAGGTCCACCGTAAAATAAATAACTCATTTACTGCGTTTGCAGTTGAGATGAAATAGACATTATGGAGTATTAAATTGTAAAATCAGGTAAAATTACACCCGGAACAGCTGCTGCTAAAAAGGGTTAACTGATGCGTTCAACAGTGAAGTTCAGCACGAGCACACTCCAATCATAGTTCAAGACATGTGAGGGTTCTCAAACGAGACAAATCCTTTCATAAAGTGAGAGGGGGCGCATACGCACACACTGTGTCTACTCTTTGCCACTTGATGCTTTAAGAGGATATCCAATGAGGATTGAACTTCAGACAGTCTCCGACTCCCCTCCTCAACACGTGTGCACTCACACAAGCTTCAGCAGACACACACAAAGTTTATCCCATGAGGATTACGACATGAAAAGTCCGAGACGTGAGACACAGGCACCAGCATGCACACGGAAACGCACACTCAAACACACAAGGCATGTGGGATTAGCAGACCGATGACCTCAAACTTGACTTTTATGTGGTATGAGACCATGTCACCCCGATGAGAACACATACTCCCACACACACACTCCCACACACAAAGAAACTTAGAGGGAAACTGGTCCCTCACTGTCAAATCCTATTAAAGAGGAAGAAATGGTTGTAGGTTCTAATCCCCCCTGCTCAAACCTGAGCTGCACTGCATGACAGACCAACAGATAAAATGGCAGGAAAAGAGAGACGGGGACATAGAAAAATACAGAACAGACAGAGCAAAGTGTCAGTAGAGGAGAGACTCTGTGGTATTGCTTTTGATCCAAAGTTTTTGGGGTTGTTTTTCTAAAGAACATTTAAGTATCACTTCCTAAAGGAAAGAGTGGTTTCTGCTGACAGCATCAGTTTGAAAACAACCTTGAATCTGCTCCTAGTTATCGATGCTATTGTTTAAAAAAAAATGAAAAGAAAAAAGGAATTTCTACAAGTCAAGCTGCCTTAGTGCCATGGATAAATTTACATAGGAACTTTTTTTGCTGATATCTGGAAGTTATTCATTTAAAAAACTCAAAAAACAATGCTTACATTCATCTTTTAGTTAATCCCTATTATTATTTTACAAAAAAGAATGTTTGAAAAACCACTGTTTTGTTGGCTTTTCTGTAATTGCTGAATTGAAAAACAATTTTCTGTATGACATTCAGTATTTATAGAGAAATATAGAGAAAACTTCCATACACTGTTACGCTTAATTTTTTTTTTTTTAATTTAGGACAGTGCATGTTAATGAACATAAGTGTAAAAAAATTACATGAATGTAAACATACCAGATTATAGCTAAGGGCTAATTTCCATCTGTTGTCCATAAAACATAAAAAAAATAGACATAACAATCCATAAAAAATTCATAATTCATTCATAATAAAAACTCCATCACCAAACTCACACATACACACCATTCTATTCCCAAATAAAACATTAAAACTACACAACTTATACATGATCACACACTTGATTTGTCCATAACCAGTTTTTAACCTGTGCCTGAAACAAGTTGAATGTCGAGCATTTTCTAATGGATTGAGGAAGACTGTTCCACAGATGGCCATCCTGGACAGAAAGGACGTTCTGCCCAAATGCTGTCCGTCTGTGGGGTATAAACAAGTCTCCTCGGGTTGTAGCTCGAGTGTTCCTGTCTGAGCTTTCTTTATGCCTAATGAACTGCTTTAGTGGTGGTGGAGCAAAGGAGTGTAAAACTTTATATATTAAATACACTCTTAAGTTTCACTAAGTTCAGTAATTTGTTTTTTTAACATATGACAGTGGTGGTGGGAAGTCGTTTTTTTGCCAAGTAGTTTTAAACTTCTTTTATAAATGTTTTCAATAGTTTTAAGTGCTGTTGGACAAGCAAGTGACCAGGACGTCAAACAATAGTCTATATGAGAGATGATCATTGACTAAAAATAAGTTTTTGTAACATTCATATTTAAATTATTACGCATATGATTAAAACTTCGATTATTAAATTTAAGTACCTGGGATACTTTATTTATGTGACTCTTGAAGGATAATGTTGGGTCTAGAATGACCCCAAGATATTTAAATTCTGGAGCTAATTCACGCTCTACTCCATCCAGGAATATGTTTGACTGCTTCAAGTTTAAGGGGTATTTTGAAAAATACATGCAGACAGTTTTTGAGGTGTTCAACATTAGGCATGAGTCCTCCAGCCAGGTATGCATTAATGCTAAAGCAGCTGTAAGATCTTTTGCCACCTGCTGGACACTATTTGCTTGTGTATATATAACTGCATCATCCGCATACATTTGAGCAAATATATTTGGACAAACTTCAGGTAAGTTATTGATAAAAAGAGAGAACAATAAGGGCCCAAGAACAGATCCTTGAGGAACCCCTGTATCACAGTCTAAATATGGAGATTTAACCTCGTCCAACACCACACACTGTTTCCTGTGTGAGAGATATGAGGCAAACCACTGAAGAGCCTGACTGGAGATATTAAACTGAGTCAATCTGGACAACAATATCTGATGGTTTGCAGAGTCGAAAGCCTTCTTCAGATCTAAAAATACAGCTCCAACACAGGGACTCTTGTCCAGCAAGCTCTTAAAGTTCTCCACTAACATACACAGGGCAGTATCTGTGGAGTGATGTGCCCGAAAGCCAAACTGCAATGGATGTAATGAAGGTTGGGTGTTTTCTAGGTGAGCAGTGAGGAGTTTAACCACCCACTTCTCAGCTATTTTAGATATGACCAGGAGTATGCTTATGGGGCGATAATTAGCCATGTCAGTCTTCACACCTGCTTTGAAAATTGGTGTAACTGCAGCAATTTTCCAATCTGTTGGAACAATGGAATGTTGGAAAGACATATTCAAAACATGAGTTGTTGAACATACAAGAAAATCCATTTGTTCCTTCAGGAAATTTGTGTTAATACCATATACATCAAGTGCTTTTGATTGTTTTAAACCTGTAATTAGTTTAGCAACTTCAGTGTCTGAAATATGAGTGATGGTGAACAAATTTTGACCAACATCATTCGCATTATCAGAGCATACGACTGAGTCAAAGCTCTGACTGAGCTCCTTAACAGATGAAATAAAGAAAGTGTTTAAGTTACTGGCAATAGATAGAGGCTCTCTAACAATAGTTATTTACATAAAGTTCAATTCTATTTTTGCTTTTGTTTGAATGACGGCCAAGTAATTTATTTAGGTGTTGCCAGATAATTTTACCATTACCTTTGGCTCTTTCAATTATATTTATAAAAAAATTTGCTTTGACCCATCTCAAACTTCTTGTTACTTTGTTCCGCATTGAAGTAAATCTCTGTCTATCCAGAGTTAGACCTGTTTTCAGGAACTGTTTTAGTAATTGATCTCTTGTTTTCATTAGATTCTTGCACTCTTTGTTTAACCAGGGCAGATTAGATGTTATCTTTATTTTTTGTCGACATCTAATAGAGTATGTTGATATAACATCCTTGACAATGTCAGTGAAGTGACTGCTGCAGAATTGTGGATCATCACTACACAATAAAGGCTCCCAGTTAACTGATGCTTCTGCTACATTTTGTCGCTGACTTCTTGGTATAAATTCATAAAAGGATCTCCTATTAGATGAACTATGAAAGTGATTCTTAACCTGTGATTTTATAAGTTTTCTAGAAAATATCATCAAATTGTGGTCTGAAATACCAGTGATAAAATTATAAGATTTAATAATTCGCTCGGGCTTATTACTGAAAACCAGATCTATTTTAGTTTTAGAGTGTCTCGTTATTCTTGTGGGTTGTTCAATGTGTTGAGTAAAGTTTAAAGCAGGGGTCCCCAATCCCAGTCCACGAGGGCCGGTGTTCCTGCAGGTTTTAGATCTCACCCTGGGTCAACACACCTGAATCACATAATTAGTTCATTACCAGGCCTCTGGAGAACTTCAAGACATGTTGGCTGTATCCCAATTCAGGGTTTGCAGCCTTAAAGTACGCAGTCTCAACGATCCTCGAGGGCCGCATACTCAAAGACCGCTAAGGCCGGAAGTGCGAGGCTTGTGAAATGGGACGGTCTAGCCTCCATTGCGCTGCCCAGGTTGCCTAGCAACCATGATACTAACAGCTAGAAACGTTTCATACAGCTTTGTTTGACAGAGATGAAGGAGAAAATCATTTGTTCATTTGTTTGTTTGTTTCTACATGAGCTTTGATCATTCTCTGTAAGATTAAGCTCAGCTATTGAACGGCGTATATTTTAAAGTAAAGGCTGTAAAACCAAGTTAGTACAAACGTCACTAATGTCACATAACTTTGCCGACATGTGGCCAACAGTAATGTTTTAATGTTCTTCGTTATTAAAAATTTGCACATAAATAAGTGACATAATATTCAGTACTTAAAGTTTACTCTTCGGCCACCCCTCATCCGCTGTTTTTTTTCGGCAAAATTATCCACACCGACCGCCGCGCTATGCATTCTGAGATATGTTGGGCCACAAAGTCTACACCGCTACGTCCTTAAAATTCAGGGAAATGAAGGACGCATTTGAGGGCCGCATTTTGTGAATTGGGACAGCCTTCGTCACGTCGATGTGACGTAATCGGCCTTAAAATGCGGCCTTTAAGGCTGCAGATCCTGAATTGGGATACAGCCGTTGAGAAGGTAATTTATCCATCTAAATCAGCTGTGATGGATCAAGGACACATCTAAAACCTGCAGGGACACCGGCCCCCGTGGACTGGGATTGGAGACCCCTGGTTTAAAGTCTCCATTATGTCCTTGAGTGTTTTTCTGTCCTTTTAATTCAGTTACAACACTTCGGTATGTACGATTTGCATTGGGTACAGAGAAACAGTGTTCATGCACAATGTGCACAATGGTATCTAAGACAGTTGAGTATAGAATCAGATCACGAGAGCCTTAAAACAATTCAAGATTTCCTCTCAGAGGTACCAAACTTCAATTAAATGGGTTAATTGGGGATCATTCTAATCAGAATCTTGATTTGACCAAATTAGTACCTAATTAGGGAGACTTCAACTGATTTGAAGATTAAGAAGATAAGATAATCTCCCATCAGTGTCCCCCCCCCCCCCCCCCCCCAACTCCTTCCCCCTCCAAGGCTTGGTAGTATACATAAGGTGGTTTAATAAAGAGTTTATTTGTCCAGTTCTAGTCAGCATTAAAGGTGTTGTACATTGTCTTCTCCTTCATGGGCTGTTTTACAAGAAAGTGATTGTAATAACAGAATAGTCCTGTTTATTTATTATTTCATAGGCAGTGTAGTCACACACACTGTTGTTCTCAATTACTTAAACTGTAAATTAAATTGTGCTGTGGTCCACAGTGTGCCTCTTAGCATCTTTCCCAAAATAGAAAAAGTGAAATGTGCAGAGATTCAACAGTGTGTTTGTCTGCTGTAATACAAGCTGCAAAGGTTAGCATCACACCAAGTAAACAAGCTTACTGCCAACTAACCTGGAGACTAAAACACAGCTTTTCCAGCACAGAGAATATTTGGATTTCCCAAAAGAACTTTTAGCAAGATTTAAACACGTGGATTGTTACGTTTTTTTAACAGTTTTGTGATCAAAAACAACAGAAAATACCTTATCTTCTACAAGGTGACACGGGTCCACTGTTTATAATGTTCATTAACTGATCATGCCTTCTAGAGTCTATGGTTTCTTCTTTACTTTTTACATTTTTTATTTATCAGCTGTTATAAATGTCAGAACCAATATATATATCAGCAAATATCAAATATTGGTAATAAAAACAAGTCCCTCCCTTTACGCTCGCTCCTCTTCAGTAGAGCTAGATCTATATGCAGAAGTACCACAATCGCAACTTCAGGACACTTGTTGTTCCATCCATCCATCTTCATCCGCTTTTTCCGAGGCCGGGTCGCGGGGGTAGCAGCCTAAGCAGAGAGGCCCAGACCTCCCTCTCCCCAGCCACCTCCTCCAGCTTATCTGGAAATGAGCTTCCTCTGAAGGGTGGCTGGCCTCTCCCTTAGAGATAGGGTGAGAAGTTCGGCCATCCGGGAGGGGCTCAGAGTAGAGCAGCTGCTGCTCCACATCGAAAGGAGCCAGCTGAGGTGGTTCGGGCATCTGACAAGGATGCCTCCTGGGCGCCTCCTAGGTGAGGTGTTCCGGGCATGTCCCACCGGTAGGAGGCCCCGGGGCAGACCCAGGACACGCTGGAGAGATTATATCTCTTGGCTGGCCTGGGAACGCCTTGGTGTTCCCCCGGATAAGCTGGAGGAGGTGGCTGGGGAGAGGGAGGTCTGGGCCTCTCTGCTTAGGCTGCACTTGTTGTTCCTTGTGGCAAAAACAAAACAAAAAGAAAAAAAAAGTCCCAACTTTAAACCCTGACTTTGGCTCGCGACATCTCTTTTTATGCAACATCGTCTGGGGATTAACAAACAAACAGGATTGCCTCTCATGTTTTACTGTTTAGGCTCAAATCTGCTTGATGTGTAAAGGCTTGCAGTGATGAAATAATAACTCGACCAACCAAAATGTGCGAACCTGTTTTGAAAATGTAAGGAGCAGAAAGTACAGATATTTGTTTAGAAATGTCGGGAGTAAAAGTAAAAAGTAATCAGAAAAAAAAACTACTCATGTAAAGTAGAGATACTGTACTTAAGTACAGTAATGAAGTATTTGCATTTTGTTACATCCCACCTCTGATTAACAGGGAGTTTTTCCTTCCCACTGTCGCTGAGTGCTTGCTCATCGGGGTTCGACTGAGTGTTACGATTTTCTCTCTATTATATCAAGCTGCTTTATATGTAACAGAAAGCACCTTGTGGCAACTTGATGTGGTTTGGTGCAATCTAAATAAAACCGAATCGAACGTATCTTGTTCCTACATCGACCAATGATTCATAATCTGATCTGCATATGGGGACTTTGGAGGCTGGGTGAGCACTTTGGGTTTGTTGACTTGTTCCACTTCAAGAAAGCTGCTGTTGGCTAAGAAGAAAAGTACTTTAAGTAAAGTAAAGTGCGCGTGTTAGTCCCCATAGGGAAATAGTTCCTCTGCATTTAACCCATTCACCCAGTGAAGCAGTGGGCAGCCACCAGTGCAGCGCCCGGGGAGCAGTGTGTAGGGATGGTACCTTGCTCAGGGGTACCTCAGGGTAGCCGTTCAGTGGAGTCGAACCCCCGACCTTCCGATCATGGGGCCACCACTCTACCTACTGAGCTATCCCTGCCCTTTGTCTGCTGTTCAGATAGTTGGTACATGTCAGAGTAGAAACTGCATGATTATCCAGACTTCAGATTTCTCAACTAATCAATGGAGTGTTACAATTTTTTTTCCCTTTACACATTTTAATGATGTAGCTGATTAGTGTAAATTTAAGTATGACACTTATCCATATTCTCTCCCTGTAGGAGTCATTTAAGCAGCTATATGCTCAACTGGAAAACCACTTTAATTGCAATTAAATTATAATGGTACATCTTAGACTAACTATCCTCAACCAGCAATGCAGGGCTATTGCTACTAATTATTTACATTTCTTCCACATGGACCATTAACTGACGAGGATACTGCAACAACAGCAATAATCTAAACTGCTAGGCTGCTGGTGATCTCAATGATGAAACTTAGGTGTGATGGTTGATTGATGGCTGGTAGAGAGAAGGAGGCGCCATATACAAGATATCAATCATAAGTGTGGGCTTAGTATTTTTTTTGTAAGTGGCACAGAGGGACAATGAGTGATGTTTCTATCCCTGAACTGCTTAACAGTAGTTATCTGACAGCTGGGACAGAGAGGCAAGGGAGAAGAAAAGAAGTCAAGGAGATTAAAAAAAATGACATTAAAAACCTTTTTTCTGATGGAAAAGAAAAGCAGTTTTATATAAGCAGACGCATCTGATATATAGACAGTAATGCGATGACCGATGTAAAATTACCGTAATTGATTGATTGCTAAAGTGAGCAGCTCAGGCAGAGGAGTTGTTAGTATGAGGCCAGTTTGTCATCATCTGCGGATAATAAGGGATGATGTGACCTGTGAAACTCTCATTATTTCGTCTCTCGGTGAGATTGTCAAATGTCATGAAGAATTATAGCAGACAGTAGAGCAGAGAGAGGGATGGACATTGATAGACATTTCTTCTTTAATTCATCCCCCCCCCAAAACCCCACTGTGGCACTAATGCTTGCGACCATCCACTTAGGAGGTTCCCCTAATCCCATAAAGACTGGATTAAAGAAAGAAATCAAACCTAAGAGGAGAACAAGCAAATAGAAAAACTGATAAGAAATAAAGATGGAAAAGGTGGCAGAGTGAAGAGAAATACATGCTCTCTTCCCTCCATTTCCACTTTCTTCGCCCCCTTTTTTTGACACTTTTATTTCCCTAGCTTTCTCTCCCACTGTGTGGCTGTAGGCTATGATTATAGTCAGTGATGGGGGTCAGGAGGGCTTTGTCTTGTGCAGTCTGTATAATATGCTTCTTATGAGATATTACTAGTAAATAATTCATACACTCAGTCACACAAACAGGCACACAAGCACATTTACACATTAGCATGCATTTAACGTACTCAAGTTACACACACACACTCGTATATCCACGTACACTTCACCAGCAACAGGGCACTGAATAGTTTTCCAGTTAAAGGGATAATTCTGCAATTTTCCAAAGCAATTATGCACGGAACAGCCTACTGGCAAAACTGCAGTCTAAGCTTTATATTTTGCGGCTTTAGCCATTTCACTGTCTTAAAGTATTTGAGTTATGCCTCGACCTGAAGAGGAAAGCGAAGAAACCAGTAAAATCTTCCAGGAAAGTGGTGTTTATCGGTGGACTTTCGTAAATCTACATATTAAAAAGGAGAATGAAAGACACATTTACATCTTATTAACTTCACAAGCCATTTGTATACACGGGCAATTTCCCGTTCTGTGCCCTTATTGCACAAAACAAATCTCTCAGATGACTAAGTCCATTTAAAGTGTTTCACTGACTTTCTTTTTTGATGTGTGTTACTGCTCTGAGCGACTGTTTTTAAAGCATAATGCATCAGTCTTTGCATTATGATGATTTGATGGTAATTAAATGAATTTTTAGCAGAAAGTTAAATGTAAGCATTCAAAATTTAAATTCAGAGAAGGAAACTTTTCCCTCGAGTCCCAGCAGCTCATTACAAAGATGGCATTTTAGAAGATGAGACGAGGGACAGTAATTCATTCTTCCTTTTTTTCTGTGTCTCTGACTTACTTTCTTCCCAAAGTGACTTAAAGCCATAAACTGATTTTAAACCCACAAAACCACATCTGTGTGCCACACAGCCTCTAATGCGGGATATTAGAGTGATTTCAGAGTGATATGTTTTAAAATATGGCTCTATATCTCACAGGAACAGAGGTTCAAAGTTGGCTATTTTAATAATTTTGCAACCAAAGATAAACTGGGATAAAAATGATGAGAATATCAGAAATTTAGGTTGACAACTATTCTTAAAAAGTTTAATAAACCACCACCAAGTGTTGATGCCACAGCTGCACTACATTAACAATACTGGTAATTACCAAAATACACAAGCTCTTTATTCCAAATTATATTTTTATTGCTAAATTATTATAATGATTGTTGTTTTCATTGTATAATTTTTTTTAAAACAGAAGAAAAAAGTTCCACAACATGGCACTGGATAAGTGGAAGATGGATTAATGGAAGAAGAAATAGCATAATATTTTTTGTATAAGATGCAAAATTACAGTTTATTTGCATTTCTAAATATTACGCATTCAGACAAAGAAATGTGTCACCTCAAATTTTGTTTTGAAAGTGTGAACTTGTATAATAAATAATCAAATTTATAGTTTTAAACAAGTTTTTCCCAATAAATAGATAAATATATACATTTATTTATTTATTTATTTATTTGTCTAATTTGTTCAGCACTTTAGAAAAATAAAAATGGAATCATTGAGCCTCAAACAGGAATATCGTTGCTCTCATTTACTGAACTTTTTTGAGTCACATGTTCATAACAACACAGAGTCCATCATTTTCCTGCATGATACACTTCTTCCACCTTCTTTCAGGACATTCATGTAACAGCACCAATAATGCCTCTCCTGGCATTAACAGTATAACAACACACCATGTCCTTCACACTCATCCTTTCTGTGTGTTTCTTCAGCAAAATAAACATGAACTCAAGATGTCTGTACCTGTAAATAATAACTGTTATGCATATACAAATATATTTATACAAACAAATAATTCCTTACGATTCCACTGTATTATGACCTACACTTGCTAACTAACTACTACCATGCTACCGGGAAAGAAATGGAAAGAAGAAAATCTAATTGCACGCTATTGTCCATATTGACCTACATTTCAATAAGTATTATTATTTTCCATTTTAAATACATTAAACTTGATTTTATTCTTTATTTTATTTGATTCATATGCGCCATGCCCCCCCAAAACCTATAGGGTTGATCAGATTTTACAGCATGTAAGTGAATTTATTCACAGGGGGCATCATCTGTTCCCTAAAATATGACATTCAAAATTAAATTTGTGTGTCAGACTCAGTGACAGAAGCTGTTTTTTAAGAGACAAAAGCGGCACATAAAGATACAAGCAGGACGGGTAAAAAGTAATAATAAAGAGCTCCACAGCTAGTCATTCGCTGAAGTGCTATGTCACTGTTATGTAAAAGAGCACCTGCAAGTTTGACATTTTCTTAAGTGTTTCCAATGAAGCAACTTGAGCCTGTCCCTGCTGATACATCCCGTCATGACCAGCTGTTTCTTCTAAATGTCCTGGAGAAACTGAAGTGTGAGTATTGCCGAATTCTTTGTCACCTGAGCCACACCCGCCAAGCAAAAGTAAGTAAATTATACATGAAGTCCTTTATATGAGACGCAGTGCCCTAGTTACACATCCCTGACAACAAGTTCAGGAAAGAAAATAAAAACAAAGAAAAAAATCATCTTGACAGTCTGTTTGTTGGGAAAAGAATGACTACACACACCCAGTTCATTACTTTTCAACTTTGTTGTTTGTGACAATTTGATTATTTACGAAACAGCTCTTTAAGTATGACACATTTGTTCTTTTTTTCATGACAGTTTGCTTCAGGCAATGCATTTGGAGTCGCTGTGAATTCTCCTGAGTATTCGTTCGACATATCAGCCAAAAGATCCAATTTTGGTAAACCGTGGTGTGAATCTGTCTGTGAAGGTTCTCAGTCATCCAGCTTCTTCAGTTCTGAACTGAAGAAGCTTCTCGGATGAGAGGTGAAACGTCTTCAAGCAACTTAAAGACGTCCAGATGCTTTTCTTTGCAAGCTCCTTTGACCCCGTGGTGTGAATCGTTAATACGGCTGTCAAGGTCACGTCATACCTGTCGCTGTCGCTGTGGGCAGGTGAAGAAATGTGCAAAAATGATCCAAGGAAACTGTCAGTTATTTATCAAGTTTTTCTTTTTTAATTGTCAACACATCTTAGCATAGGAGATATTTTATGTGAACTGTATACATAATTAGCTTCTGAACTCCATACATGCTTATTAATACAGAATATTAAATGTGAGGATTGTAAGAGAAAAAGATTTATAGTGCTTTAGTGTCATGTACGGTCTAAGCAGAACCAATGATATGAATGAAAGCTGTAGCAACCGTCCTATTTATTTAATTATATGAACTATTATACACTCAGTGACTTTATCACGTACATCAGAAGTTTGCAAATTTTAAGAAAATGTTGTTCAAATAGTGTTTCTTTTCTTCAGGTCTGATCTGATTGTTATTCTGATGTCCCTGACCAAGCCTCAACTGTTCGTTAGCACAAATATCCATTCAGCCAATCACGTGGCAGCAATTAAATGTGTTTAGTCACATAGACATGGTCAAGGCGACCCCATGAAGCTCAAAACAAGCATCATAATAGGGAAGAAAGGTGATTTAAGTGACTTTGAACATGCTATGGTTGTTGGTAGGGAAAGTATTGGTCTGAGTATTTCAGAGCTCAGATCATCCTGGTTTCTTGAACATGACAAAGAGTTCACTGTACTCAAAGGCCACCAGTGCTTAACAGACTCTATGCCATGAGCTAAGACAGCCCTAAGGGCAAAACAGGGTCCATCCTGATACTAGCAAGGTGCACTTAAATAAACCATGGTCCAGTTATAGAAAGTTAACAAACAATCTGAGAAATGGTTCATTTTTCAACATAATATTTGTGATATGATGACCCAAGCAGGGGTATTGTTAAGCACCCATTATCTGGTCTTTAAGTCTGACGTCATTAGCCGTTTCCAGGTCCAAACTCTGCTTCACTCTACTCCAACAAACAAACACTGCGGCATCACTGAGAGTTACAAACTGTCTAAATTCTTTCATCTTTAATAAAGTGATCTGTGTTGCTGCTCTACCAGGTGTAATAATTGATTTTAAAATCCAGGCATCCATGAATAAAGAATTTATTAAATTTAACAGAGTTTGAAGTTAGCAGGGAGTTAGCTCTCTAGTTTCCATCTAAAGATGATGTACCATGTTCAGAGGGATTTCTAAAAAATTAAAACGTAGAGCTCTGCTATCACTTCCAACATAAATGAAGACAGAAAACTAAACAGCAGTGACGTTTGTAGGGTTACAGACAATGAAGTTGGACTAGCTGGTATATAATGATGTGCTCGTGGTGGCTAGCTACACAGCTATGGTTAGCATAATATATACACATTAGCACAGTGAAGCTAAAGGATGAACGCCAACTTTTTTCCACTTGTTAAAAGTTAATGTGAGGGTTCCCAATGGTTAGGGACAAATGCAGGATCCTGTAAACAGACCAAACTTTAGGAAAACAACTGAGATAATCCATCTACAATACGAGGTTAATCATTAATATACTGCTGCAGTTACATCGTAAGGTTTGAAAAACTGAGCTTTAAAATGTTCTGCCGATGAATAGTGGTAATAAAAACCATGAGGCCGACAGTGATCACTGACTTTTTTTTTTTCCCTATAAAGGGGCTTGTTCAGATTAAATAGAACAAAATACAAAGCATTAAAACATGTTAAAACACAAGTTGTTTGGACACAGAAGCAGGATTCATATGTCATCACCGCATACTTTGATGTCTTGTGACCATACAATATGATAATCCCTGGCATTAATTAATATTTCATGACTTAATTTATATTTTCAAAAGGAAAAGTAAAATCCAAACGTATATGTGTAAAGCACCAGACACGATGTCCTGGATTTCTTTTTATTTATTTATTTAACACAGCAGCTGTATCATGTACATTCGTTCACGACCGCTATCTTTATGCTTTCTCTCTGAATGCTAGTTTACATTAATGCACCATCCTCTCAGGGGCATGGAAACTCACATGCTTTGCCATGCCCCTGAGGACATTTTTCAATTATTAACCAAAGACTCGGGGACACTCCACTGCACACAGTAAGCTGCAGATCCACACACGCTTTGACAGTCACACACAGTGAGAAAGACATGGGGAGTGTGAGAAAACCCATATTCAATATATCTAACATTATGTGGTCAAAGAAAACTCATTTTTGATAAGGAAAAGGGGCATATTGATGAGTGGTTGAAGTAAAAAATCTGAAAAGGAAAATGAATTCAGTGTGTACTGAGCGTGGATGTGATGATAATAATGAAAAATATGTGTAGTGAGACCTGCTGTGATGTCTGGTTTGGGGCTGAGGCTGAGCTGGAGATGTTAAGATTATTGGGAGTTACCATATAAACATAAATGACAAATGTTAGAAAGGGAAGGCGGAGGCTGAGGATTGGGCATGTTGGACAAAGAATGTTTAAGATGGAGCTGCCAGGTAGGAGGAACAGGACAAGACCACAGAGGTTCATGGATGAAGTGACGGAGGACAAGCAGGGGGTTGGTGTGACAGAGGAGGATGCTAGAAATAGCGTGAAGGCACATGGTTGGCTGTAGCGACCCCTAAAGCAAGCAATCAAAAGAAGATTTGGTAGATTTTTACTAAAGTTTTGGTTTATTTCAAAAGGCTTCTTTTAACAATCTATTCCAGTACGCAAAAAGTAACAGTAGAGTTAAAAGCACGAATTAGCTAATTATAATGTATTTTAAAAAATACAAAATTATCAGTGTTTGGCTCAGTTGAGTATCAATTTAAATGTAGAAAATTTTAAACAGCAACTGCGTTAATGATGGCATTTCATTGCCTAATTCTGATACAGAGAAAGCAATTGGAGAGCAAATTGGAAAATCTTTGAATTCTGGTTTTTAGACAGCTCACTAACTGTGCTAACTGAAAACAGGCTAGTGAAAAAGTCTGAAGCACCACAGGACTTTGATGGTTTGATGATATTTCATACTGAAGAAAGGCCAACGTGTTGTTTCCTGTATTTCAATGCGGAGTATACTCAGGATGATATTATACCTATAGTACCTAATGTTGTAATATGTAGATACAAGTAAAAGTAGCAACACATTTAAGCATGTAGGCATGGTCACCAACCACCTGAAGTTCAAAATAAGCATACAAATGGGAAAGAATGATGATTTAAGTGACTTTGAACATGAGAATTTTGCGAGGGAGTGTTACAGCCACATTAAGACAAATTATTTTTCATTTTGAGAATAAAATTAAATTTTGAGGGAAAAAACTGAAATACTGTTTTGAGAACTAAGTCTAAATGTGGAGATTAAAGTCAAACAAGTCAAACAACTGCCATGCTATTTGTGCTGTTTCTCTTTTAGCACATAAAGACCGTGTGGTGATAATTAAAAGGACACCGATGGTGCAGAAAGCTGCATCTGGTCAGGAGGAAAAACCTCACAAAATCGGAAGTATTGGCCAGATTTGTGCAAATGATACAGCTGGTAATGGACAGATGCAAGGATATCGACGGTTACACCCTCGTGCAGTAAAGAGGATGTATATTGTATCACAAGACATAATAAGCAGCCATGGCAGTGGTTTGACTTGAAACAAATACTATAAAATGCCATTATTTTATGCCATAAGTCAACTATGTGAAATTTTTGCTATAGCTTTTATTAAGTAAGATATTCAATTCACAAGAATCTGGAAATATAGTCAGATGACAGATATGGAATAAAACAAGATAAAAATATAATGCCTGCAGCAACAGCTGTCACTAACATGGAAGCATAAAAAAATTAAAAACTTGAACTGATGTATCCACATCGACATGACTTACGGTATTTAATAAATCAGTGCTTTTTTATGCCTTGCGCTTCAAAACTGCTTTACAATTATTCAGGTTTTTTTTGTTTTTTTTTTGTTGATGTTTTTATCCATCTCTGTACTTTAATTACACCTTACCACATGATGAAAACACCCCAGCATTTACTTTTCGGTGTTTTCTTTTATTTATTTCCTTGTTAATAAAATGCTCCCGGAACCACACCACTGCAGGGATTTTAATCTATTCACACTCTGCAGCAGTGATGTAGCCACTGATGTTGGGCGAAAAGGCCTGGACCTCAGTCAGCATTCCAATTGATCCTAAAGGTCCTGGTTGCTGCTGGGGTCAGGGCTTTGTGCATCCATCTAAATAATCCTGCTATATAGGTAAACCTTAAGACTACAACGATTAACAAAGCCAGGCAAATGGGCAGATGTGGGTCCTGGTGGCCTTTCTCGTTCGAGGCACCATCTGCCTGCACTCGGGGAGGTCAGCACACAACAAAACAAACGCACCCTCCAGACACAATTAAAACCAGTCCCATTCTGAGAGAAACTTTTAATATAGACAGACAGAGCCTTGTACCTCCCTCTGCTCCCTACGCACACACAAACACACACACACAGGAGAGCTTATTGCTGGCTGTGCTGCCAGTGCTGTAAACAAACAACAAGAAAGTAATATGTGACCAGCCACTAAATTTACACACACAGGATTAAAGAGGTGCATCAGAAAAAAAAAAAGAAAATGAAGCTCAAAGACACCTTTTATTAAAAAAACAAAAACAAAAAAACCCCCCAAAGCTGCACTGCTTAATAAGTAATCGCTTTAACATTTAACAAGTAGTTATAAAGTCTTTACTGCTGGTGATAAGACTGAAATATTGATGGCAACCAATATTTCTGATCCACTTATTGTTCTTTGCTTTGTTGTAACATTTTGTTTGGGGCGGCGGTAATACATTATCTTGTTTTGTTACAACGAAGACAGCTGTGATTTCACTGGGGATGCACAATCCTTTGGAAACAATGGTTAATCTTTTTGTTTTCTGTCACCTCAATAAGCAGTGCAGCTTCTGCCAGAGAAGTTTGAGAGGCACTGTTACGGATCGCTAGCACTGCTATTATTTGCTTGTCTGTGTATCTGCATTTGGTTGTGATCTGTGTCTTTGTAGCTGTCGAGCGCCTGATGACGGGCACAGGACTCCAGAGAAGTATAAGGGGTGTTAGCTATATAAGTGGCCTTTTCCTTAGCCCTACATATTTTCTTGCTATCTGTCGTCACCTAGCATCCGTGCTTGACCCTTGACCTTTTTGCCTAACTGATTTCTTTTTATTTTCTTTGTTATTAAGTTACGGTTATCAGAACGTAAACTGGTGCCGTGTTCCTCTTTGTGTTGTGACATTACTTGCCAGTCCTAACCCATTACAACATTTAGATTTACATTTTTTCCACTGAAAAACAACTTTGTTCTGATGCTAAAGAGCACCTCATTAGATATGAAATAGGACCCCATTACAAATTCACGAATGATTCATCTGTGAAGCCTGCAGATTCCTTCTGATTTTATCATTTCAAAAGCACTGCAATAACTTGCACCAGGTTTTCATCGGAGAATTCTTCACCTTATCTCTCCGCTGTTGCCAGTAAATTACTGAATCGCTTGCTACTAACTACTACTCTTTTTACCCACTTACGTCTTTAGCATTCAGTACATTCTTCTTTTTTTATGGGTCTTTATTGATTCACTCATTTCCATCTATTTTCTTCCACTTATTCGATTCAGGTTTGTGGGAGGCTGAAGCCTACCCCAGCTGTCATCGTGCGATAGGCAGGGTACATCCTGAACAAGTTCCCAGTCTGTTGCAGGACTAACACAGAGACAGACAACCAGTCACACTTCCATTCACACCTACAGCCAGTTTCAAATAACCAACCTAACAAGCATGTCTTTGGACAGTAGGAGGAAACTGGGGTATCCAGAGAGAACCCAGTCAGATATAGGGAGAAAATACATGTATATACACACACTTTTAACAATGTTAATTATGTTTTTGTCACATTACATTTTAGACATATTTCTTATCTTTAAAAATAAAAGGAAAACTCTGCAAAATACAGGAATATAACATTTAAATTTGTGCAGGCACAGAGGGACAGCATGCAAATTCTACACAGAAAAGTGGATTTGTACCCAGGACCCTCACAGTGCTAAATTACACTTAATCTGTGAATTTTTACTTGTGTCTGTAAAGCACTTTAGTCTACATGTGTCTATATTTCTTGTTTCTGGAACTGCATGGTGAACAAACTTTAACTTAATTTGAATATAACCAGTGTGATATGGCAAAAATTGATTTGTGCCAATTTTTTTTAAATTTCAGTTTGACTCCAAGTTAATGCTGCTTATGTAATGTTAGAGTTTATTCTAGTGTGAAAACAAGGAAGCAGATATTAAGTTTGTATTTTTACTCTACAGGTAAATATCAGGAGATCACACATGAAAGTGTGCACATGCCTGTTTGTGTATGATGACGAAACTGTGGGATTTAGTGTTTATTTTTCCTGAAAACTACAAAGAGAATTTTAGAGTGTCTGATCCATCTTTCTCACCTTGTCAATTTTATTTTGGCGCATTCTGTGCTGCAGGAACCCAGGATGATAATAACGGGGTGACAGTGTTCTGCATTAATTAGAACTGAGTCTACATGAACCTGGAAAGTAACAGAACAAAACTGCAATGAATTCAGGTAATTAAAAAAGTATATACGCGCCCACAGGCAGATGTAACCGAATGTCAAAAATTGATTTTGTTATTTTGTAGCAGTCAATGTGACACGAGGGCAACAAGTGTCACTTGTTGCTGAAATCGATGTGCAGCAGCATAATGAGTCCCACTGCTGTTGCAACCATTATGATGCCTTCAAGTGCTGTTGGAAATACTCTAAACACAGAAGAATGATGCAAGCAAAAAGGTAAATGTGAAATACAAATTTTATATAGCAGTGCCTCAAAGGTGTGTTGCTGAGGCAAAGATATCAACATTGTTCCTGGAAAACACTGCTTCCAGTATCATTATGCCCCACTTTGATCCCTGTTTAGGTTAGCTTTCATAAATGGGCCATGTTTTTATTTACATTTTAACAGTGTTACGCAGTGAGGGGTGGTGAGGGAAACATCAGACTTCACTCTATCTTAATTAAAGTAATTGTTTTATTATCTCTTGCCAACATCATACACATGGAGACAGTAACTTTTCAAAATGGCTCCCAATCCATTTCCTGCTCCCTTTAAATACTCTAAAGACACACCTTAATACAGACTGGCCTATAGAAGAGCTGCAATTGAGGCAGGCTTCCTCTTTACTGGGAAAACAAGATGGCCACCACAAAGGTAACCTGCAACACTTTGTTACTCAAATGCTTCCCAACAAACAGAAAAGCCGTGTGTGTGTGTGTGTATTTATTAATTATACACACACACACCATGGTTCTTATGCAGTGCTAGGATGTAAAAAAAGCTTGAATGTTTCAGTGAGAAAAGCCCTTGCCTCTTGGTTATCTTACATAAGAGCTGGGGATTTACGAAAAGAGGGTTGTTAAAGGTAACATGTAATTCTTACTCTTAAAACCCCCAAATTACTATCCAAAATATACAGAATGCTTTCTAAAACAGATGAATCAATATCACTTCCTATTGCAAAATGGGAAGCGGATTTATCAGTTAACTTAGATCTAAACTTTTGGTCTCAGATTTGCTTAAAAACCTTTCATCTAATTAGAAATCCCAGTCTTC
This sequence comes from Maylandia zebra, assembly GCF_041146795.1. NCBI lineage: Eukaryota > Metazoa > Chordata > Actinopteri > Cichliformes > Cichlidae > Maylandia > Maylandia zebra. The sequence goes on along the minus strand of NC_135174.1, from coordinate 16,578,878 downwards.
AATTAATTCAATACAAAATATTACATAGAGTGCACTATACAGGTCATCAGATGTTCAAGATGGGCTTTACGTCTACCAACAACTGCTCACACTGCCAAACCAATTCACCGGACAATTATATCCACGCTCTTTGGTTCTGTCCACCAGTTCAGAAGTTTTGGCGTGAGATATGTGAAGACCTATCGAAGTGTCTGAAATGTAACATTTCAACTTCCCCCTTAGTGTGTTTGTTGGGCAGCTTAGATAATGTCACTTCAGAAAAGAATATAGCCCATATGGTTTTCACTGCCCTATGCATAGCCAAGAAAACAGTCCTCATGAACTGGAAAAATAAAAAATAATCTTAATTCTAACCAATATAGAAATTATCTATTAGATTACATTAGTCTTGATACAGCCTCTGCCACCACATCAGATCAATTGCTCTGGGCTCCTTTGATCAGCTCCATCACCTAGTGGGGGTGGGGGGTCATAGTTTGGTCCCGCCTTCACTGTTGTGATTGGTGTGGGGGTAGGGACAGGCTTAGGGCGTCGGGGGGTTCCCCGGAGGCATTTTCCTGGGGGGGCTCAACCCGGGGTAGCGGTCATGTCCGGTTAGGGGCTCTGTTGGCTCTCAGGTGACTGTTTCCTCGCGGCTGTGTGCAGCGGGACTAGGGGAGGGTCTGTGCTGACGGACGTGGGTTACTGACCTGGTAGCCTGGCTGCCCCTGGGTGGGTCCGGGATGGGCGTGAGGTTCTGGGGGCGCTCCGTCTCTGGGCTGGGGCCCGGGCCGGGCCTCGGGGCTTGGGTCCTGGTTGGTGTGTTGCCGGGGTTGTGGGCGGGTGGGTGCATGGGGGCCCAGCCCTGGAGCAGGGTGCCGCCGGTGCATCGAGCCACCTGGGGGGCTCTTCAACTGGTGGGGAAGATTGTCACATCTTGCAGGAGCTTTCCTCTCCTCAGGGGCTCTCTCTACAGGAGGGGGAGATACAGGAGAGGTGGAGGTAGATCTCAGCCTGGGTGTTTGTCTTATGTAGTCTGGAAGAAGAGTGGATGGTGGGGTGGGTGCAGTTTTCTTTGTGGTGGGGTTGGGTGGACTGTCCTGGGCTCTGTGGGGCCGGGGGGCACTGCTGCGCTGGGCCCCGGTCTGGATGGGCCTGGGCCCCCTTTCCCTGGTGGGTCGCGGAGTATGGGGTGCCTACTGGGGTCAGCGGGGGAGCTGGCCCCAGGGAGGGGTCACTTGCCCCTCCCTTCCTTCCCTCCCCATCTCCAGCTGCCTCCCTCTTCCCGCTCCATCACAACCACCCACACATACAGGACCTTGGAATAGGGGTATGTCACCAGGGTGCAGAGGAGGCCACCCCCCCCGTCCCCTTCTGGCTGCCTCTGCCTCAATTTTATCCCACAACTTAGACATTCACATTACTCACATTCTCATTACACATACATATAGGATCTTGGGGGTGGGCACGATACACGGAATCCAAAGTACCATCAGGGTGTACACCCCACCCCTGGCGTCGTTGCCCACCTCTCAATGTTAAATACACGTAGACATTGAGGGCCAGCAGGAGGGACCATTTAATATTTAGTATTTACTGTCATATTCCCATATATCATTGTGATGTTGTTTATTCTATTACTCTTGTTCTCTTCTGCTTGTTTTCTTTTTTCTTTCTCAGCAGGTGACCCAGGTGATTGATATATGCATTTTTTTCTTCTTGTTTTTTTCTTTTTCTGCTCATTCTGTTGGTTTTTGTCTTTTGCCCTTCTCCCCCGTCCCTCTTCTCAGCTGTTTCTCTTTCCCTCTTTCTTTCTCCCCTTCTTTCCCCCAGTCAAGTCTGTCCCATATTCAGTAAGTGAAAATAAAATAAACAATAAAAGGTGAATCAAATGGACCATTATGGCAAGGCTGGGATGGTCAATTTGGTAAAGTAAATCCGTTGGGCATCTTTCTTTGCCTTTAGACAACAATTCTGATGGCAAAAGAGCCAAACGGGACAGGCGCCAAAAAAAAAAAAAAAAAAAGGTAACATGTAATACAGGTGCAAGGTCCTTGTTGCTGATGACCTTTTTTCCCCCAATTTTTCTAAATATTCAGAAAAAAAAGCACAAAATTATTTATTGATTTCTAAATGCCTCATTTGGCAATTGTGAGGTAAGTAATGTGTGGGTAGCAGGAGGTACAGTGAACAGTCTTGTGGGAGTGAAGGACAGGATAGACAGCACAAATCCTTGAGGTGTTTCAGGCACTGAGGACCAAAAATAAAGCTCCTTAACACCACAAACTGAATTCACATGACAAGAAATACCCAGATGGGAAAAAGTCACACTAACGGTATATTTTATACATATATATGTATTTGTGTGAGTGTGTGTGCCTATATATGAAGGTCATACTATGATTAGTTATTGATGTAAACACTGAAGACATCTAATGTTTCTTCATAATTATTTGACCCAGTATGAACCATCCAGATCCCTCAGGTCATCTGGATCCGGTCTTTTATCAGTTCCCAGAGTCAGAACCAGACACGGAGAAGCTGCATTCAGCTTTTATGCTCCTTATATCTGGAACAAACTCCCAGAAAGCCTCAGATCAGCTGAAACACTCAGTTTATTTAAATCCAGGTTGAAGACTCACCTGTTCTCAGCTGCATTTGAATAAAGCACCAAATCCACACTTTAAGCTTAAATTTCAAAACTTACATTTAACTACTGATTTTATCTACTGTTCTGATTTTATCTGTTTTGATTTTATATACTGTTGTTTGTTTGTTTGTTTATTAATTAGTTAGTTAGTTTATTTGCTTGTTTTAATCAATTTTAAATCATGCTTTTTATTTGTTCTTGTTTCTAATGTCTCTGTAAAGCACTTTGAATCACCTTGTTGTTGAATTGTGCTATACAAATAAACTTGCCTTGCCTAACCAGAGGCACAGAGAGTGTGTGTGTGTGTGTGTATCTATCTGTGGACGTGCCATGTGTACAAAATAAGCTTCTGTCTTACACTGCCTTTAATTTTCACTCATAATTATCATCTATAAAAACCATGTAATGATCCACGATAGAGACAGTGCAGAGCAGAAATGGAAAGTGGAGGTGTGTGCAATATGGCACTGTCCATCTGGCCCGTTAGAGTCTTTAAACAACACTGATTTTTGAAAGTCAAAATGGATGCCAAGTACTCAGAAATGCACACTTGTGCACTGTGAGCCTTTATGATTATTTACTAACTAATCACAGAACAACAGCTGGAGCTTTGAATCTGGTAGCCGCATGCATATCCCCTTTAAACAATTAATGGTTATGTGTATGAAATACAAATTTTATCCAAAAAAAAAAAAAATAATTATTTTCATTCATATACATATATACATACATACATACATATATATATTATATATACACGCACACGCATATGCATGCACATACACACACACGCATATGCATATACACACACACACGCATATGCATATACACACATATATACATATTATTCTCGCTTGGTATTTATAACAGGAATATTTTTAAATGCACTACATGCATTCAAGTCAGTTTGGAGAGTTTGCAACAAAATTGTTAATAAAGAATATTTTCTAAAAATCAGCAAATTACTTTGGTACTTTTTAACAGTGCAAGATAAACAAATTTCTACAATCAGCTTTGTTTGGCACAACGATCAAACAAACACATCTAGCTGCTTAACAGCCGTTTAAAGATAGAACTGGAATCAAGTAGTGATTTGGTTTAACATCTGTTCAAAGCTCATGCAATCTGAACCACATTGTCACACCCTCTAAATAAGGAGACAGGTTTACTATAAAGTAAAGTTTAGGACGTGCTGGTGATGTTGTAGCATCCTGTACTGCTAACATAAGAAAGCAGGAGACGGGCTAACAGAAAACTCTGAAACACTGGTGTCCAAGGAGCTAGCTAGATAAAGCCAAAGTGTATCAGTTTAACTGATAACATCCAGAAATTCAAATTTTATTTGTCACGTACACAGTCATACACAGTACGATATGCAGTGAAATGCTTAGACAACTGCTCGTGACCTAAAGAAAAAAAAAGGAAAAGGCTATGAATAAGATAGGAAATAAATATGAAAAATTAAAAAGGGTAAATTTAACTAGGAAGGAATAAAATATAAAAAATTAAGGTTAAAAATGAAAACTGTACAACACAAATTAGAATGAAGGGTAAATTTAACTGGGAAAGAATAAGATAAAATATATAAATTAAAGTTGAAAATAAAATAACTGTACAACAAAATACACAATACACAGTATAGAACTACATAGGAATGTATGAAGAGAGATTTTATATATATGCGGGATCTACCAAGGAGATGCTCTGTCCCCACTGCTGTTCTGCATAGGCCTGAACCCCCTCAGTGAGATCATTAACAAGACTGGCTACGGATACCGACTACGGAACGGAGCAGTTGTCAGCCACCTCCTGTACATGGATGACATCAAGCTGTATGCCAAGAGTGAACGAGACATCGATTCACTGATCCACACTACCAGGCTATACAGCAATGACATTGGAATGTCGTTCGGACGGGAGAAGTGTAGTCGGATGGTAACAAAGAGAGGGAAGGTAGTCAGAACTGAGGGGGTTGAACTACCAGAAGGCAACATTGCAGACATAGAGGACAGTTACAAGTACCTGGGGATCCCGCAGGCAAATGGGAACCATGAAGAGGCCGCTAGAAAAGCTGCAACCACCAAGTACCTGCAGAGGGTCAGGCAAGTCCTGAGGAGTCAGCTGAATGGTAAGAACAAGATCCAGGCCATCAACACGTACGCCCTGCCCGTGATCAGGTACCCTGCTGGGGTAACAGGCTGGCCAAAGGAGGAGATAGAAGCCACTGACATAAAGACAAGAAAGCTCCTTACCATGCATGGAGGGTTTCACCCCAAGTCCAGCACCCTGAGGCTGTACGCTAAGCGGAAGGAAGGGGGCCGGGGACTGGTGAGTGTCAGCACCACAGTCCAGGATGAGACAACGAAAATCCAAGAATACATTGGGAAGATGGCCCCAACTGACCGAGTGCTCAGTGAATACCTCAGGCAGCAGAAACCCAAGAAAGAGGAGGGAGACGAGGAACCATCATGGAAGGACAGGCCCCTGCACGGTATGTACCACCGGCAGATAGAGGAGGTGGCTGATATCCAGAAATCCTACCAGTGGCTGGACAAAGCTGGACTGAAAGACAGCACAGAGGCACTAATCATGGCAGCACAAGAACAAGCTCTGAGTACAAGATCCATAGAGGCTGGGGTCTATCACACCAGGCAAGACCCCAGGTGTAGGCTGTGTAAAGATGCCCCAGAGAATGACCGAGCTAAGATCCTGTGGGACTTCCAGATACAGACAGACAAAATGGTGGTGGCTAACCAACCGGACATAGTGGTGGTAGACAAACAGAAGAAGACGGCCGTAGTGATTGATGTAGCGGTTCCGAATGACAGCAATATCAGGAAGAAGGAACACGAGAAGCTGGAGAAATACCAAGGGCTCAGAGAAGAGCTCGAGAGGATGTGGAGGGTGAAGGTAACGGTGGTCCCCGTGGTAATCGGAGCACTAGGTGCGGTGACTCCCAAGCTAGGCGAGTGGCTCCAGCAGATCCCGGGAATAACATCGGAGATCTCTGTCCAGAAGAGCGCAGTCCTGGGAACAGCTAAGATACTGCGCAGGACCCTCAAGCTCCCAGGCCTCTGGTAGAGGACCCGAGCTTGAAGGATGAACCGCCCGCAGGGGCGTGCTGGGTGTTTATTTTTTTTATGTGTGTGTGTGTGTGTGTAAGAACTGTATGTGTGGGTCAGTACTGTGTGGTGGTGTGATTGAGAGACCGTATCGCCTGCAGGAAGAAGCTCCTCCTCAGTCTCTCTGTGTTGGTCTTCAGGGAGCGGAATCGCTTTCCTGACCTCAACAGAGAGAACAGTCCGTTGTTGGGATGGCTGAGGTCCTTCACGATCTTCCTGGCCTTGGTCCAGCACCACCTGCTGTAGATTGAGTGCAGGTCAGGGAGCTCGGAGCGGATGGTGCGCTCAGCTGATCACACAACCCTCTGTAGAGCTCGTCTGTCCTGCATGGTGCTGTTCCCAAACCAGGTTAAGATGTTTCCCGCCAGGATGCTCTCTATGGTGCACGAGTAAAAGTTCCTGAGCACCTTGGAGGGCAGTTGGAAGTCTCTCAAACGTCTGAGGTGGTAGAGATGCTTTTTCACCACGGTGTTGATGTGACAGGACCATAACAGGTCCTGCGTGATGTGAACTCCGAGGTATTTGAAGCTGTCCACTCTCTCCACTGGGCACTCGTTGATGACGGGGGTCTGGTAGTTCCTCTCCTGCTTAGTGCTGAAGTCCTATATCAGCTCCTTTGTCTTACTGATGTTTAGAAGGAGGTTGTTCCTCTGGCACCAGTTCTCCAGATTCCTAATCTCCTTCAGGTAGGCCGTCTCGTTGTTATCAGAGATCAGGCCCACCACGAAGGTGTCGTCAGCAAACTTGATGATGGTGGTGGAGCTGGTAGTGGCCACACAGTCATATGTGTACAGAGAGTACAGCAGGGGGCTGAGAACACACCCCTGGGGGGCTCCAGTGCTGAGAGTGGTGGAGGCTGAGACATGTCCGCCCATCCTTACTGCCTGTGGTCTGCCAGTTAGGAAGTTGGAGATCCACTGACACATAGATGAGCTGAGTCCCAGATGCTCCAGCTTGGTGGTGAGCATGGAGGGAATTATGGTATTATATTATATATATTTTTAAGATAAGAAATATTGATCTTTGTTTAAAGTACGGTGGCCCTGAGAGGCCAAACTGACTGCAACTTAAGAAAACACCAGCAATAAGAAAAACGATGCAAAGGCACATAAAACACAACGGAAATAGGAAAAAACAAAACACAAACACACATGCACGGAGAGGAAATAAATAATCACTGAACTTTGTACAATAAATTGTCGCATTGCTCATTGTAACAGAAAAATCGTATTTGACTACAGAAACAATGTTCCTTTATGACACTTTACACCCAACACAGGTTCATCAGTCACAGCAGATTCTATGGGAATCCCAGCTTATTCTAGTAAAAGATCCTAAAACTTATTTGAGTGGAACAGTAACTACTGAGATGAGTATTTATGGTGATGATCAACTCCCCATGAATGTAGTTCTCTAAAGCAATCAATTAGTGCTTTACTGGATCAGATTTCCAAGCTGAATTTTAGTTTACTAAAAATTCACAGCATAACTATCTGTAAACTGTTTGATTGTTTTCACTTTACAAGAATCATTTCACTTACACTATGCCCCACACTTTAAGAGATGCTGCCTTACAGAACTGGTTATTTTTCAAACCAAAGCAAGAAGCATGATTGTCATTTTTAGTCCTTTTTCAGTTAATATCATATATAAAAACATTTATATGCTCTGAAAGTAATTTAAATGTTTTTATTGTTCAAGCCCATCAGAGTAGTAGTGGATCTTTCATGTACATTTCAGGGTAACTTTCCATTAAGATTTCCACTTAACTTTGAATCGATGTCCTGCTAAAAGGTACACTTGCTTTACTCAGTTACAGTTTTAGATAAAGACAAATATTTATGAAAAAACAAAATCCATCTTTGCATCATTATGCAATTTTGCTCCCAGTTCTACATCAATCTCTACTTATGAACTGTTGTGATCTCAAGGTTTTCATGACAAGGGTGTGGTCCAAAAGTAGAGATGGACTGATCCAATATTACGTATCGGTATCGGTCCGATACTGACCTAAATTACTGGATCGGATATCGGAGAAAAATAAAAAATGTAATCCGATCCATTAAATATCACGAAAGCACCTCACAAAACTTGCAACACGCCGTAACTCACCTCAGAACGTTAGCACGTCGGAGCAGTATGCATCACGTGATAGAGCGGCTGTGGCATGCGGGACCTGTCGGTGGTCTGGATAGCATGTGGAGCTTCGCTAGCAACCTGGCATTTCATCTCCGACAAAGTTATCCCCGAGAGAAGTAAAGCAAGTGTGTAAGTCCATCTCTGAATGTTTGTAAAGCATTCCTGCGTTAAGCTTAACAAGCGACTGCCTCTCGCTCTCCGGCTGCTACTTCAATCGTGAAACTGCTTAATGATCAGCTGATCGGCTTTTCTGTCGCAAGTCCGTCTGTCTTGTTTGTTTTTGCCCCACTTTGCACCAGAAAGAGGAAACCAGCGGCTGAACAACAGCAGCACGTTTAAGCTTGATAAGCTGTTGTTAGAATTTATTTAATATTACTTTCTACACCAGGATCTTTTTCTACGTAGCTGACGCTGGTAACTGTGCAGGGGCGGATCTAGCAAAGTTTAGCCAGGGGGGCCGATAGGGCATGAACAGGGAAAAGGGGGCACAAAGACATACTTTTCTTTCTTACTCTCATTTAAAATGTCGAGCTTTTAATAAATAATTATCTGACACCCAAAGTTTTAATTTGATGTAAAATGAATAGAAGTCAATTACTGTATATAGTGACTATTAAGTCTAATATACCCTAGTAAGCTATAGTACTTTTTACTTTGGGATGGTACCATCTGTGCTGTCTGCAATTTTGTTGAAGAAAGATGTTGAATCTATTTAATATTTCTTGAAAAATAATTGATTTCTGTGCATTTTTTTCACATTTCATCAAATTAAGGTTGATTACGTCGATTAAGCATCATGAGGTGGAGCGTGAGGGGTGGTTCCCTATTTTTTATTTATTTATTTTTGTTGTTGCTGGGAGTTGGAACCCTATTAGTTAGGTTGCTTAATATTTACGCTAAGTACTCTTTAAAATACCAGAATAGTGAGGATGGTGTAGGTTTAAGTTTATTAGATTGATCAGTATTGCTGAACTATGAAATATTTTTTTTGTATACAGGTATAACAGAATAGCTTTAGTGTAGTTGTTGTTTTAAACTTGAGTATGAACTTGCAGACTTGCAAAATGCAGCAAGATATTTAAAAAAACAGTTTTGTTGATTAAAAAACACTATATCGGATTCATATCGGTATCAGCAGATATCCAAATTTATGATATCGGTATCGGTATCGGACATAAAAAAGTGGTATCGTGCCATCTCTATCCAAAAGTGTCCTTCAAAGATAAGCAGCATTTCCTGGCAAGACACCAAGCAGCAGGTTTCAGCGTTTTAATAGGAGCTGGTTTTCATATGCATTATGATGCTTTTGATAAACAAAACAGGCTCAAATGACTACTTAAAAGGCCTCAATTTCCTGATTACTTTCTGGAGAAAGAGTGTTTTGGCACATCTGTTGAGCCTAACATCAATTTGTCTGTCCCCGTTGGACTATTTATTTCTAAAGCCTTATATCACCATTCAGCAGCAAAGATGAATAAATAAATAAATAGACAAGTTTGTTTTTCTCAATCTGCCACGAGACACAAAAAGACAGGGCCACACAGAGGATGAAAAACTAAATCAAGTCTATTCATCAAGCAACTGTACGAGCCATTTTACCTCCAATACTGACAACCCAGCAAAACCTCAATTCATCAGTTTAGATAAGAAGAGTTTTGCCAAAGATCATAAAAATATCTAAAAATAAATTAGCATCCTTCTTAAAAAAAAGAAGAAGAAGAAAAGAAAATACACATGTCAAATATGATCTTTTTGTTTTTGTTTTAGTGTTATTGAGATTGTGACAACAGTAACACTCAGGCACGCAGAAAATAAGAGTGTATAACACTGGATATAAAGCTTATTGTATACTAAGGACAACAGAGCATGCCAGTAAGAAAGTAAGGAAAGTAGAGAAATAAACAAAAACAAAACAGAAAAGATGATCTGATCTTCCAATATAAATTCTACTGGTGTATTTAGAAGTTTATATTTCTATGCATTTCTCTCTCACACACACACACACACACACACACACACACACACACACACACACACATGCAGTAGAAAAGTCAGATGACATACTATCTAAAATCTGAGGCAGTGTCACTACAGGCCACCTTATAACACTGTATTTCAAAAGCTTCATGATAAACATGATTATGATTTAATATTAGCAGTATTTAAATATGTATATATATATTTTTAGTATTTAATTAATATTTTATTTAATTATATTTAACTATTTTTCATGAAGAATAGGTCATATGTAATTCATATCTGATTACATATTTTGTGTATATAAAACAATAAAAGTAAGTTACCTACATTAGTTGGCATATCAAAATCTAGTCAGTCGCTCTCTCGCTCTGTAGACATATAGATATATATATTTATACACATATATGTAGAAATGTATGAATATGTGGGTTTACATGTAGACAGATTTATGCATTTGCATCTTGTTACTTGCAGTGTGTGTGTGTGTGTGTGTGTGTGTGTGTGTGTGTGTGTGTGTGTGTGTGTGTGTGTGTGTGTTTTCATTTCCTACAGTATCAGGTGCACAAGAGCCTTAGGGTTTATACAAGTATGCACGCCCAATCAGCCTGTATTTGCTGTTCGTGTGTGCGTGGAACAACCTAATTATCCACGTTTTTGTGATGCCAGATGAAAGAGCTGAATTATATACTCATACCTGACACTTAACAGACAAGACACTTATGCACATGCACAAGAGATTACCCGGCAAAAGAATGTCATTGGCAGAGGTTTAGTTTGCTTTAAGCCTCATTTAGATTATTTTGTTTGTTCCAATGAGAAACACGAAGAGGGAATCTGAACAACAAACTGCACATAGTTTCCAGACTGCTGCACAAGGTTGTTTTGAAAACAATCCACATTAGGGCCTTTTAAACAAAACAGCTGGTGAACAAAAAACTTTGGGGTTCATCTAAATGTTAACATGAAGACCAAAATGCTACGTTCTACCTGCCTTACACTGTTCACATTCCTCATCAGCTTCCCAAAATTAATTGTTTGTTCCATTGTTTCAGAACGCACAACAGTTACTATAGTGTTGAACAGCATGCAGCCAGACTGCAGATCAGATCTGCTGTATCTGTACATCGCATCCTTTGGAAAGCTCTTGGAAATATGCCTTGCAGTTATAAGCCTCGAACAAGCCAAGCTAAAATTTACATCTGTCTCTCCGTCTGCTCCTCATTACTTATGGAAATGAAAAACAAACAGAAAAATTATTATCAAAGTGATTCGTTTCTTGAGGCCTAAAATTGTGTTTTGTGTCGTCGTAGTGATCTTTGGATCAGTAAAATCTAATCAGTTCATCCTTGAATTCAATCAGGCTGCCACAGTTTTTCTGTAAAAACCCACAAGAGTAACTCCCTTCATAAAGACATACTCTGAAAATATACACGTGCATTTGCTCATCCTGTCTTTTGAAGTTCACATGTAAATTTACTTTTATTCGCTCACTTGCTTCCTTAAGAATGTTGGTTGGTAATATGTTGGTTGGTAATAGACTGGTTACACCAACAGACCAATTGAAGTTAGCAGTGGCTACTTGTTGCTATGAAGAAGGGAATTTCTAATTATAGACTCAAGTAAAGCTTGACTCTGAGCAGGAAAGAGGCTGTTAAATTTTCCTTACAGAATGTTTCAAAATAAACTGACTGAAAATAAACTGGAATATTCCCCATTATTCTAAATGTCTAAGTACTGCACTTGATAACACAGATTTAGATTCTTATTTTCATTGTTCAGCTGACCAGTCATAAGCATTTGGGAGCAAAACTTCTGTAAATTAGTTTGTTTGGCTTACCTTGTGTTACCTGGTTACTGCGAGCTGAGGAGGTTGCTTGCTGAAATTGGTTGCACAGAGATATTTGGCACTGCATCGTAAAAACTCCTTCATGTGGCCGCTTGCAGACTTTTCGTGGTTCCCCGTACTTTGCAGGCACTTATCTTGCCAACTTTTCCCTAAGCAGACACCACCTGCCTTTATATTTAACGTTTTGCAAAGTTTTTCACTTACAAGTGAAACAAGCAGATTTCCAAAGGTACAACTTTTACTTTGACTGTGTGGTCCATTTCTGGTTTGCATCACTCTTTTAAGCTTTTATCCCATGTCTTGTCAATCGGCAATCAGCAACTACAGTACAAGGAAGTTATTTTACCCATCAATACCTCACCAACTGGTTTGGGAATACACATTTCTCCCTAGTGAAGAGAGGCTGCCAGGGTGTCACCAACGACTGACTCAGAATAAGTGAGACCTAACATGAAATTAGTATTTTTTTTAGCGGAGAATATTATATCACAAACAAAGGTAAAGTTCACCCTAAAGCCCTGTTTAGAAGCTTGAATGGCTTTACCATGGCAACAAAGTTCAAAATCAAGAAAATATTCAAGTATATCCATAAAAATGTAATGAAAGCAACAAATGCACCTACAGAACCGACTGTAACTGCTGACTTCTGCTCTCGTTTTTGTCTCGAAAGTTTTACAGAACTTATGTAAGCTGTAGAGTGCATAGCCAGTGCATGCAAACACTTCTGCAATGGTAGGGGTTTTTTTTGTTGTTTTTTTCCCACACCTCCATGGTCCACCAACACAAATGTTTCACTCCTTTGGCCTAATTAGCCCTCTTCCCAGGACTCTGCGGGCTTTACCCTGAGCAGAGGTCTAACTAACATGAATGATTAAAAGTTAGCAATCCTTCGCCTATTGTAGAAACCAGTGTATAAGTAGCATTCACATGACCCCACATTCTGCTAATTATGGCACTGCTGGACATGGGTTTAAGATACTTTCCAAGATACTTTCCCACAAGTTACTTTCTTTTTTCTAGTATATAAACAAAAACCTTACTTTTTTTCCACACATCTATGAACAAGCATACTCCTAGTTGGCCACTGTCAACAGAACATTTTTGGAATTTAAATGTGCGCACATCTGGTAAGAATTCACAGTACTAAGCCTGTGATTATATGCATCACATTGTCTTTTGCACAGATGTGACATTAGAAAACATATGTCTCGAATTAAAAACAAATACAAATTAGTGATTTTATTGTGTGTTCCTTTACTTACTTTATATTTTATTTTACACTTTTCACACTGCTTTTGCATTGTTGTCTAATTTTTGTAAAATAATTATTAACATGGTGTAATATGCCATGTGCTGCTGTTCATCTGAGATTGTATTTAGCTAATTCTATGACTATATTCTTGCTAATAAATATGATTATTTTCATCAGGTCTTGATCTTTAAACCCTTCTTCAAGGTGTACTTTTCACCATGCCGGTCAATAGATACTAAGAAATTTTACAAAAGGAGTTTTTCACTTTTTCATCTGTCTTAAAAAAAAAGGAGCATTGGACCAAATAAGATTTGACAATATTTGTGCTCAGGAGTGTGGGTTGTAGGGGAAGTTGGCGATAAATAGCATATTGCTGCAGGCCTGTTCAACTAAAACAAACAAACCAAAAAATAAATAAATAAATAAAAAATCAAAACCTGCTCTTTGCAGAATCCTTTGGAAGAACTCAATTGCCAGAAGCATGACAGCAAAAAGGGAAAGGAAAACAGAGGGATGCATGAATGGATGCATGCATGCATGGATGGAAGGATGGATGAAGCTGCAATAAAACTTGGAGATAAACTTCAGATTGCTGCAGGGCTGTTCAATTCACTGATCCTGAAAACCAGAAAAACAATCTGTTTTTATCCCCCAGCCATGCCAATAGTCCTGTGCGTCTACCTTTCTTTCCTCTTGTTTGACTCGTCCATCACTACCGCGCATCCCTCCGACCCCAACCTCTCAAAATCAATTTTTCTTGATCCATCTGTCTTTATCACTTCCTTCTCTCACTCTGTGTCTTCTTTCTTTTTCCCATCTTTCTAGATTTATTTTTCTTCCCACTGATTATCTCTCTCTCTCTCTCTCTCTCTCTCTCATTCTGGTCCTTTGGGAAATCAAAGAACTTGAATAAGTTTCACATCACCACGGGAACAAAAAACTCATATGGTCGTCATGGGAACACACACTCATCCTGTCACCGCAGGAACCGTTTCATTCAGTAGCCAGGGGAAACGTGACGATTTCATGTTCTTGGTCCCTTTGATTGGCCTGCCAAGAGGAAATGCCAATTAAATATAGCTGTAAGCCATACAAAACTCGCTGAAGTTCAGAAACTTCTGAGAAAGAGAACAGAGTAGAAAAGATGAAGGTTACAGCTGGATTTAAAAAAAAAGACTCACTCATCAATCAACAGACCTGTGGATAGTGGGGAATTAACATCTAAATGTACTTGTATATTGTTCACATGTTGAAATAAATTACCAATCAATCAATCAATCAAAAAGCAGAGAAATGTCAAGGACAAAGACATAAAGGATGTTTTATGTATTTAGTTTAATGATATATCCCGCAGTTTGCTTGTCCACCCTAAAGCAGTGCTTCCTTGGTAAATAGATACTCCTCTTTCTATTGGTTCAGCTTGGTTTGTTTTTCCACCTTTGACATGTGTGTATTCTCCACTATAATAACAACTACAACAGATTCAATGCAAATTATTTTTTGTTATGCAGGCTGTGTTTTGATTCTGACTTTGATGTGAACTCTGAATGTGTTGAACCAAAGTTTAAGCTCCACAGCAGTGATGTAATTGCATTGTTGTACTTTGTCATGTTTCTCAGGTCTTTGTCTGAATTTCTTATGAACATTACTTGTCATGTTCTCATGTTGTTGCTAAGGATTGTCTTATTGCACTGGAGTCACACTGGGTTAAATATTTACACTTGGGTTTTAAGGGGTATTTATTATTTTCTTCATTATTTTATTTACGGGTTGTACGGAAGCCCCAAACGCAATTTCATTGTTCTCTGACAATGACAATAAATACTTAAATAAATAAATAAATAATTTCACCCCAATCCTATCATGTTTCTCATAAAAAGTCATAGTTATTGACATTGAATTACATGAATTATTTTGTCACTGGTAGATTGCCACTGGTCTGCAAGATGAAGCTTTTATTATTATTTTGTGTTTGCAACATAATAGTCGTAATTTACACAACAGCTGGGAAAGTAGTTGGAGAATGTTTGCAGACTAGTCTGCCATTGAAAGTATGAGCTTCTGTGTGAATCAGCTTGGGACCAATGAAATCACACGGAGATATTTGGTGCAGCTACATATACTTCTTTGTGACCAATTTCACTTTGCTAACAGTTGCCAGGGGCTTGCTGACTGGTCTTCAGGTATGAGCGACCGCTCATCGACTGGTTGTAGAACACAGCAAGCGGTTCCAATGTGGTCACCAATCACTCTCTAGACTTGTGTCATTCCACCAAAAAGTTAGCAATCAGTAACAACCAATACCAACCCAGAATAATATTATATCAAATTCAACATAAACATGGAGAGAAATAAATATTTGCTTTGAAACTGACACAAACCAGTAACAATTTACACAGATTTCCTAACAGCTTATATTTCTATATTTCATTATCATCACCGTTCATATTAGTAGCAGTAGCACGAACATTTTATTAGTGCCTATAAAGAACTTAAATGTCTCATTCTGCATGACCATATTCTACATTTAACAGGCATTTAGCTGAGAATTTACCCTCAATAACCTCCTAATTACTGCTTACTGATGGCAAATATTATCAGTGATCAATAGGGAAGTTCTTGTGTATGCACATATAGAAGTGCAAGTTACTTCAATTCAAATATTTTTTAAATCAATATATTCAGCGTCCTCTCCAGCCTCCAATCCCTGACTTTGCCTCCACAATGGTAGACTTCAGCGAGTGACAGTAGTGCTTGCTCTGTGCAGTCTCAATTCACTGTAGTAGCACATAAAGCAGCTCACCACCTGCAGAAAATACAGGTTGGCCTGAATGTTACAAATAAGAGCGTGGTTATTGTGCACTGGTAAATCAATGGCAGACTGACTCACTCTCCCAGACAGATACAAAGAAAACATCTAAGTTGTTTAGCTGCCTTTAATGTACCTGATGCATCTGCTCAAGTAAAATCTATATGTGGGGAAGCAGCGAGTTTAGGCAGTACATTTGGTCTCAGTCTTTTAAGAAACTTGAAGAAAAAAATAGATGTGTTCAAAAATATCTGAAGGGCTTCATTAATAAATGAAGTGTGCTCTGCTTCATTGTTCTGCTACCACTGAATAGACATATTACTGGCACTGCACTTCTTGTAAACATCTGCTAGACTACAGTCGGGAAGCATCACTGCTATGAATATAGTTTTACACATGAAGCTCCTCATTAAACATCCCATCAAGTCTTCCTGTGACGCATTTGTGTCTCTTCTGCTCCTTTCTTTCCATCTCATTGTGTGTTGAATCACCTTAGACAAACATGTGCACCCACGTGGTTGAATGCGTTTCGAAATTTGTAATTATCAGTGTAATAATTAGTGCTGCATTTAAATGAGCATTGAAAAGACTACATGTCAGAAAGAGCTGCTGACCTTGCTACGAACCCAAGATACACACAAATACACACAGGTGCCCAGTGAAACTGAGTATAATAAGGCATGCGCACAGTCACACAATTACTCAGATTAAAAGACATCCACGGTATGTGGGTCTCAATGATCTCGGCTGAGTGGGTGCACGCCTTTTGTGTTGGTGTGCGTTATTCTCAGAAATGCAGGGAAAAGAGGTGGGAGCAGAGGCACTGGAAGTAATTATAGGCATAACATTTACTCATTTAACATTTAAATTAAAATCTGTCTCACTGGTAACAGTGAGGTTATGTAGGAAGAACTTCTATACCAGCTCCTATATTTATTTGGTGTTACAGGCTACATGAGAAAACCAAAAAAACTGCTCCAACTGCATTTCAAATGTAAAGTAATACTTACTGAAAAGTAGACCATTTTTTATGATTAAAATATGATTAAAGCCTATAATAAAAAATTCTTAAAGGTAAAAAATATACAGTATAGGTGTAAAAGAAGTCATAATACAGTCCAGCTACTCAACACAATAACAAAGGGTTCTGGAATAGGACCTTCCTCACATCAGACAGGCAACTATCAACTCACCATGCTCTTTAAATTCAAAGTCTGTCTGTTTTCTAATCCTTTCAAATCATGATGAGAATCCGAGTTAGTGCAGGATGTCGTTGTGCACAACTGTTAAATCAAGTTCAAACAACAACAAAACGGAAAGAGCGCCCACCTTATGGCACTATTCAGCAGTTTGTCCTTACAGAGTTGGATTTTTAAAAAGGCAAATTAATGAAAGTTCAGAATGAAACAACAATTTAAAAAAAATATCAATATATTTATTTAATCGGCCGATGCTACTGTGACATTGTTCAACGCAACGCAGAAGGTTGTATCACCATTACACTAAATAAACTGCACTGGTAGTTACCACAATCATTTTTATATTCCTGTAATGGTTAATCCACCAGTATATCATTTAAATTAAATGATATTTTTAATGCTAAAAATATAATTAAAGTAAATGTGTTATCCATAAATTGTCAAATTCGCTGCTTCATAAAAAAATTTTTCATTGAAATGCCAAATCACAGTTATTTACTTGCATTTATGAACAGAAAATTTCATTTTAGAGGTTGAATGTTATGTCTGATTAATTATTGATGTGAAAGGTGTCTAGTGGGTATAAAAACGTGAATTCAGTGAAAGCAGTCATTTTATAGTCTTAAACAAGTTTTTACCAGATTTCAAAAATATTTGTTTTGATGACAGACTTATAGACATGCATGAATTTGTTAAGCATTGACATACAAGGACAAATGACTTTTTTTGGCCTTGTCGACCTGGAAATGATTAGTACTATACTGTTGTTATTGCTGCCATAGAATACGTTCTCAAATCTAGGATAAGTAAAGTATATATTACTGTGCTATTTGGCTAATCATGAATCCTCTCAAGGCGCTTATTCAACAGATCAAATCAGTGAAGTTGGTGTTGTAAAAGGTCTTGGCCCAGTACATTTCTAATAAACGTCAATGTAAGTAATCTCTGATGAGCACACCTGACCTTTCTGGAATCTTGACCTCTGCAGGCTTATTACAGAATAACAAAAGCCTTTAAGACCTTTCTATATTAAACAATGACACCCAGAGTGTTTACATTGTTATACATGGAGGAAAGAGGGAGGCTGTTTCAGTTTGTCTGTTCAGAATCAGAATCAGAATACTTTATTGATCCCTGGGGGAAATTATTTTTTGTTACAGTGCTCCATTTTAAACCAACATTAAGACAAGACAGACAATACGCTAACTAAGAATAGTACAATAAATGTTGCACTTTAAACAGACAAAGTAAAATAAAATAAAAAAAAAGAGCTATGGGAATTGATTACCAATTTCCTTTCCTTGGGATTTGTAGAAGTGCAATTAATACGTGTTTGTATGGATATGGGCGTATCTGTGTTGTTGATGAGGTGAATCCTAATACTCTCTGACAGCAATTATGATAGTCCCACAGAGACACGCATGTGCTGGCATTGCAGACCTCACAGGTGACTCATTACTCAACAGATGGCATTGAGAGTTGAAAAACAAAAGCAGACACACAAAACGCAGGATAACCTCGGCCTCCCAAGCATACACACATTTCCCAAACCCATAACTCCTCCTTGTCCTTGGTTGCCCTGTGTAATGAATTAAACATCTATCACACGCCCCCACAAACACAAGAAAATTCAAAGACAGACAAGAAGTCAGATCCCTTTGCCCTTAGCTAACCTATGATATTTTAGAAACCTGTCACCGGCTCTTATGAACGAAGGATACAGTTAGAAAAACAAAGGCACAACAGCTCTACGTATGAGAACTATTTAACATGTTTCAGAGGGGAAAAAAGGCCAAATTACAGATTTAGATTTTTTGTTATACTTTGTCTTTTCTCTCATGAAAGACAGTTCTTGTCAATACAAAATAATAGTCATAGATTGGCCTCCCCAGAGCCTGGACCTCAACATTATTGAACTAGTGTGAGATCACCTTGGCAGGCAATGTAACAAAAGGCAGCCAGCATCCAAAGAAGATCTTTGAATGTCCTTCAAGAAGCTTGGAGAATTATTCCTGAAGACTACTTAAAGAACATCAGGCTATATTAAAGAATAAAGGCGGTCATACCAAATATTGACTTTAAAGCTTCTTAGATTCATACAAAGTATGTTTTTGCCTTATATACACTGTGTTTCCATGTATGTTTGCATGTTTCAATAAATTGCTGCTTCTATTTCAAGCAGTATCACAGCAAAGTGTGAACTTGGACACATCGGTCCACCGTGTCCATGCATTGGTCTCGCTTTGTCTCTTCAAGGCGTGAAATGGACAAGTTGGAGTTAGCGGCAGTACCAGCAGAGGGAGACATTTTATATAAGGCAAAATAATTACGTGAAAGTGTTTAAAAAGACTTCACTAACACATTTACATCTGCATACATATTAGCCACCTAGCTTATTTGTTTCTGGCATTAAGGACGTGGTTTGTACTTCAGACCTTCCTTGGTATAACTGGATTGTGCTGCATATCTATAAATCTGTAAGTGTTTATCTGACAGACACTAATAGTGCTTGTAATTGATTACCTTCTCTTTCGCTGTGAATTTTTTGCTTATGAAGAAATATACAATACAAATATATGAAGGGATAATATGAACACAGATGTGGCGTCTGTGTTTTCATGCATCAGCGAAGCAAACGAGCAAAAACCGCCTGTAGGGTGGGCGTTTGCTAATAGAAAAAATTTTTTTAGTGCTGTGAAAAAGTATTTGCCACTTTCCTGAATTCTTTTTTTTTTTTGCATCACAAACATTTTATAATTACTTATATAGTAACCATCAACAATTATATTTGCATGTAATTATTTGTTTTACTGGGGTTGATCAATTTGGGTAGCTCATTACTAAGCCTTCAGCTTGAAGGAGGGACAGCTTTTGGCAGAAAACCAGAGACGAACGGGGAAATGATGTCTACTTGTTGCTATTTGTATATCTGCATTTGGCATTTCTGTTTCTGTGTGCATTTCTTCGAGATTCTGTGAGCGAGAGAGAGAGTGTGGGTGAATGTGTTTTAATACTAATGTGCCTCCTCTGGCTGTATGTGTTTTCCTAATGTACGGCCACATGCTGTGAGTACACAAGCTATCACAAAAAGCATCCCTCTCAACAAGTACAAACAGCAGTGGAAAGAAACTGCTGGGATACCATACACACAGACACATGCACAAACATGTTCAGCCGCCACTAAGAGCCTATTAAGAGTGTACACGCTGCTATTATTTGTTTAAAAAAAAAATGTGAAAAACATAGAAATGCAAACACAATTTGTCTGGTTGGTCAAAAACGCAGTAGGCGTTTGTTACTTTGTTATCAGATTACAACAGAAAACATTATTACCTGCAATGAAGCAATTTGCTGTGCATAATGAACATAAAATACAATGGCTGTCAGTCACTTTACCTATGCTCACACCTATAATTGGTTGATTATTATGTCTGGTCCTGCTACTTTACATTTACATTTTCTCAGTGGTTGAGCGCCTGGGCATTTGTGTGTGCAGCATCTACAATGCGTTCTCTTCCTTCCTACCAACTACTACTTCACCTTCTCCTTGTTCCATCTGGGGAGCAGGAGTGGGCGATGTCAGGGGACGTGGTACGGTTCAGAGATTCAACCTTGTCTTCAAGGACGCTGCCGAAGATTGTAAATCCAGATAGGGGTTGGAAATGTTTTACATGAATGATATTAAATATGTACATCGTGTTGACATTAATAAATCATTGTGCATTGATGTCGAGCCATTACTGTAATTACTATAAACAGTAAAGCCATCTTCAGGATATTTGGCATCTTTAATGGACCTGTGTAGAATACATATACACTGCAATTGACCTTGCATTTGACCAAGTACAGGATCATTGTGGCATTATACTAATTACGTTTATTGTAATTGGCAAAAATTAATTTTCAAAGCTTGCAAAGCTTCTTTCAATCCAGAAAGCCACTTTTTTTTTTTTTTGGAAACCATGTACCTAGAGATGCCTCAAAGTCATTTAAGGTGATCCGTCACAGTAAATCATTTGCTGCCTTTAGTGTGCTTTTGTAGGTAGACCTGTTTCACTTTACCCACTGATGTTTGGGAAAAGAAACTTTTTAAAGCAGTAAAATGACAAATCCATTGTACTGTATTCATAACATCATTAACGTTTCATGGCAGTACATTATGAGCCTCTCTTAGTTTAATATGTCGTGGGATCCATGTAATTATTGTCAGAATAGACTATTTATATGTACATATGTACTTGAACTCGTGGAAAGAAAATCTTAGAGCAAAGAAAATCTGCACCTTTGCACTACATAGGCTGGTTGAGCCAGACTGTGTGGAACTTACTGAATTTAAACACTGTCCATGGTTAATTGTCCAGTGACAATTTAAACAAGAAGCACTCAGAGAGAACAAACCTCAAATGAGGCAGCTCACCCTCTGGGCATTATTTACTTTTAGGAAGCAGTGTTGTATTTTGTATATAAAAATTATATAAGAGTAAGTGACGAATAATAGATAATGATTTGTAAATAATTGGACATGTGCAACTTGAGCTAATTAAATAATATTATACTACAGTAAATTTCTAACTAGCTCTTTAAAGATAACACATTTTAGGGTCAAATTAAAAAAAAACAGATATGAAATGTGAAAGTGAGGTCAAAGTACAAATGTGATGTGATATTTTGATGTAAACTACAATATGATATTTAGAATCCACATATACCCTATCATTTCCTAAATGTTGCCAATAAAAACAAAGAAAGTAGGATTGAAAGTACAGTTTTAAAGATAAAAGACGTTTTATGAAAGTTTGACCTTCAAAGTAATGTCAACGTTAGAATCCCCATATATCCTTTCTTCTATACCTATAAGTTGTCAATATAAACAATGGGAGTATGAAACTGTTTTAAATGGCTCTAAATAGCATTATTATCACTTTGACCTTCAGATAAATCTAATATAATTTAAACCTTTATGTGGTACTTTGTAGACTGACAGTGGACACTGCACGTGTGTTTTGTTATAAGTTATGAAGCTTTTTAGTCAATAACTCATTGCTGACTTTGAAGACCTTGGTGAATGCATGCCAAATTTAATGAATTGTTAACATGACTCCATTCTAAACCTCTCTAAAAAAATTTCTGAATTCATTCAAAACCTTCCGAGCTATCGTGTTTGCAGACAGAAGTCTTAAATGATTGCAAAGAGGGAAGTACAGCACAAGGCTAGAATCACAGCCCACCTGAACCCCCAACTTGCCCCAGGCACCAGATTCTTTGTTTCGGTTTTGTTTGTTTAAGCTACAGCGTGATTGTTAATGGAACCTACTGTCACCATTACAGCATGAAAAGACAACGAAGAAGTTAAAAGTGAGAAAGAAGAACCAGACACGTTATACCATGTACAACCTATTCAGCGGATTTCTGTCCACTCATGTCCACTAATATGTGAGTTACTGTAAGTCATTGACAGCTTTTTCCATCAGGCCATCAGACTGCTGAACACTTCATAGACACCTCAGCTTCACTACTGGAACTTTAACATTATGCACTCCATACTGTACAGTAATGCCACTGTTTTGCACATGTCTCACTCTGTATATTTTATTTTATTTATTTTATATATTTTATTTATTGTTTACTCTATTTAATTTGTAAAATATGTGTACACACACACACACACACACACACACACACACACACACACACACACAGAAAAATATTTAGTATACACATCCAGAAATGCATATACTATTATATATTGTACATATATTTATTAGTTTCAGATGTAGCCATTCTTGTATTTTGCTTGTTTACATTATTGTATTTTGCACAACTCTGTTGCTTGTGAAGCTCGCACACAAGAATTTCACTCACATGTGCTGTACCAATGTACCTGCACATGTGATGTGACAATAAAAGTGATTTGATTTGATTTGATCAGTGGAGGCGAACAAGCTTGTGAGTCAGTGCTGTCCCATTAGTGTACACATCACGCTTACTCACCAATTACTTCACAGGATACACCTCACTGGTAATATCCCAAAGTATGCTAAGAAAATATCCTCCACACCACCAAATCACCCTCACCAGCCCGAACCATTGAGACAAGGCAACGTGGATCCATGCTTTCATGCTGTTTATACCAAATTCTGACTCATTACCCAATTGTTGCAGTAGAAATCTAGACTGTTAAATTAAGCAGTGCTTTTCCGAACTTCCTGTCCAAATTTCATGAACCAGTACAAACTGCAGACTGCAAAATTCAAAATCCTGCTCCTCACATACAAGGTCTTAAATAATCAGCCCCCATCTTATCTTAATGATCTTATAGTGTCATTTCACCCCATTACTGCAGGCTTACTTGTTCTTCCTAGAGTACTTAAAAGTAGAATGGGAGGGAGAGCCTTCAGTTTTCAGGCCCCTCTTCTGTGGAACCAGCTTCCAGTTTGGATTCAGGAGACAGACACTATCTCTACTTTTAAGATTAGGCTTAAAACTTTCCTTTTTGCTAAAGCATATAGTTAGGACAGGATCAGGTGACCCTGAATCCTCCCTTAGTTATGCTGCAATAGGTGTGAGCTGCAGGGGATTCCCATGATGCATTGAGTATTTCCTTTTCAGTCACCTTTCTCACTCACTATGTGTTCATAGGCCTCTCTGCACTGAATCATGCTTGTTATTAATCTCTGGCTCTCTTCCAAAGAGCCTTTTATCCTGTCTTTCTTCTCTCACCCCAACCGACCCCGGCAGATGGCCCCGCCCCTCCCTGAGCCTGGTTCTGCTGGAGGTTTCTTCCTGTTAAAAGGGAGTTTTTCCTTCCCACTGTCGCCAAAGTCCTTGCTCATAGGGGGTCATATGATTGTTGGGTTTTTCTCTGTATGTATTATTGAAGGGTCTACCTTACAATATATAGCACCTTGAGGTGACTTTGAAGCTGTATAAATAAAAATGAATTAAAAACTTTCCTGTTCTTAGCTAAACGGAACACTGAGGTTACATCTGTGTGGGAAAAAAAGAAAAAAAAAATCACAGTAAATCAGCAGTTTCTGAAATACTCTGGCACCGACATCCATACCATGTTGAAAGGCACTTAAATCACTCTCTCCCCCTTTTTTTTTTTTTAACCATTTCGATGCTCATCTTGAACTTCATCAGGTCATCTTCACCATGTCTACAGTCTTAAATGTATCAAGTTGTGACTGACTGATTAGATATTTGCATTGAATTTTTTTTTTTTAATTTTTCCTCAGAGCAGTGAGCGGCAGAAAAGAACTGCAGAAACTTGAACTGCTGTCATCTCAGAAACAGACATTTAGATATTTGGGTTTTCTTGCTGCAACACTGTATCTGAGTATTTAATGAAGATTCCTTCCGTTTTGAACTAAATATAAGGAAATAAATAAATGCCCTCCTGTCTTGATACCTTGACTACTTCTGCCTTATTCTAAGAATGTGTTGTGCTGCATTCATTTGACTTGAAATTTCTATAATAACAAAACATACTGAAAAGAGATCACGGTGTGAATAAGCCATTTAGAAGCAGTCGCTAGTTATCCATTCATCACCGTGGCTGATTGCCAAAAGGCACTTTTAGACTTCTGTTTTATTGATTTTTTTTTTTAAGACATTTTGTGACCACAGTAACACTAAAGGAGATTGATGTGTAACACCGCACAGTAAAAGGGTGCTGTTCTTCGAGTGCAAATGGAGCTAAAGCTTTCACAGTTTCTCAAAATGACCAACGGTGGAACGAGTTGGAGGCGGAAGTCAAATCATTGGCTTCCAGCAAGTGCATTTATGCTCTGTACAGGGAGAATAGCTACAACTAATCAGGAATGTTGACACTCGAGAGGTAGAGTCAGGATTTATGGCAGCTGTGGTAGTAATAAATTTTAATGTTATTTTTTGACAGGAAATAGTGTCATTACAACAGTATGTGTTCCAATAGCTACAGAGATTTTTTTATTATAACGGTACAGAATATCAATTATTTATACCTCATATTTATGCAGCACATGTGGGTGTTTTGTGTGTTTTTCTCTTTTATGGTGACACTGACCTTATGACCATCCCACAGGGATAACAGCCAAGGATTGAAGGGAGCGATATGTGACATAACAGGAAAACGTTCCTCCCTTGTGAATTTTTTCTCTCGTTTCTCTGTATGAGTTTTTAGGATAGCGCCTTTTGTTCACACAAGTTCTGAAACAGTCTTTGTTCTACCTGTTCCCTTATTTGTAAACAAATCTGCGACCCTGATGAACTCGTCCTCTTTTTTTTTTTCTTTTGTTCGGTTCACAAATATAAGAATTTGACATGATTTTTTTCTTCATTCTTTTTTACCATTGCTTTGTATTAAGGAATGAATTGAATCGTTTCTATTTTTACGACCCTGGTTTTCATGTCAACGATTATTAAGCTCTGTGCTGTTTTTTTTTTTTTTTTCCATTCTTGCTTTTTAAGTTGTCAAGGAAAAGTGAGTAGGGGGCAACCATGCTCTCCTGCATAATGTGACGGGCATAAAGTGACAAACGCACACAAATCGCATCCCTTTATGCTGGTAAGGCAACTGCCTTAGCGTCTACACGTCCAACAATTAATTTTCTTATTACAAAAAAAAAAAAAAATGATGAAATCCACTAGATGCCAATGATGACAAAACCAATCAATAATACCCATTTACTGGACAATCCATTCCAATCATGTACCTGTTTGGCAAAGACCTTTCAAATATGTTTTTTTGCTAAAGCAAACCTAAAATAACAGCTGAAAAAAGGCACACAGTACGAAATGAAACAACACTGCTCCACTTAAGACCGTGTCGTCAGTCTAAGCTATCAATGAGGCATTTCGACTGCAAGTATAGGAAGAAAGGAAGTGGGTAGCAAGCAGTGTTGGGCAAGTTACTTTGAAAAGGTAATTAATTATAGTTACTAGTTACTTCTTCAAAAAAGTAACTGAGTTAGCAACTGAGTTACCAGATTCTAAAAGTAATTAATTACTTGAAAAGTAACTATTGCGTTACTTTAAAAAAAATGTTTAAACCTCTGGGGTCCAGGGTATAATTGGCGATATTAAGTGATATTTTCACTGTAACAACCACAAACATGTTCATTGAATCATATTTCATAACCTTAAATGCAAATATAAATTGTGAATTTTAATTGCAAAGAAGTTATTTACAGCCACTTACCTTTTACTCTTGTTTTATAACCATTTCAAACTATTTACATAACAATCAGGTTGTCTGCATTCAGTAAGATGCCACACAAATTATTTGTGCCACTCCAAAAAAAATTATTTCTGTCCACTATAAAGGAGAACATCACAAGCCTGATACCTGCAGAAAGCAGTCGCCTCATTGTTCTGACACACAACACAAACTATCTACAACGCTACACACTAACTACACAAGACAACACATTAACTACACACTCCAAACATGCTAAACGTCACAAATCTTTCACATCTCAAAACTCGCTCTCTCTCTTTTTCTGCTATGTCTCGCTCTCGCTCTCTCGACGTCACTCCTAAAACTTCCCCTCTTCCCTAAACAACCAAATGTCATGTTGGCATATCATTTTTTGATTGGTCGACATGGTGCATTTTTCCACCAACACGAAATGGCAGTTTGTTTGTTTTTTTGGTCATGACAGAGAGTGCTTGGTAGCTCTGTCCTTAGACAGTAAATGTGACGAAAGTATTCAGGAAAAACACGCTTATATATTGTTTATCATGACTCTGGTTTTACGTGGCCTATCAACACAATTTAAAAACTGGTATATATCACCTTGTTGCTTTCTCATCTTGAAGTGGTCATGTGATTGGCTTGCCACGACTACTTTTTTCTTCCTCAGTCAAACAGCAGCACTCATGCGATTGTTTTCCCCCTAGATCCAGGTGTTTTGCCAAAAAGTGATTTGTCTACCAGAAAGTGATTGCCGCCCACGGGAGCGCGCAGCTGCTTAAAGCTGTAGCATCCAGATTACTTGCAGCTACTTCAGTGCAACTCATATAAGCTGCGGTAACCCGAACACAGCTTCAACCGTCTTTTTGTTGAAAAATAGTAACATGACCACACTGCATTTTCGTGTTAGTAATGGTAACGGCGTTGTAACGATAGTAATAGTAATTAGTTAGATTACTTGTTACTAAAAAAGTAACGCTGTTATTCCCATCACTGGTAGCATACGTAGTGAGTCAGTTTTTTATGTTGCGATCAGGCAGCTTTAAAACTCAAGCGAGTTCAAAAGTTTGAGGACTGCAAATGTGGCAACTGATAATCCTTTATTAGCATCTTAAACATTCCTTTGGATCTTTTTTTTAAATATTTGAAATATTTATTAGTTCTTAAAATATACCATCGATAGCAGACCGGTAAGGCTTGCAGGTTTAAGGCAAACAAACTGCATCTCCTGTCTGTTGATACTTAGTCTAAATAAATTATTAAATAAAAACAAAAAAAGTTGGGGGTTTTTTGCTTTATAAAGATGCAGTGTGCATTCATTATTTGTGGTCTTATTTTATTTAGCATTCTTTATTATTTATTAATTGATTTGTTTATTCATTTAGCCGCTTTTTGTCCTTATTGATCTTTTATTGTCTTTACTTTGTCTTGCTTTTAGTTTTGGAAAAAGCTGTTTGTGACTGCTGCCTCTGAAAATTGAAAAATAGATATTTCTTACCTACCTGTTATAAACTATAAAGTGTTTTACCGAAAATAAACTATAAACCATAATTACTTTTCATTTCCAAGTCCTAAATGAGCATGTATTGTTGGAGGACAAATTTGACTTTTCTATGGATGATAAGAACATAACTTTTAAAAAAATAATATAATCATGACCTCACAGCTACAGCTATACCGACATCCCAGCTTGCTCACCCATTACTTTTACAACAAAGACCTGGTAATGAACTAATAAATTCATTCAGGTGTGTTGACCCAGGGTGATATCTAAAACCTGTAGGACACCGGCCCTTGAGGCCTGGAGTTCCCCACCCCTGCTCTAAACCCTCCACTTCATCCAAGGATGATGATGTCTGTGAAGGTTCTCAGTTATCCAGGTCAGGACCCCCTAATGATTAGATAGAGGATCATTAGGGGGTTAGTTGTCCCTCTCGGGGGGATACTCCCACAGGGCTCAAGGCTGGGACTCTCCACCATTTGACCCTAGAACTGAAGAAGCTTCTTGGATGAGAGGTGAAACGTCTTCAAGCAACTAAAAGAAGTCCAGACGCTTTTCTTTCCTAGCGCCTTAGACAAGGATGATGTTTCTAATTAGTCAACTAAATGATTAAACACCTTGGTAGTCTTCACCCAATATACTAATAGGGTAAACTAAAAACCTGTTGTTACTTTTAAAGCTGTTCACTGGGTCTCAGGTGTTACACAGCCATCTGCCTTTAGCCAGGAGCAACAGCAAAATTAGAAAGCAAGACAGATAATGGCTGTCACAATAATAGAATTTCAGACTTGATACAGATACCCTGGAAAATACTCAATTCCCGATAATACAGGGAAAATAATGTTAAACGGCTTATAATATAACAATAATTGTTCATGTAAATGTATTCAGCGACAGCCTTGTTTATTTATTTTCCTTCTCATGTCTTTGTATCATATTTTCCTTGCTGTCTAGCTGCTTTTCTTAGCTAGAACTTCAAGAGAAACATACCATAGTTTAGACACAAATAATTATGCTATCCTGTTAAATTAACACTGACTATTAATGTTACATACAGGCAGGACTGATAATGCTTGCTGCCTGGCTCCGACATTAGTGTCATTGTTTTATTATTAGCCATAGCTGCTAGACGCCATCGCAATGATAACAGATGGCTTGGGTAATTGCTAAGGTTAAATAGCTAACGTTAGCATGAGTGTTGGTCATAGTCACCGTTCTTTCGCTTTAGTTTTGCTGTTCTTTGTAAATTCTTCATAAGGGCCAGGTTGTCAGTCTTTAATACACTTCACCAAGTTTCCTGCACTACAGTTCACATGTTCAGCTGCTAGTGATGAGACGCTGTGTGAAGTTGTGTGCTGTCACATTTTCAGAATTTTGTTATTAAAAGGGACGGGTAGCGGTTCTGGTGACGTCCCTAATTTCACCAATCTTTAAAATATGATTGTTATTGCTTTCAAATGGCTCCTAGATGCTTATTCAGTGCAAGTACTGACCATGTTTAACCTTGCCCAGCAAAGTCAGTTTAATCAATCAGTCTGATTTTCTCGTTTAATTGACAAGAATATCATTTGCCATCATCACACTGGCTGAGGAGCTCTTACCCTGAAGACTTTTCATAACAGTCCAACCTTGCCACGACCTCGCCGTGTGTAAAACAAAGTTCTTGACCCCATGGCCACTAAATTCAGAGGGATAACAGTTCCCTGTGAAAAAAGAATCGCTGATGTTAATTCCTCTTCAGACACACGGTTTTAACTTGACAGAAGCTAGCCAGATCTATCCCAGCTCCATTTAAATTTAACAACTCAAAGATGATCCCTGTGTTAATATGGTTTAGGAAAAACCAGCACTTGAGAGGATTAGCAAGGCAGAGTGAAGGGAAAGAGTAACAAGAAGGGAGGAAAGGAAACAGCAAAGAGGGTGAGATGAAGGAGTGGAAAAGAACGAGGAAGCGAGGGGAGAGAGAAAAAAAATGATTAGAAGAGGGGGCAAAGACAGACTGATCGCTCTGAGCTCTCTAATCTCGTCTTCCCAAAGGTACCTGACATTTCACTGCATCATGAGCTTGTGCCGCCACCCAACCGGACTGAGTATTAGGGGCAGACTACAGGATCAAATCAATAAGAAACACGAAAGAGAGACACAGACAAGAAAGGACTGCATGACAGACGGAAAGAAAAAGAGACGAGGCTGCAGTACAGATAACCCAGTGAGACATAATGGAGAGTGTGGAAACCAAGATAAGATTATAAATTAGTGAGAAAGTGACAAAAAGAAAATGAGAAGTAGGAAGTTTAAAACCCACACCAGAATGTCTGTTCATGAAAATGATTGAAGTAGGGAGAAAGTTGATAGGATCTCCTTCCTGTACCAATTTCTGGCAAGTTCATTTTATCTATACGTCTAAATATTTCTTTCCCCTCTTACCACCATTTCAGAGAAACCATCTTTTTTTTTTTTTTATGTATTTTTGGAAATGGTGAGTCACAAACTCTAAGATGATTCAGGCATAGACAGTGTTAGAATAAAACCTTTCACAGAAAGTCTGAATATAAACTTTTACTGCCACAGCTCATTGTAGAAGATGTTTTCTACCTGTCTGTGAGTATAATTACGCAGACAGCAGGACTCCAGTTGCTCAAAAGACAAAAACACAATCCTTGGCTAATAGTATTTTTTTTTTCCCCAATAAAGATCTAAAGATAAATCTAGCATGACCGTGTTTTAGTTTCTTGATCACATTATATCTATCTCAAATTTGTTTTTTGTTCTATATGCAAAGGTCAGAAGTGAAAACTTCAAGAATGTTTTGAGGCATTTTAATATGTTCCAATGCTCAGTTTGACAAAGCAAGTGCAATACAGGGAGTGCAGAATTATTAGGCAAATGAGTATTTTGTCCACATCATCCTCTTCATGTATGTTGTCTTACTCCAAGCTGTATAGGCTCGAAAGCCTACTGCCAATTAAGCATATTAGGTGATGTGCATCTCTGTAATGAGAAGGGGTGTGGTCTAATGACATCAACACCCTATATCAGGTGTGCATAATTATTAGGCAACGTCCTTTCCTTTGGCAAAATGGGTCAAAAGGAGGACTTGACAGGCTCAGAAAAGTCAAAAACAGTGAGATATCTTGCAGAGGGATGCAGCAGTCTCAAAATTGCAAAGCTTCTGAAGCGTGATCATCGAACAATCAAGCGTTTCATTCAAAATAGTCAACAGGGTCGCAAGAAGCGTGTGGAAAAACCAAGGCGCAAAATAACTGCCCATGAACTGAGAAAAGTCAAGCGTGCAGCTGCCAAGATGCCACTTGCCACCAGTTTGGCCATATTTCAGAGCTGCAACATCACTGGAGTGCCCAAAAGCACAAGGTGTGCAATACTCAGAGACATGGCCAAGGTAAGAAAGGCTGAAAGACGACCACCACTGAACAAGACACACAAGCTGAAACGTCAAGACTGGGCCAAGAAATATCTCAGGACTGGTTTTTCTAAGGTTTTATGGACTGATGAAATGAGAGTGAGTCTTGATGGGCCAGATGGATGGGCCCGTGGCTGGATTGGTAAAGGGCAGAGAGCTCCAGTCCGACTCAGACGCCAGCAAGGTGGAGGAGGAGTACTGGTTTGGGCTGGTATCATCAAAGATGAGCTTGTGGGGCCTTTTCGGGTTGAGGATGGAGTCAAGCTCAACTCCCAGTTCTACTGCCAGTTTCTGGAAGCAGTGGTACAGGAAGAAGTCTGCATCCTTCAAGAAAAACATGATTTTCATGCAGGACAACGCTCCATCACACGCGTCCAAGTACTCCACAGCGTGGCTGGCAAGAAAGGGTATAAAAGAAGAAAAACTAATGACATGGCCACCTTGTTCACCTGATCTGAACCCCATTGAGAACCTGTGGTCCATCATCAAATGTGAGATTTACAAGGAGGGACAACAGTACACCTCTCTGAACAGTGTCTGGGAGGCTGTGGTTGCTGCTGCACGCAATGTTGATGGTGAACAGATCAAAACACTGACAGAATCCATGGATGGCAGGCTTTTGAGTGTCCTTGCAAAGAAAGGTGGCTATATTGGTCGCTGATTTGTTTTTGTTTTGTTTTTGAATGTCAGAAATGTATATTTGTGAATGTGGAGATGATATATTGGTGTCACTGGTAAAAATAATTGAAATGGGTATATATTTGTTTTGATAAGTTGCCTAATAATTATGCACAGTAATAGTCACCTGCACACACAGATATCCCCCTAAAATAGCTAAAACTAAAAACAAACTAAAAACTACTTCCAAAAACATTCAGCTTTGATATTAATGAGTTTTTTGGGTTCATTGAGAACATGGTTGTTGTTCAATAATAAAATTATTCCTCAAAAATACAACTTGCCTAATAATTCTGCACTCCCTGTAGGTGTCTGAAAAACAATATCCTCAATTCAAACTGTCTACCCGACCTTTCCTTTCTGCATCTTATCCTTTTTGTAAATGTTTTTCTCAGTTAAATGTACCCCCTGTTCTATTTTGACATCAATGAACGAATGCTGTCGTTCCCACAAAAGCGCCCTGTCACGTAACAACATTCTTGTTGTGACAGGCGACGTCAGACTTTGTTTTGGTACGAATAAATCCTTTAAAATGTTTAGAATTGCTAATGTGATGTATCTTTCCAAATGGACCTGTTCACACCTCCCTCCGGGAGCCTCCAGGTAACTCTGTAGCTATTGATTTTTTAAAGAGTGTTATCTTATTATTATTTCTAGCATATGCACACAGTTACAAACTAAACAAGAATAACAAAACAAAAAACACAAATATAATCAGCATGATGGCTATAATAATTAAATAAAAAATAATGAAAGAAATTAATGACTGAAAAAATGAAAGGTAATTAAACCAGACATACTTTTTATTTAATTAAACCAGAAAAGGTTTGGAGGGGAGATTTTAAACTGTGTAGTGAGTTTTCTAATGTCAATTTAAATCTATCAAGTAGCCAGTAGGGCTGTGCCATATCATACCATCCACAATAACATCGGTATAAATACTTACGTGATTATAAAAAGGTGTCATCTCATGATATTACTGACATAACATCGGCATGCATTAATGTCCTGAGAGTGAGAGCGGGATGTCGGCCTGTAATGATGATTTAATACCTGAAAGATGAGCTGCTTCAGTATCATGGGAGTGGTTAAGCGAGAAATCAGTCAAAAGTGTTACCTCTAAAGGTGGAAAAAAAACCTTCGCTTTCTTCGTGAGACAGAAAACAAACCACTGAGTACAACCAGGCTATGAAGTTACACAAGGAGATGTTACTAGTAGATGATGTGCAACACAAACAGCACTTGAAAGTGTACGGGAATTGGTGACGTGGTTATGCGAGACTTATGTGGTTATGTAGCTGATTAAAAAGCTGAACTGAAGCCAACAACATAGGGAGAAACTACTTTTCAGATTTATTATATGATAATGTGAGAATATTGGGTGGGCAGTTATGAGATTAAGTTTCTTTAGTTATTGTTAAACTGAAGTGCTAAACAGTTGTTATAGCTACAGTTTCCAGGGAAACCTCTACCGAGAACTCTAGAACTCTTTTACATTTGAATTTTTCTGTGTCATTACTAAAGGACTATAAGACTGCTGGCTTTTTGCCATCTCTTCACACGTAGAATTAGGTAGCCTGTCATCAACGACAGCACATCAAAGGCAAAGGAGGATGGAAAATATCTTTAAATTTGTTTGCACCAATAAATGCCTGCAAGCTGCAATCCAAAAAAATGTTCTTTTTTTGTCTTGCAATGTATTGCACTGCAAATATTCTTGCAGAATTCCTCTAAATATCACTATATAATTTGGGGCTATACTGCCCACCTTTATGTGATAATTTCTTACAGCATAACCTACTGTAGACCAATAGACTGTGGGCAGGGGGGAAAAAACAAAAAAAAACAAAACCTATTGGTCTATAGACAAGGACTGCACACTTCAGATGTTCATACCAAACTCTTTATAAGCAAATAATTCTGAAGTTAGTTGGGAACTTTAACAACACCTCTTTTTCGCTGGTGAATTGTGGGATGATTCTTAAAGAGGAATTAATTTCCTGCAATGCAGGCTTTGGCTCCTTTAATTAAATTTTTAATAAACTCTATATTCTCATGTAACAGATGTTCAACACAGAAGTTCAAAATATAGCTCTCCACCTGCCCACCGTCTGGTTTCTCCTACCAGGAAGAAATAGTTTGATAGTTAGAAAGGGCACATACACTAAAGCACACATGCATGCTTATCTAACTCGTACTATAGTGCAATAATCATCAGCTTGCATAGCATGTATAATTTTTTACTGTTCATCTTAAGGGACTTTGGTCCAAGTCCTTTGAACTCCACAAGCTTGCTAGAGACATTCATACACTTCAGTCGCTCATAGTGCCAGATGATCTCTAAAGACTGCCTGGATTGCTGTGGTTTTCTGTCACAAAGAGACCATAGTTTAGGAAAAGGGTCTTTGAATGACTTGAGCTGGATTCTTCAGTAGTTTCGGCAGGATTTGTGATCACTATGAGCTTAGGGAGGCTCCCAAGGGAACATGACAGCATTGCTGAAAATGTGAACTAAATCCATCTTGGGTGGAAACTGAACGTCCTTTGTGACTTCTTATGAAGTTGTTCAGGCTCCTCTGAAGTTTCTATCCCTCTTGGTTCAGCTTGATCTTCTTCCATCGAGTATGTTGTGAAGATGTAACTCATTGGAGACCAGTAATTGTTATCTGGTAGGGTACATGTTGAACTAAGATAACAATAATAATTATGCAAGTCTCAATAAAGAAAGCACTATAGCACCATATCTGAAATTAAGTTAAGCACTTATTTTTCCTTCCATCACCTCCTACCATAGAGGGGAAAAATATGTTCCCAGACCAGTGGCAAGTCTTACTGCTTTGTGAAATTGGTGACAAAAAGAGAAAAAAAAAGCCAGAAAGCGTGATTGCTTTGTTTGCTGACACATTGGCACAGTTGGCCATATTTTTCATTGAAATTGATGAAAAATATTGCCAACTGATCAGTCTCTATGTCTATGTGACTGAGGCTTAAGTTTTGGAAAACCTTATCTGGATTTCTGTGCAGACAGTGTGTTTGGTGTAGCTCCAACAGACAAACTCTTTTTGTCACTACATAAGACTCAGATGAGGGCTGAAATCAAGACAGCTTCATCTTCTCTTAGCTTTCTGTTCACCATGGTAGTCTGGTACCAAGCTGTGCCAATACCATTAAGACAGTGAGAAGCCATCATTTTCCAGTAAAGTCCTGAGGTCTTAGACTTTGGGGAGCTGACCCTCATCATAAAAGCTTCACACTGCTGCAGACACCCTGGCTGTGTGCTATAGGTCATGGTCCAGTGAAGCCACCAAGACTATGTTATCAGTAAAAAAAAAAAAAAAAAAGCCTTGATGGAGTCCAGAGGTCTTTAGCTGTAACTACAGACGATTAATCACATTTGTTTACCTCTCAGTGTGTATTGACTTGCATATAATGGTTCTTAACCCTTCAAAGGAAGGGTATTCTTTAACCTCCTAGGACCTGGCGTCCACATATGTGGACATCACATTTTGGGTTATTTAGACCAAAATACTCAATTTTGCTCTACAAGAGCCTGATATCCACTTACGAGGACATTATACTGCTACTTTTCTATCGAAATTTTAAACAAATATCCTCATATGGCTCTTATTTTTCTTAGAAACAAATTTGATAAAAATAAAATAAAATAAAAATCTGGTAATTCTTTGTTTTTACATTCATCGGGTCCCAATCAACCCAAATATCAAAGAGAAATTAAAAATGCATGCCGTGGATCTTCGGGTCTTAGGAGGTTAATAATCACAAAAAAAACCTACATGTAAATATTATCTTAACTTCAATTGTTTATTTTAATGAAGCCCTGCTATGACAAAGTTGGCACTACAACCGTTGTTCTTGCCATGTGTATAGAATAGCCAAGAACGTTTTACGTTTGATCTTCTTTTCCAATTTCAAGTATGAGTGGGACTCCTTTGTATCGCTCTATCATGTTTTCGGAAACATAGATGATAATCTGTTTTGAGGGAATGATTGACGTTTGTCAGTCCTTTTGGGTGTTTCAGGCCAGAACATTACACACAGGTTTCATCATTGTCTCCATTTCCTGTTTTACTGCGTGTGTTTTGTGTCAGTGTGTGTCTGCGTACGTGAATGGGGAGAAAGTGAGAGAGAGTGTTTTTTTCCTTCTGCTTCTTCTAAGAATAGAGTATATCCATGTGTAGATGTCTGTGCACAGAATGACAATGAAGCTTGAGGTTTTGTCCACAATGTGAGGAAACCTGGGAGATGTCAAATGTCATATTGTTATGATGATGACGACACACTGTTTTCAAAAGACAAAATAAAGACAAAAATAAGAGTCTCTTTGAACCCAGGCAGGACAACATTCTCTTGAACCCCCAAGTACCCCAAAGGATTGCTGCTGACATAAAATCTCACAAGTTTAACCAGGAGCCACAGAATTTGGAAACTTTTGTCTAACTTGCTGCAGCCCTTGAGACTGAATGTGTTAGTTAACAGAATATCTAAATAACAAATGCAACAAAAAATTTTCCTTTATCCTTCAACTGAGCATCTGACTAAACCTAAATTGATTTATATTTGTGAATTAGAAAACTTTTACCATTTGAAACAATGATAAAGTTGCCGTTATAAGCAAAATCATACACTAAATGGACAAAGGGATTGGCCCTCATTTCTTAATCATTGATTTTAGGTATTTCATTCAGTCTCTTTGCCACAGATAATAAAATCAAAGTACTTAGCCACATAATGAGTCTTTACAAACATTTGTGAAAGAATAGGTTGTTCTACAGATCTCAGTGAATTTGAGCATGGAACTGTAATAGGATGCCACCACTGCAACAAGTCAGTTTGTGAAATTTCTTCCCTCCTAGATATTGCACAACCAACTGTAAGTTATATTTATGCAAAATAGAAGCGTAGGTGGGTTCCCAGTAATTTTGTCCTTGTATTATACATTTAAACAGCTGCAGTTTGAACTTTTTCTTGTTCAAATTCCATTTGCAGTACATATAAACTGCTGAAGGTCCAGTTTAAAAAAACAACAACAACAACAACAACAACAAAAAACCTTAAGCATCTAAAAATACAAAAAAAACTATCCTCTTATCACTATGATTTCTGGAGCAAAACCTAAACCAACCATGTTGTATTTCTGGCTACATCTCGGACAGTGATGTTAACCTTTTGCCATCACTAAAAATTTTGGGGTTTTCTTTTTTTACCAGAAAATTGTTACTGTTCTCGAGAGGGGACTGATGATCCATGATTACAAAAAAATCCTTTGCTCTTTCCCATCTTTCAAATAAAATATACCTTGAAGTCTGTTTAATAATAAAAAAATAAAGGCATCAACACTCATCTATATCTATCTGCACTCAAACCCAACCACAGAATTGAATACATTAACAATGCTGGCAACTAAAAGAGACAGATCATCTTCTTCCACTGTAAATATTGTGTCAGTGCTCAAAATCTATGTAAATGCCCAACAAAGTTAATGGAATCTGTTAACAGCGTCATATAACAATATGTTAAATGTGCTTAAAATCTGAGACATATTGTTTCTTCACTGGCAAATGGCCATTTTTTATCTTCTTGTAGTGTTTTATTGTGAGAGGAAACAACTTCTGGCAAGAAGACCAAACAGTAGCCTCTCTCAACAGGATGACGCACGCCTCTACATTGCAACTGCTAAGAAACACAACAAAGATACACAGACACCACTCCAGTCAAGCATCTTCAGGAAACCCCTATGTACAGTTGTGGCCAAAGTTTACATATAGTCATCATCAGGGTCATGAATGTCATGGTAATGTTGAGCTGGTAAATGGCCTGTATTTGTATAGCGCTGGTAATGATTCCTTTGAACTAATCCTTTTCCAGTGGATCGTGTGACTAGGTAGAGGATCAATAGGGGGTCCATGCCATGACCCTCCTGGGGACACTCCCATAGAGCTTAAAATCTGGGACTCCCCATCAATTGCTCTTAGAACTGAGGCAGCTTCTCGGATGAGAGGTGAAACATCTTAAAGAAACCTAAAGAAGTCCATGCGCTTTTCTTTCTAAGCTCCTTAGACTACGATGACCTGGATGACAGAACTTTTACAGACATACTGTTCTCAGGGTTGATAGCCTTGACTTCACTCTTCCAAAGATGATCTCTTCAGTTTGGTAAAGTACTTAGTCTTTGCCTCATCTGACCATAAAAGCCCCAAATTGCCCAGACATTCATGCCCGTGAAGAGTGTAGGCAAACCTCTGACCATAACTATATTTTAGGTCCAGTCCCACTGGTTTGCCACCACACATTAGTAGACATATCATATTAAGTCTGGGCCGGATCAGAGTGTATCACTCAAAGGCCTTTAGTTATTGTCAAAAAATTCTTTTTTATATTTTTAAGTGCAAGATAATTTTTAAAAGAAAGAATGGCATCTGATTCACCATAACAGCCAGAATGAAGGAAAGCTTCCCGATATCTTTTTTTTTAAAAAAAGTGTTCAATGTTAAAGTATTGCTTTATTTATTTTTATTTTGAATTTATATATAGTTATACCTGTGTGTCAGATTAATGCTGATTAATGTTTACTTTACTCTTTCCATAATGCTTAGTGAGCACCGTCTGCATTTCCTTATGCCTATGCACAGCATCCTGCTCTGTTGAGCACAGCATACAATAATTCGCCTTAACATCGTGCATTACAAAAATGTCTGCAGCAATGCCTGCACGTTTAAGAAGCTGCACTTCAGCAGTGCAGTGGTTTGACAGAAATACTAATGTCAGTATGGCAGTGTTTAGCAGCTATTATGTTGAACTACGTTTTTTCTAATATAGCTTGGCGGTATTCTAACATTATTTAGCACTTTACTTAATGGGGGCCCCTCCAGTTCTTGACATATTTCAGTCTAGATTAAAGTAAAGATAAACTGACCAGCCATAGACCCACAAAGCTAGCGTGGCTGAAATATTGCTCGCAGGATTTCAAGTATAGAGCCCAACTTTCTCTGAGTATTTCACATACCACACTAAACATTGCTGCATCTAACTGCATTTACCAAAACCCTCCCAAAGGTGTGACTTTGGTTTTGCAATGCAGCTAGTAGAAAAAACAAAAAAAACAACAACACATTTTTATTTTTATAGAGGCCACATCTCATTCCTGTCAATTCAGCCACAAAAAAAGATGTACTTGGAAACCTGTGGCGTTGCGCTCCTCCCAGTTAACAAAGAATAGCTGCAGATATCCATTGTTTTTCTAATTCTCTATGTTTATGTTTTATGTCTCACACTATGATTTACACATCTTTCCCCAGGCAGACAGCAAAAATCTAGAGACCAAAAAAACAAACACGTTTTGGTTATAAAAAATGATTAGTTTCTTTAATCAAAATATAGATGCTTTCCTCCATTTGTGGTGGTAGGCTGATGTCAGATGTGCCTTCTATCCTTTACTATCCATGACCCAACTTAGCATTTTGGTCTATGTTGCCTGATCCTGGAAAGCTGCCACCAGACTCTTCAAGTCATGTCAAGCCAAAGACGCCCAGACCGGAAAGCGTCCACCAGCTTGGATCTCTGCCAGGAGCCTGCAAGGGGCATTAAGCATGAGGTCACAGGCAGACAGCTGCCAAGTTGTTTATTATCAGCACCCTGCCCCTGCATGCGAGATGCGAAAGCAGGTGCTTACACTTCAGCAGCCTTGCTTCAATTGCTTAAGACATACTGTACCTTGAAAGAGACCCATTTCTCCAAAACCATTTTCCATCAGTCTCCCCTGAAGCCTGCTAAGAGCTGTGGACAAGAATCCACACACAGCAAAGTGCAGAGCCTCAGTCTCACCACAGTCAATCAAGCAAAAAGAAAAGATTTCCTCTTACATCCAGACAGCCCCCTGCTGTGACACTATACTACTCATCCCTTTACCCAAATTTCCAGGATACCTGCTCAGACAGCTTGAAAAATATTATCCTAACAGAAGTCTAAGTGGATCCTGCAAGCACAGTTTTCACACAATATTAGTCTGGAAAAGACACACTGAAAATCAATTGGGTCTGGCAGCTAGAAGCAGAACTAATGGGTAAACTCTGTAGTTATGTCAAATGATGACAGCAAGAACTGGACTAATCCAACGTTACTTTAGCAACATATCTGGCTTTTAGAACTACAAAATTAAAGAAAATGTCAGCCTTGCTTTTGCCAGTATATCTGAACTGATATTATTATGATCAGCAGTAGAGAGAATAAACACTGTTTCTACTCAAAATAGAGCACTGTAGACACACAAGTAGAAGCATTCTTAAAGGTAGACTAAGATTCAACCACACTGTAAAGCAGAAGATTGGGAGGTAGAGAGTGAGACGAAAAGTAGATACAGAATAAATAAAATTAAATAGGAAGTAAAACTATAACAGAAAAAATAAGTGGTAAACAATGATAAATGGGCAGGATCATTCAAAGGAAAAGAGTGAAGGGAAAAAGGAAGACAAGATAAACATTTTAAAATGAAGCAGAGATGAGTGGGTAAAGACAGTAAATGTTAGGTTAGCCCTTTACTGTGTAGGCTGAAGGCAAATGAAATGTAATTGAAGCGCATGTAAATGAATGACGATAACAGTAATTTCAGAAGTTCTGAACAACTTTAACTGCAACGTGACCTTCACTATAAGAGTTTTCTGTGTGCAGGCCTGCAAAAGACGATACCACGGGAATTTTAATGAACCTTTTAGAGTCCTATCAATGCTGAAAATCTTTGTTTATTCTCTTTCCTCAGAACTATACGACATCACCACAGAAATTTATATAATGTATGCCATATCTGTGCCACTGCGTATCAGCAATGCACAACAACAACTGTGCTTAATAGGTGTGAAATAACAAAATCACAAGGATAAGGTGTTTAAGAAAAAAAACAAAAAACAGCAATGATGGTGCATATTTTTGGTCTGTAGATGCCTGCCTGTGATTGTAAATGTAAAAAAAGAAAACAAGGGTATTTTAACTTTTTTCCTTTGTTCTTTTTTACAAATGCAAAGTTCGAGTGTAGAGGCTCGCTTATCTTTAGATACATATGGCAGGATTGTGTGTGGCTGTTTGATATATTCTCTGTTCCATTAAGATTTCAGTCACTATTCAACAGCACAAAACTTTCCTGTCTGAATAATTTGCTGTAATCTATTCTAAGCAAATCCATACTAACCATAAAGAATAGTTATGAGGGAACTAATTTTCACTGAGGTGTGGATGAGTTATAGAAGAAGAAACTCCATCAACTGTCTGCTTGGGTTGAAACTGACTGTATGTGTGTTTCCTATATTGTAGTGTGCGTTCGTGCACAAACACATGCAGCATATACGCATGTTTGTGTGTTCATTAGCATGAGGCCATTACTTTGTGCATCTCTGTGCGTACGTCTCTCAGCTGACGAGACACACTCACCGTCCTACTGTACACCATTAAAATCAAAGGGAAACTTTGAAAGCAGAAATTTAACTGTAGCTCATCATTACCAAGCTCACATTGTGGCAGAAAGATCAAAGGAAGTCCCTTTGGCACAGATAACTACAGTGGATCTCTTAAAACCAATAAAATATAGTCAAACCTGGAAAAGGATTTGCCGAGCGAATCGAACGGGTCAGCATCTCACAGCAGTGAATGTTAAATATGAAGCTATACATGAAAGTGTGCAAAAAGCAGGCTGTAAGAAAAACAACATCAGCAAAAATCAGAGCATGAAGTATGACAAGTTAACAATAACTACCTTAAACTTAAAAAAAAAAAAAACACTATAAAAAAAAGTTTAACATAATAAGGAAAAAAAATTCTGAGAATGACCTTCGGTAGTCAGCACAGTCTCTAGACCCACTTACATGAAGGCTGCCTGCAAAGCAACTATAGCAATCTGGCAGATTACACAGCACAGAAGAAGAGGGACACAAAAGCTTTGTGACTCAGTTGTTGCCTGGAAAGTCTTAGTGTCAGGTCATCCACTGCGACATTTTTACACTCAAAAATAACCACTCAAAACTTGCTACAAGCTAGATTCACCCATTCATACGTATACATTTCAATGGAAGCCTTGGGAGCAACTTGGGGTTCAACTTGGGCACATTCTTCTTGATAGACACTTTGCTCTGATCCAATTGTCCAAAGCGGATGGATCAGAGGATAAATGGTGCCTGGCAGAAAGTTTATTTTGTATTTCTCATGTACAGTACTTACCAAATGTATTAGACCACCTGTCATAAAGACAAAAAACAAATGTTATATTCTTATTTATTTAGTAGATAACAGATCTGACACTGTATTTCTCAGAAATTAATCAAGCATAAAATTCTACTACTAAAACTAATATTTTGATTCAGGAATACAAGTAAATAACTAATTTGACATCGTAATCAAAAATAATAATGTGTTTTACTACTTTTTCAGGTTTTTAAAAAATATGTAAACCAGTTAATTTCAAAATTCATGGATAACAACAACGATAATTATATTTTAGCATTAAAAATATTTTGATTAAAGAGTTTGTGGATACTGGTGGATTAACCATTACAGAAAAAAAATGATACTGTAATTACCAACTCTGTTAATTTAGAGCAACAATGACATGCACATTAGACCCGAGTGGTGGTCTCATACATTTTTAAGGACTAATAACTGCATTAGTTTGCACCAATACTGAAGTAGCACAGGTATTGTCTTTTGTGATAATGATGTGCAGCTGAGAGAGACTGCTTCCTTTGTGCTGCATGTGAATAAGAGCAGTTTCATACAATGCCAACGTCAATTCTCCCAGCTCTGTCCGTTAATGTTCAACAATCAACAATTCTTGCTGCTCCTCGTGATACTGCTTCGACTCCGGTAGCGTGCATCCAACTATCCACATACACGTCCACTGTAGAGGTAGATGCAGCGTGGGTCAAGAAGGAGGTGAACAAAATCAATGTGCTTTATGCATAAAAGGAAACAGCATTTTAATCATCTTAAAAAAAATGTATCAGTAAAGGCTTTTATTGTCTCAGGGCACTTCAAATAAATCAGTCTATGGGAAACACGGGGCTAGATCACCAAATATGCTCAGGCAGCTTATATACCTGGGCGAATGGCCCAGGTAAAATGTGTGTGGGAAATACTTTTGCGTATTTACCAGCTATTGCTAAGTGCATCTAATCACAACATAATGGAGTATTTGGCATTTGCTCAGAAGCCACAAAAGACTACAAACAGACTACAAAGCCACCATTTTTAAATTACTTACAAACCTAGCTTGGCAATGAAGTACTAAGGTTTCTTGTTACTTATCAGATGACATACCCATCAGAATCAATATGCTAGTATCAGCTAATGTATTGGTCAGATTGATTTATTGGCCTTAAGATTAAATTCATGTTAATTTTCCTATCTATAGTGCCAAGTGGCAAACCCTGTTTAAATAAATAAAGACCGAAAGACATCAACCCCACAATACAGACAAAAATGTGTAAAATAATCATCAAGACAAAAGGTTTTTTTGACATTTTTTCTTACACTTTGGGTAAACACATAAATAGCCCCACAGAGATTTCTTTCTGGGATACCTTGCTTTGTTTTCTATTTGCTGATCTTGTGCCGTCAACAGTTTTATGCACTCAAGACCTTTTTAAATGCCTGGAAAGTAAGCCAAAGGGGGGAAAAGAAGTCTTTTTTTTAAGAACATTATTCCACAAGTGACAGATAAGGATGCCAAAACCTTGATCTCTGGTGTGATCCCACCTCTTGCATTTTAAACAAGCTTTAGATTAAAGAAGCTGGAACATTACATTGAAGCCTTTGCTGGAACTTCCACCTCTTTAACTAAAATATACATGACAGGTGGGGGAATTCTAGTGAAATGCTTTGACCTCTAGAAATTGATATGGGTTGAAATGGCTACACAACAGCTTCTCAGACAGGGACCTAAATCTGTCAGAGGAAAAGATCTGCAGTCTTAAGTTTTTGATTAGTAAGTGTGAAAAAAAAAAAAAGAACTTCCAAACTTTTCTGGAAAGAAGCCAATAATATGATTAAAAAAAAAAAAAGGGAT
Organism: Maylandia zebra; assembly: GCF_041146795.1. Classification (NCBI taxonomy): domain Eukaryota; kingdom Metazoa; phylum Chordata; class Actinopteri; order Cichliformes; family Cichlidae; genus Maylandia; species Maylandia zebra. Next base: position 16,535,063 of record NC_135174.1, on the reverse strand, counting down.
AACAAGATATATGTTAGTTATACAACAGTATAAAGGAATATTTCTTATGTGGTGCAGAATCTCCCTTTCTTTCCATTCTCTACATTTTTATTCAGTTTGATTTTCTTCTATTGTGATCCCACGAATCGCAGTCTGTTTATACAGTGAAAACAAAAATCTCCCTACCGTTCACTTCCCTCCTGCCCAACCCCGTGACAGATGAGAAATTGAACAATTGATATTTCTGACAGGAACACAATTAAATCCTGTGGCCACTGTCAAAAAAAAAAAAAGCTACACATGAAGAATGGGAATGTGTGTTTGTTTATGTCCATGAGATTCAGCCACAAATCTATACACAAGGGGTTTTGGTGCAACTGTGTGCAGTCAGTCAACATTTAGGCATTTGTCTATGTAGCGAGTCCAATCACATGATAACTTACATTGTATCTATCCAAACATATTCAGCACTACTACGCTTGTATTTTATTATGGCAGACAGAGACAAAGAAATAAAGCATGACATAAACATAAGCTGAGAAAAGAGTGTGCAGAAAAAAGCAAAGACTGAGTGGGACAGGCGAGCCGAGAGAGGGGGAAATAGTAAGTGAAAGAAAAGAGACGGAGACCAGAGACAAGCTGCCCCCATGGCACTATGTGACAAGGACATTATGTAGATTGAAATGCTTCATGCAGGTTGAAATCAGCATAAAATGGTGCAGCAATTTTCTTTTTAAACTGGCACCATGGCTTAACGGTCAAATTATACATAGCCTCCATGTTAAGAATGAGCCGAATGCAAATACGAGCTTCGCATCTGAACTTGGGAGACCTGGAAACGTACGTACAAGGAGTGCAGAATTATTAGGCAAGTTGTATTTTTGAGGAATAATTTTATTATTGAACAACAACCATGTTCTCAATGAACCCAAAAAACTCATTAATATCAAAGCTGAATGTTTTTGGAAGTAGTTTTTAGTTTGTTTTTAGTTTTAGCTATTTTAGGGGGATATCTGTGTGTGCAGGTGACTATTACTGTGCATAATTATTAGGCAACTTAACAAAAAACAAATATATACCCATTTCAATTATTTATTTTTACCAGTGAAACCAATATAACATCTCCACATTCACAAATATACATTTCTGACATTCAAAAACAAAACAAAAACAAATCAGCGACCAATATAGCCACCTTTCTTTGCAAGGACACTCAAAAGCCTGCCATCCATGGATTCTGTCAGTGTTTTGATCTGTTCACCATCAACATTGCGTGCAGCAGCAACCACAGCCTCCCAGACACTGTTCAGAGAGGTGTACTGTTTTCCCTCCTTGTAAATCTCACATTTGATGATGGACCACAGGTTCTCAATGGGGTTCAGATCAGGTGAACAAGGTGGCCATGTCATTAGTTTTTCTTCTTTTATACCCTTTCTTGCCAGCCACGCTGTGGAGTACTTGGACGCGTGTGATGGAGCATTGTCCTGCATGAAAATCATGTTTTTCTTGAAGGATGCAGACTTCTTCCTGTACCACTGCTTCCAGAAACTGGCAGTAGAACTGGGAGTTGAGCTTGACTCCATCCTCAACCCGAAAAGGCCCCACAAGCTCATCTTTGATGATACCAGCCCAAACCAGTACTCCACCTCCACCTTGCTGGCGTCTGAGTCGGACTGGAGCTCTCTGCCCTTTACCAATCCAGCCACGGGCCCATCCATCTGGCCCATCAAGACTCACTCTCATTTCATCAGTCCATAAAACCACAGAAAAACCAGTCTTGAGATATTTCTTGGCCCAGTCTTGACGTTTCAGCTTGTGTGTCTTGTTCAGTGGTGGTCGTCTTTCAGCCTTTCTTACCTTGGCCATGTCTCTGAGTATTGCACACCTTGTGCTTTTGGGCACTCCAGTGATGTTGCAGCTCTGAAATATGGCCAAACTGGTGGCAAGTGGCATCTTGGCAGCTGCACGCTTGACTTTTCTCAGTTCATGGGCAGTTATTTTGCGCCTTGGTTTTTCCACACGCTTCTTGCGACCCTGTTGACTATTTTGAATGAAACGCTTGATTGTTCGATGATCACGCTTCAGAAGCTTTGCAATTTTGAGACTGCTGCATCCCTCTGCAAGATATCTCACTATTTTTGACTTTTCTGAGCCTGTCAAGTCCTTCTTTTGACCCATTTTGCCAAAGGAAAGGACGTTGCCTAATAATTATGCACACCTGATATAGGGTGTTGATGTCATTAGACCACACCCCTTCTCATTACAGAGATGCACATCACCTAATATGCTTAATTGGTAGTAGGCTTTCGAGCCTATACAGCTTGGAGTAAGACAACATGCATGAAGAGGATGATGTGGACAAAATACTCATTTGCCTAATAATTCTGCACTCCCTGTAGTGTCAGCACCTCAGAAAGAACTAAAAAGAAAAGGAAAAAAAAATGGACAAAGATTTAAATCTTGGAAAAAAATTCTCTTTTTTTAAAACAAAGAAACAAACAGTAAATTAGTAAAGTTATATTAATATTAAACTTGGGGAATATTTGTTGCTTAATCTGAACATCATCGTCCTCCTGTGAATCACTGATGATCCAACCTCTACAATGCACAATGTGTGGCCCTTCCAAAATTAAGAGACACTTACACGTTAACACACAACAACAAGTGATTTAGCATAGCATAATTAAGTAGAGTTATATCAGCCAAACAGCTTAAACAGTGTTAAATTATAAAATGTATGCGGTGCTTATAAGTTTTAGGTCTACCAACTCATCCAGACGAAAATACCCAGTGGAAAAAGAAAGAGGGAGAGGAGACAAATGAGTTACTCTCCAAGAGCGGTCACATTAAGCTGTAATTTAGCAATCAAACCCACAGTCAGAAACATCCTCCTGTTTTCTGTCATGTAGTGATTATGGATCAGTTTGCGGCACAGGTGTCGGTTATACATTGACACGCCACATGAAACCATAACGAGGCAGATTCAGTTCATTATGAATCTCATAATTATTACAGTCATTTATTGCATCAATATGGAAATGAGCTAAAATTGCATATTTTTGAACAATTTGTCACCAATCGCTTTGACCATTTTCAATCTACAACACCGTTGTCCATTGGCCTAACATCCTAATACTAAGAAGGCATGATGTGAAGTATTCATTGGGATAATGTGTTAGCATGGTAAATACTTAGCTAAAAGAAAAATCTTAGATATAATGTACATGTATAAAATTTGTAATTTTAGTCAGTAAAGATGTGGCCTAAACAATTTAAGAAAACCATTACGAATACTGACAATACTAGATATACTATGCAGAGTATATTTGGGCATTTTATATAAATGGGTGGCAACCAGCTTAGCACAAAACTTTTACTGTAATGTATTGTCTATGTTGCATTTTCTTTGTTTGACCATGTTTTTGCATTTATATCTATTGGACATTCGACAGGACACTAAACGCACAGTACTCGTGCATTACCGTAACACGTAAGGAATAACAGAGAAACTCAAGTGAATGGCAAGACTGTCGCAGAAAAAGCCCATTAACATTTATGTTGCCAGGGATTATGTAGGAATGCACAGATACTATTATTTTAAGCAAAAATGCTCAGAATAACAATTTTGGTATTAACTGATTATAAACCATCCCCTCCTAAGCATAAGAAATGATTTTTTTTTTTTTTTTAAATACAAGTCATCTTTTCATCACTATATCTTTGAACATCAAGCCAGAACAAAATTGACGTGGCACATCACAGACATCAGAAAATGTTATTTTATTTTCCAATAGGCCGATTAGTCAACAGGGTGAATCCTGGCCAAAACTGATGTTCAGCCATGACGATCCCATAAATCAACCCCTCATTAAAAGAAAAATGCACATCAGAGTTTAGTGATGAAATAAATGGTCACACAGGTCAACAAAAACCAAACATGGTCAGATAAGTCATCATCGAAAAGTGGGAGAGTGCATGTATGGCACACAGCAAGAGAACTGTAAAGGCCAGAATGCTTGACCCACAGAGCTGGAGAGCCCAGTTGCTCCGTCACGCTGGGGGAAGCATTTTGCTGTGATGGTTTGGCTGCCCGTAACCTCTTAAAGCAAGAGTCATTGCAAATCAATACAAAGCTGCTTTGAGTGATCACCCCCAACTATGATAAAATATTTCTATTCTGGTCAGGTCTCCTTCAGGATGACGATACCCAACATCACTAGAGCCCAAGGGTCACTAACTGGTTTGATTAGTGTGAAAATAATGTGAATACGTTTTGGTTATCGCAGACACCAGTCAACTAACTAAACATCTAAAGGAAATTTTGGTAAATGCCCTGTATTTGTATTGCGCTTTTACTAGTCCCACCTAGGGACCCCAAAGCGCTTTACACACCCAGTCATCCACCCATTCACACACACATTCACACACTGGTGGAGGCAAGCTACAGTTGTAGCCACAGCTGCCCTGGGGCAGACTGACAGAAGCGAGGCTGCCATATCGCGCCATCGGCCCTTCTGGCCAACACCAGTAGGCGGTAGGTGAAGTGTCTTGCCCAAGGACACAACGACCGAGACTGTCCAAGCCGGGACTCGAACCGGCAACCTTCCGATTACAAGGCGAACTCCCAACTCTTGAGCCACGATCGCCCCACAAATTTTGGAACAACAAGCTAAACAATCCAAGAACTAGACACTACTAGACACTATAATGTAGTATACTTTGGAGATAACTAGTTGATTTACAAATACAAGAGTATTTTGAATTTTTGAAGAGTATTTCAAGAAGCAGTTGCAATTTAGTGACCTTCGGGCCCTAGTGATGTTAGGTATCATCCTCCTGAAAGAGACCTGACCAGAATAGAAATATTTTATCCTAGTTAGTATGTTCGCTCAAAGCAGCTTTGTATTGATTTGCACCCAGTTATGATAAGGTCAGAAAACCGTGTGACATTACAGTATTCCAGTTCATAAACATGTTTAAAATGAGACAGTAACAACGCAGGAAACAGGAGAGATTCTGTAATTACTGAGTTTCAGTGCCCTACTGTGCAGCCAAACTATTTCTGGGACCCCAATCTCATAATCCTCTGCCCGCTAACAAAGCATTTTCAAACTCATTTCCTGAGAGCATCACGTCAGCCATAAAACCACAAATGGAGCAGTAAATAGCCTAATAATACCCAACAGTTTCTTTTTACAGCTGACTTTGTATCCAGTAGCAGACAGCTTAACTTGACTCTGCGATTTGGGAAAAAAAATCCAACCAGTTAAAAGCAAATGAGCAGGTAAGTTGTGGAAGAGTTGGTTTTGAAACACTTCTTTTAAAAAAAGTGAAGGATAGGAAAGCAAGCAGTCAATATTTAGATAAACTGGATAATGACAATAATCTGTAATCTTGTAATCTGGCCTCTGTATGATAAAGATAAAATTGAAGGACAAACTTTCAGCTTTAATAAAAGTATTACATTAACCGTTTGGGAATTACAGACATTTTTATACAAAGTTCCAGAGGCTCAAAAGCAATTGGACAATTGACAGAGCAGCAGCTGGATGGGCACATTTCAATACTTGAAATGTGCAATTCACTTGTATTTTTATTTTTTATTCCTATTTATTCTATTTATCCCCTTTGTATATTTTATTTATATTTGTCTCTGTATTTATATATATATATATATATATATATATATATATATATATATATATATATATATATGTGTGTGTGTGTGTGTGTGTGTGTGTGTGTGTGTGTGTGTGTGTGTGTGTGTGTGTGTGTGTGTGTGTGTGTGTGTGTGTATGTATGTATATATATATAACAGTTCTGTAACTGTAACTTTGGTCGTTGCTGTGCTTTTTTTGGAAGTCGAATTTCCCAGAGGAACCCACCCGAGGGATTAATAAAGTTCTATCTTATCTTATCTTTCTCTTAGATAAAGCTTTGTCCCCTCATTACTTCATTATAAGTTAAATAGATCTGGAGGTGATTTCAAGTATTGAACTTGCTTTTTTTCCACAGAAAGTTTCAACTTGAGGTCCTTGAGGGAAAAGAAAAAAAAAAAGAAAAAAGAATCTGTTGTTAGATCAAGAATATGTTGCATTCTTAGACAACAGGAATGAACTGGGCAAGGCAAAGCAACACCAAAAGGCCCGAAAGACTGCAGATATGAAATACATGATGACAGAATTATTTCCATGGTTGAGAAAACCATCTTCCCTACATCTAAGTCACAGGTGTCGAACTACAGGCCTGGAGGGCCGGCGTCCTGCAGGTTTTAGATGTGTCCTTGATCCAACACAGCTGATTTAAATTGCTAAATTACCTCCTCAACATGTCTTGAAGTTCTCCAGAGGCCTGGTAATAAACTAATCATTTGATTCAGGTGTGTTGACCCAGGGTGAGATCTAAAACCTGCAGGACACTGGCCCTCGAGGCCTGGAGTTTGACACCCCTGAAGTAAACCCTCTGGTGGGTGCAGTCAAGAGGCCTTCGTGAATGCACCTTGTTGTAAACAGAGGGTTTACAAAAACCCTCTGTAGCTCAGGAGGTAGAGCAGGTCACCTACTGGTCGGAAGCTTGGTTAGATCCCTGGCTCTGCATGTCAAGTATCCTTGGGCAAGATACTAACCCCAACTTGCTCTCCGATGCATCCATCGGAGTATGAATGTGTGTGAATGTACTTAGAAAGCACTGAGTGTAGATAAAGTGCTTGTGAGAATGGGTGTGATTGGGTGAATGTGGCATGTTGTATAGAGTGCTTTGAGTACTCAGGGAGAGTAGAAAAGTGCTATATAAAAGAATCAGTCCATTTACAAAAAGGTGCAAACCACTGGTTACACACAGAACAGGACATTTGAATTTGACTTGAATTTGATCTAAAAGATCCTGCACAGTTTCTTGGAAAAGGATGGAAAGAGGATACTTTCCTCTTCTTAATAAAAAGAGGAAAATATTCACAGGGAAACTTAACTACTCGTGTTTCAAATGACACCAAATTGTCTCTTGAACATGGTAGAGGGGAATTGGCATGTCTGACTGCCACTGGAACCAGGTCACTAGAGTTAAATGATGATGTGTTGATGGAAGTAGCAGGATGAATTCTGAAATGTACAGGGCTATGCTCTCTCCTCAGATTCAGTCAAATGCTACAAAACTGATCAGTGCAAATGGCTATAAACCCAAAGCACAATTCAGAAGCAACCCAAGATATTCTCAAGACAAAGGAATAAGATGTCCCTTCAAATGGCTCCATCAAAGCAGTAAAACATCTTAAGGGAGCCAACAGAATATTTGGTGATGTCCATGGGCTCTAGAGGTCAGGTTGTCAAGGACAGCAAATGGGAAAATGGGAAGGCTGTAAAAGTTTAAACAGTCAATGGTGTAAATTGTTTCGGAACTGCTTGAACTAAAGTTGATATTCTTTACTTCAGTCGCATCTCAATTGTTTGATTAAAAACTATGGTTGGGTGCAGAACTAAAATTAGAAACATATCTGTCCGCTACAGCTCTAGCAGGTCTGTCTATTGTGTGGGTGTATCAAGAGCTCAGCTGCCACCCATTTCTTATGAGGAGCCAGTGCACAGCTAGCCTCATTCAGCAATCAGCCACCTGGCAGTATGTACGCTAGTGAAGAGCTTCTCAGTTGGTGAGTGAACTAGCTGATCCACAATCAGTCCGGGTTGTGCTGCTTAACAGGAGAATGCATATGTTTCTGTTATCTGTGACCACTACTACAATCCCATGTGATAAAACACATTGAGCTGCCATCATCTTTGGCAAAGTTTATTAAAAGTATCACTGTCGGTATTAAATACGACTTATAGGGTAAAAATAAACAACTGTATTTGAAACTTCATTGTGGGAGGGCTAAAAGGACAAGTTTGCATCCTTTAATGTTAAAAACACTTTATTTTTTTCATATTGTATATTGCTACAGGATATCCTTCACTAACAATAAGCCAAAACTGCACAAAAGCCAAGAAGAGGCGCAAGTTAGACAATGGACTAAAAGGGTGGTTTACATTTGTGTCACCGTTTCATGCCTGTACATTTGTCTGACAACAAAAACAGGAATGTATGTGATTACGAATAACTTCATATTATGAAATTCAATTCAATTTTGTTCATATAGCACCAAACAAAACAATCACCTCAAGGCGCTTTATATTGTAAGATAAAAACCCTACAACAACAAAGAGAAAATCCCAACAACTAAACAACCCCTTTTAAGCAAGTATTTGGTGACAGTGGGAAGGAAAAATTCTCTCCCACTTCCCATCCCCCCCACACACACTTTTAACAGGAAGAAACATCCTGCAGAGCCAGTCTGATGCAGGGGCAGCGATCTGCTGCGACCGGTTAGCAGTGATGGATATAAATGAAGCTTTTACATAAGTTCAATAAGATCTGTATTCAGTCATCAGTCTGCTTTCCCAGGCATTTGGCTTCTACTCAGTTCTTTTACATCCCTTCCACTTTCCCATGCAGTAAAAGTCAATGCTGACATCATCGCTACAGTATAGTCCAATCATCATCCTGGCTGCCTTCTTCAAGCCAATCAACCTCCACTATGCCTACTTTAAACTGCCCTGCTCATCTTCCATTCTCCCTAAACAGCAGACTCCTGCATTCAGCTCACCTACTCCCAAGTCACTACAGCCAAGCCTCCATCTTATCTTCATCATCTAGACTCTGAGCGGTCCTACCCTAATTCTTATCGCTGCTGGGATTTCATTCTGTTGCGATGGGCCATCGAAGGGTAATTACCAAATACCATTATTGAATTTTGTATATCGATAAATCATGTTAAATAGCTTATTGAAATACCACTGATGTAAGCAAAGACATTAGGCGAGAAACAAACAACAGTGTGGTTTGCCAGTGGGCAGAATATGGGCCCTGTGCTATTGCTAAAACATGGGGGTTGACACAATGTAAAGTCATGCCAGTGAATGTTGGCGGCCTAACAAAAACCACCAGGAAAGTTTGGTCTATAACAGAGTGTTCATCAGTGTTCACGCTGACTGCTGGAAGTCTTAGGCGTCGTGCTTAAGTTTATGTGCTGCTTGTTCCAACTGCTGTGTGTTTGATTAAACAGATTCAATGTGTGCTCGACAAGATTTAGGTCTCTTCAACTTCTGATCACGTGTTGCTACTCTATAACTGAATGATTTATGTACTTGCATTCAGACCGAATTATGAGGAGCTCAAAACATACATGCATGTGCAAAATCCCATAAATATACACAACAAAACCATTTTGAACCACCACAAACCCACTCTGCACACACTGATCCCCTTAGAGTGAGCATTTTAGTGAAAAATACCCAAATTTTCTTTGACTTTATTACTAAATAAATTCCACTTCTAAATCCTAGAATCTTCACTGTTTATTTATTATGTATATATGTAAAAGCACACATTACAGCGCAACATGATAGATTAATTATGCATTATTTTCTAATCCATATTTATGCATCATTTCACTCTAAGAGAATCTGCAACTCTTTTGCATTTTCTTCCCCATTTGGAAAACTGGAACTGAATTTATGAATTTAAGTGTGTGCCCATCATGATTTTTGTTTACTAGAATCCTCTTTTTTCTCTTATTAATACTAAAATGATATCCACGAGGAGTCTGGATTTTTAAAAAAGATTCCCCAGTATGCCAAATGCCATTATCAGTAATGATAATGAATAGTGAAATCTACAAGAAATTACAGCAAATATCAAAAATGGGAATCTATTCTCATATGCTAAACACCATTGGAGGGTTTAACCTTCAGTAGTGCTTTTACATCCTTTTCTACTGTATATGTACACACTATATTTAGCTTAGGAACTATCATGCAGTTGCTTTCACCAAAATATGTTATATACCAGCTATGTCAGTGATGAAAAAACTCAGACTTTAGGGAATGCTTCATAGGCAATGATAAGTAGTAATAAAGTGAACAATTTTACACCACATTTATCCAGGTCTAATGGTTTTAATGGCTCACAAAGAGTCACTCTAGTTTCAAAAAGACATCAGGGTTATATAAGTGAATGGGTAAACAGCCCTTGGCTCCTTCGTCTTAAACTTCCTGAACAAGTTTAAGACGAAGGAGGCTTTCTAAAGGTCTTTTGTTCTAAATTATTTTGTTGAAACTATGAAAAATTCCTCTGATACATTTTTCCACCATCAAGGTGAGCATTTAACCACAATCCTGGCATTTTCAGTATGGTGCATCAGAAATGGTCTCAGTGGAAAGGTGCTTGTCAAGAAGCCATTCTGAAAGAAGATGAAAAGATTGAGCTATGCCAAATTCCACAAGAACACTGGCAATCAGTGGCTGCAGGTTTTAGGGAGTGCTGATTTGAAATGTGAAATTTCTGGTTTAAAATGTTACTGTGCACAGAATAGATTAAGACAGTCAAGACAGCAGTAATTGTCTACAGTCGTCTGGAAGCTCTGTCATAGTTTTGGTCTGCATTTCAGCCAGTGGTGTTGGAGCTTGTCAAAAATGGAGAAATTAAGAACATAGGAAAGCAGTCATACTTGGATTGACCATGCAGTATCATCTAGAAGGCATCTGATTGGTAATCCCACACCGCCAATACAATAAATGCATACATGCATAGAAAAACCAGACAAACACTTTGGTTTCCAGAGCCTGGACCTTAATATTACTGAAGCAGTGTGGGTTCATCTTGATAGAGAACAGAACAAAAGGCAGCCACCATCAAAAGAGCTTTGAATGTCTTTCAAGAAGCCTGGAGAACTATTCCTGATGATTATTTAAAGAAACTACAATGAATCCTCCCTAAGAGACTTTAGGCTATAGTGAAAAAAATGGCCATACCAAATGTTCACTTTCAAGCTCATTAGAATTGCACAAAGCTTTTTGTTTTATACACTGCATTTGTGAATAACTCAGAAAATCTCTACACTTATTTCTCGGTTTCGCAACAAAACAAAACAATGAAGGGTGATTCGGGAGTTTTAATACTGTAGAATGCAGTTGAGTAAATCTACAAAGAGCAAACTCAGAACAAAAGACGAATCTTGCAGAGCTCATAATACAAATAAACTGAGTGAGGCGTGTCTCCTTAATGAAGCACTTGCCTGCAGAATCCCACTTTAACCTCTGCTTGAATTTACAGCAAGCTAGCAAATTGAATAATAAAAAAAATGAATATACTTAAAATGAAATGTCAGTGAATTTTCATGCAAGTTTTGTGCATCCTAGATCAGCTTTGAGGTAATTGCTCTTGCTCCTATCCTGCACGCCCTGTCTGGCTTAGCTTTATAAAGTTGCCAAATATCAAAGACCTTATAACTACAAAGCCTTGCACCTGAACAACCCAAGCTTTTCACACGTTTCCACTTGATTTCCTCAGACTGTAGGCATCCACTGACTAGATTCACATTAGTGGATTTCAAAGACTCAATCAAAAAAAAAATTTATTAATAAAACACACCCCTACACATGACTTCACCTGCACGTGCAGGCAAGACGTATACACTGTACACATGTGCGGTCACAGGCACACACAGTCAATCCGAGAAAAGAAGCAAAGTAGGGAGATCGTTTAATTCACATCATATGCAATCAGAAGCAATTAGCTCAACACCCTCTCTCATACCACCTCGTCAGTCATTGCACCGGGTCTAAGCCAGCGTCAAGCAAACTAAAGCTCTCAGAAATTTGGAAGACTTCCTCAAGAGACGCAGTGGGATTTTCATTCATACAACCATGTGCAAATTTATGACATCCTAATTCACAAAATTGCAGCATGACATCATGCTTATACCAACCAACAGTTTAATGAGGTATATATGTCTATTGCTCTATACTTTATAATATGTATCTGTAATGCAGCAGAGCATGCACAGAAACTGCTTGGCATTATCTGACATTCAAAGAAAAGGAAAACATAGTGCTGCATGTAGTGAGTCATCAGTACTACAGTGTGCTGAACTGCTCTGCCTCAGGCCAACCAAGGTTTACAAGTCACCTCACTATTGGCCTTTTGCCATATAAAAACTGTATCATACTGCACAAAGATGATATAGAACAGTAGCTCTGCTTTCTTCCTGCAGGTTGACTTTAGAGGTTAAAAGATCATCTCCAAATCCTTTTACCTGGAAAGTTTATTCTTTAACTTGTCAACAGATGTATCCCCAGTGACAACTGAGCAAACATTGTGCACAGAGAATGTGTAATGTAATTGAAAGACCAGAAAAATGCCAGAAAGTGGATCCTGAGTTTGTCAGTCTATTTCCAACTTAATTGCGATGATTACAGATGCTAAAATTGCTATGAATTTAAGAAAATGAAAAGCTGAAACGGTTACTCAGTGGAGCTTTTTGTTGATTCACACAAAACTATTTGTCAGCTTTTTCAACAAGCAATTATTGCAGTCACTGTTTAAGCAGAAATGCCAAACATTCTCTTTCTGAGTTGAACGTAAGCATTTAGTGATTTTTGAGGGGTTTGCAGAAAAACTTGCACCTTGGGGCTAGCAAGGTAATGATCTCATCTCAAGAAATCATAGTTCAATATTTGAGCTAGTTTTCAGGGAAGTTGTACAGTTTGCATGATTAAATAAATCTTCATGAAGTAAAAGCTTTTCTACTTCACACAAACAAAGCAAGAAGGAAGCACTTACTGGTTGTAGTATGCATCTGTGGGGACATCTCCCTTGAAGAACAGTGAGCAGACTAACGTCCTGAAAGAAGTGATAAAGGATTGGAGATCAGAACTTTCAGAAAACTTGAGAAGGTAAGAAAAAAAGAGACAAATTCTGCTTTTTCAACTGATTTGATAAATTTGACACTTACACATCATTTAAAACAGGAAATAATCTTTATTTTTGGCATCATCTTATCAATTTAAAGGAAATCTTGATTGGACAATGTACTTGCCATAGAATAATGACTCCATGGTTTCTCATAAGCTTCACTTTCACTATGCAGTTCTGTCTGTCATCACAATGAAATCTCTGAGCAAAACAAAGGTTACACTCCACAATAAGCAGGAGGGACAAGTGCTGTTCCTCTCAGTGTCAAGGTTTGCTGTGTAGCAGGCAGGAGGGAGGACCCAATTGCAGGACTCGAACACGGAAACGTATGGCAGCTTTATTGCTGGGAAAAACACTTCATCAAATAAACTCATGCAAAACAAACAACCTGAACATGGAGACTATTAACACTGCAAAACAGGAGGCAAAGAGACAACACAACAACTGCAAAAGAAAAACACAGGACTTAAACACAAGCCGGACAACGAGAGGATGGTGAACAGGTGGTAACACAGCTTGGGGCAAATCAGACCTAACGAGATAAGAGGAAGCACAACTCGATACACTGCACACAGGACATGGACTATCAAAATAAAACACGAGACAAATACAAAGACGCAGACAAGACATTGAGACAGAAACATGACTTACTGGAGAGACAGAGGGAATATGGAGACAAGAGCGACGAGACAAGGAACAGAACGTCCAAAATCCTAGGACTGAAAATAGAACACATGAATTACAATAATCAAAGAATATAACTAAAACACGCACAAAACACCTGGTCACAGAGCCAGTACCCATGACACTCTGAGTACCTTATGGCCTGTGTTCCCACATAGTTGTAATCCCGGGCACCGGTCAAATTGAGCAACTGTGTAAACTGTACCAGGCAAAGTAAAGGAGAGACCTGCTGCTTAGAGAGGCAAAAGTGTACAGATAGAACCTTTTAGAAACTGAAAGTAAACCTTGGATGGGCATTCAATTGACGGAGAAAGTTTTAAGACTTGAGAGGTTTCAAAAGCAACATTTAGCTGGCATTACTTTAACTCGATCAGTATCAAAACCTGCGATTTGGTCTGTGCAATAGCAGCGCTGGGGAGGGGATGAGTGTGGGGTGCTATGATGTGATAGGATTGTCAGAGGAGATATATCATTTTCATGTCAAAGACTCTCTTTGGGGGGCGGGGGTGGGGATGGGGGGGGTGGCTGTGTGTGGCACTGGTCCAGTTTATAGCCAACTTTATCTATAAGCATTAGAGGTGAACCTCCAGCTCTGTCGCATTCTGCCTCCTTATAAAATCATGTTTTTACTGCATATTCATCATTATTATTCATGGATTTTTTACCAGCAATACTGCATTCACTTAATTTACTCTGCAATCTTTCATGCCGAGTCAAAAGCTTTTTGTACATCGACAAGGCGGTATATTTCTAAACCCCGCTTTCTCAATCTTTCTTTTAGACTCACACAAATATACACACAATGCTGGGTCAGACTGAATATCTTTAATCATTTATGAGTCTCCAGCTCTGCTAATGCAAGCCGCACACCAATACACACTTAATAATTAAAGCCTCGAATTGATTGTTGCATTACGAGGCTTGTGTAAAGGGACATTCGTCAGCACTGCTGATGATAATAACACGGCTGATTCCCTCCTATAAAACTAGTCTTAATTCACAGAGTGAGCAGAGACTGAGGGGAGCAGAAGAAATGAAAGAACACAGGGAGGCTTTTGGATGACAGACTGAAGCTCAGATGGACTGAAAGGAAGTCCTGAGAGAAACTAGAAGAACAAACTGCTGAAACAAAAGAGTGCAAAGAAAAGAGGCAGTGAACCACATTGACAGACAGATTGAAATAATTAATTAGTGATTACAGAAACAAAACCAGTCTGTCATTGCAAACATTGTTTAGTCAATAATGGTCAACATGGAGAAGGATTTGGCCTACTCCAAATAGGGGATTATCCCACTTACTTTAAAAGTAAGTCAGTTTCCATCATTATGATGAATTTTTATAACTACTCAACTAGCTTGGAGTTGCACTGGTGGTGGAGTACACCCTGGGCAGGTGACAAGTCGGTTACAGGGCTAAACCAACAACCAGTTTAGGTTCACCAGTTCACCCATGTCCAGGTCTTTGAACAAGGAATTACAAATTAAAAACATACAAGAAAAAGTTAACTGCATTTTGTCATGTAAGCATAGTCAATACAACCTGCTAAAGTTCAAATCAAGCATCAGAATGGGGAAGAAAGGTCATTTAAGTGACTTTGAATGTAACATCATTGCTCAGGCCAGATGTGTTCATCAGAATATTTCAGAAACTGCTGGTTTACTAGGATTTCTATTTGGGTGTCCTGAGTATGGCCTCCACAGTCACTAGATCCTTATCCAATGGATGTGGAGGAACATTTGCATCATGGAAGTCCAGCCAATCTGAGGAAACTGAATGATACGATCTTATCTCAAGCAAAATCTCTCAGGATGCTTCAAGCACTTTGTTGAATTTATACAGCTAAGATTTATTTAAGGCAGTTTTGAAGACCAAAGTCCAACCTGGTACTAGCAAAGCAGTCTACCAAATAAAGTGACTGGTGAGTTGGCGAATAGAAATGCTGTCATAGGTTGATAATCTAATGCAATATTATTTTCTCATTTTTTTAGGCAACTCAAACATGTCTTTGTTTTATTAGCGTATTTTTCAAATTACAAAAGCCAATGGCTTTTTCACTGAAGGCCTTCCATATTTCAGCAAGATAATCATAAATCACATCCTGCATTTATTACAACAGGATAGCTTCATAGCTTCGAAGGGTGCTGAACTAACCAGACCTTTAACTTATCAAAAACATTTGGAGCATAAGAATTTTCATTTGAATAGTAAGATAAAACCAAAAGGACTGTAGCAAAAATAACACTACGTTTTTCAGTGTTAGTTTCTATTATTCTAGTTTTCCAGGTCTAGTTTAGGGGATAAGCCTGATTCTGACAACTAATTCTGTGGTTGGTTGATGGTCTTCTTCCTTATTTGTTTTATCCATGGCTCCCCTTTTGCTTCTGTTTGTCCTTTACAGTAATTTATATTTCCATTATTGTGGCATCTTAGATGTTGGGTTCCTTTAAGCCATAAATTTAAGGACAAAAACAATACTATTATTTTGAAGAGGAGAAGCTGTTGAATAGACGTCTGGACCCTGATAGTACACTGGGATGAGAGGCATGTATTATCTTATAATAGAGTGAACCACACAAGTTGTGGTTGAAGTTG
The DNA here is from genome assembly GCF_041146795.1 of Maylandia zebra. NCBI lineage: Eukaryota > Metazoa > Chordata > Actinopteri > Cichliformes > Cichlidae > Maylandia > Maylandia zebra. Next base: position 16,519,024 of record NC_135174.1, on the reverse strand, counting down.
TGAACGATTACAAAGACTTAAATGAATGAATGCTCTTGAAGCTTCATACCAGGTAACTGCAGCATGAAAAGCTGAGTAGTTTGCAGTTTTACAAAGTTTCCTTTTTTTGTTGAACCGCAAATATTGATGGAAACTGGTAGTTGACAGATCAGCGCTGTGATATTTGATTTTGATCATTTCGCCCTAGTGATATTCTCACTGCCTCACATTTCTAAACCTATAAACCCATGACCCATAACTATCTCAATGTGTAACTGGAATTAAAAGTTAACATGAGACCAGTGATCAGGAAGATAACCAATCTAAAGTATGATGAAGTTCACAAACGCTTTGGAATTACAATAGTTTCCAACTACACTCAACAAAAATATAAACGCAACACCTTTGTTACTGCTCCCATTCCCCATGGGATGGACGTAGAGACCTAAAATTCATTCCAGATACACAATATAACCATCCCTCCCAAACAGTGGTCACAAATCAGTCCAAATGTGTGGTAGTGGGCACATCTGCTATATTGAGATAATCCATCCCACCTCACAGGTGTGCCACATCAGGATGCTGATCTGACATCACGAGTAGTGCACAGGTGTACCTCAGACTGCCCACAACAAAAGGCCACCCTGGAATGTGCAGTTTTGTCTCACAGCAAAATGCCACAGATGCCACAAGCAATGAGGGAGCGTGCAATTGGCATGCTGACAGCAGGAATGTCAACCAGATCTGTCGCCCGTGCATTGAATGTTCATTTCTCAACCATAAGCCGTCTCCACAGGCATTTCAGAGAATATGGCAGCACATCCAACCGGCCTCACAACCGCAGACCTCGTGTAACCACACCAGCCCAGGACCTCCACATCCAGCAGGTTCACCTCCAAGATCGTCTGAGACCAGCCACCCAGACAGCTGCTGGAACAATTGGCTTGCACAACCAAACAATTTCTGCACAAACTGTCAGAAACCGTCTCAGGGACGCTCAACTGCATGCCCGTCGTCCTCATCGGGGTCTTGACCTGACTCCAGCTCGTCGCCGTAACAGACTTGTGTGGGCAAATGCTCACATTTGATGGCGTCTGGCACGTTGGAGAGGTGTGCGCTTCACAAATGAATCATGGTTCACATTGTTCAGGGCAGATGGCAGCTGAGAATGTCCCAGTTCTTGCATGGCCAGCATACTCACCGGACATGTCACCCATTGAGCATGTTCGGGATGTGCTTGACCGGCGTATACGACACCGTGTACCAGTTCCCACGAATATCCAACAACCTCGCACAGCCATTGAAGTGGAGTGGACCAACATTCCACAGGCCACAATTGACAATCTGATAGACTCCATGCGACGGTGTGTTGCACTGCATGAGGCAAATGGTGGTCACACCAGATACTGACCGGTTCTGGGTCCCCAGACCCCCAATAGCGCAAAAAACTGCACATTCCAGGGTGGCCTTTTGTTGTGGGCAGTCTGAGGTACACCTGTGCACTACTCATGATGTCAGATCAGCATCCTGATGTGGCACACCTGTGAAGTGGGATGGATTATCTCAATATAGCAGATGTGCCCACTACCACACATTTGGACTGATTTGTGACCACTGTTTGGGAGGGATGGTTATATTGTGTATCTGGAATGAATTTTAGGTCTCTACGTCCATCCCATGGGGAATGGGAGCAGTAACAAAGGTGTTGCGTTTATATTTTTGTTGAGTGTATATTACTAATAAATGTGATCTGACCTCCATCTAAGTGACAGTTATTCACAAACACGATTTGACTGCACAAATAACACTTTATGCATGTCTTTCTGTAGTAGTGATGAGTATTTGACAACTAACAGGTGTTATAAATGAGAGAAAAAAACACTTGAAATTTATGGGAAGGCAGTGCTTGTATGAAAATACTCCACACTTAACTGAAAACTAATGCTTTAAAACAGATCCCAAGTGTTCTGTTATCACCAAAAGTTGTAAAATGTATCACTAAAATATCATTTTCAGTCAGTTTGTTATTCATTATGTGTTTACAGCACCCTCTGTGGTTGCTCCAAGTAATGCACTTTAGAAACGGCTTTGTTTTGAGAAGAAAAAACTTTATTGAACAGGAAGTCGGCTCAGTCAAGCAAAGCACGTGAGCAAAAAGAAGGGAAACATATCGGCACGCAGTTTATGGTGTCCTGTTGGAGAAAATACTGTCTACATCTTCTGTTTATGGTTGTATCGCCGGTATGTACTTAAAGTATAAGTTGTAACTTTGGTTTTGTGCAATATGTTGCCAGCTAATGCAGTATTTGGCTGTAAAGCCAGTCCTTTTGTTAAGCTAGTTGCCCGCGATTTTGGAGGTTGTCTGGGATAGCATCAATAGTACAAGTTTACATAATTAGACATATGACACATGCTATGTAGTAGCAGGGTGGCATATGAATGCATATTATGCTGCACATACGTATATCATGACTGTATTTTTTGTCTTGTTTTAAGTTTTACCTTTTTGAATGTCAGTAAACCTGTTGACAATGCTCATCGATCTTCAGAATGGTGATATAAGAAAGGTGTTAACGCCCCTGCATCAGACATGCACCCATAACGGCACACCAAGGATAATCTATGGAGTAGTCAAGGACACTGAGAGGTAAATGATCCGATGTGACAATTACCCAGAGCACATAATTAAATCATCAACAGAACAAATAAAAAAACACGAAAAGCAAATAAAGAAAAAAAAATCATGTTTTGGAATGTCTACATCTGAGTCCTGGCCTTTTCCCAGTGCACATGTTGTGGCCCGCTTCTGACAACAGCCGTTCAAGAAATGGTCCAAAATTTCTCAACTCTGTCCAAGTCTCATAATCATCTACGAAAAGTGCCCAATAGAGGTTCTTGCAGCAAAATGGGACTTCAAAATTACATTCAAGAGCTTATTTACTTTTTCCAGCCTGCACTGTGAATGATTTCTCAGTGGAAGACATGAAAAGGTAAAAAGTGTTTGTGTGTTATTAGTTTGGTCAGGGTGTGCTTTTTTATATATATATTTGGGACTTGATGATGAAGATCAGACCATACTTTGCGGGTAAACACGGCGAAAAATCCTGGTGTTTTCGACAACAGTTCACAAACTTTCCCCCCCAAACTATAGATATGAACCATCTACCATGAGACTTCCATTTTGTACTACAGAAAATTATACAGCATTAAAATGTTTCTCAGATTCTAAAAGAGGGGGGAAATAAGGCCAGGCTGAATACATTCAATGGAACAGACTTCGACGCCTTATGATGTGCATCTCCATCTGATATGAGTGCCATAAACTCACTTTGAAAATGATGTGTCTGAGTACATCTGAGGTATAAATGGCCATTCATAAATGCTATAAGAGTGGTGGAAATAATCTGTCAAACTAATGACTCTAGACTAAGTGCAACCCTCTGAACATATTCTTAACCTTATGATAATATGCAGTGTGGGGGCATCATTCTAAAACACCTCACTGCATATCCATTTTAACAAATGTTTTACTGTAGCTTTTGTGAAGAAAAAAAAGAAATATCTACATTAGTGAATGCCTAATTGCAGCAATTGCTCTTTATAAGGAGCTAAAATTTCTAATTTATATTATCTTTGATTCAATTTTTACATAGCAATGGAGAACAACCCACAAGACAGCAGTTCCATCATTTTCAGCCATGAAGGGATTAGAAATAATAATTTAAAAGAGAATAAAATAGGATAGACTACGTTAATCATTTTCCAGAGCTTGGTTACTGTTGATTCATAAACAGCCAAATTTCGGGTAGTGATTTTGGATAATGCTTTCTGGTAGTGGACAATGATGCATTTTTGTCATCATGACGGATTTTTGATCAAATATTTTAGATGTAATTGAAGGTTAGGCTTTTAGCCTCAAATTTAAATAAAGTGTTTATTTATCTGTTCGGGAATCTGTTCTGCTTTCCCCTTCTGGTCACCTGACAATTTGCCAGGTTCTGTATCATTTTGATACAGACTGAAAGTCTTACTCTATGGCTTCATCTGAGTTTTTGCTTCAACTTGCGCCGGAGCTGTGCTGCAGTTGGCCTGTCAGTACCTGTCAGCTGCCTCCAAAGTCTCTCAGGCTAACCAAGTCAAACGGGGCTCCTCCTTCAGCTCAGTGGCTGTCTCTGGCACACTGGCAACCTGGTCAGCTTGTTCACCACCTCTTGCTTCATCGCATCCAGGAACAGCTCCAGTCCCTTTTATTAAACGCCTTGAACGTCAGCATTTCAATAACTTTCTGATTGTTTGATTGAATCCACTGCAGTGGTATCTGTTGCCAAAATTACACAAAAGTGTATCATTATGCAAAAACAAAGTGTATATGGAATGAAAATGTCAAATGACAGCCGTCGTCGCGTGGCGGTGACGTAATCGCACTCAAAATGCGTACTTCAAGCGTGTGGTCTCGTAATTGGGACACAGCCTACTACCTACAGTCTATCTGTCTACTACCAGCATCAGAGGTGGATTGAGGCCTAAGTCTATAGGCAAAAAGAGAAGATTCATCTCTCATCGCCTCATAGACAGGTATCACTTCCTGCTAAAGGAAGGAAACTCAAACGTGTGATTTGACAAGCTGTTAGTGATACTCGTATCACAGGAACTAACTGGCCACTTACATCCACTAGTGGCTAGCAGCTGTCATTCATACTTTTAGTTTTCATTCTTATTGGATATTTGCTTACATAATATGGTCGCCTTTAAAAAAAAAATTTTTTTTTCATTTTAAGAGTTTTTTTCTCACTCTTTTTTCTTTATCTGTGCTTTCCATACTGTGCTCTCGCCTGTGCCCATTCCTCTATCTGCCTTCAACAATAAATTCTGTCTGCTCATTCTTCTTTTAGTCTCTTCTACTCTTTGTTCTTTCTCTCAGTATCCACCCCCTCCTTTTCTCTGACTCCTCGCTGGTCTCTTTTGACAATGTCCATTAAAATGACTTAATAAAATTATATTTTTATTATTATTATCATTATTATTATTAAAAGATAGTTTTCATATCATATTTGTGTTTAAATCATTCAAGTTAAAGAAATATGTTATATACTGCATATATTGGCACAATAATCTGTCACTGTAATTATGATGCTCATCTTTAGGTTAAATTGAGCCTGGAATAGTATGTCTTTGTTAATTGGGCCCACATTTTTAAACGTTACTAAGTCATTTTTATGATTGTTTTGAACTGTACAGCAAAACACTTAACCAGGATAGAATTGGCAGTGGCTCCCCTTTATCTCTGATCTCAATCACCATCTATTTCTTTTCTTTCTTTTCTTCTTAACCTTTTCAACCTAATCCCACATCTCATAGTTGCTATAATTAATTCACTTACCTAACCATCAAGTAAAGATACACAGATTAAAATGTTCTTTTCCCATTAAAATTTATTTTCTGAATGAAAAGCACCGATAATGATTTTTGCCTATTCCAATTTTCTTTCTAATAACAGACAGCATTTACAAACATTTTCCCCAAAACTGGAATAAATTACACGGCCTCTCATTTGTGTCTCTTAACTGTGGAAAGAGGTATAAATAATTAACTGAAAATGAATCGTTACACACCCGCCTTCTACTTTTATTTTACTTACTAAACAAAAGGAGGTTTATGCTTTCTGATTTATGCAACAAAACAAATATCAGTCACGTAAATCATTTTTCTCTGTGTTTAGAAATTGACCAGTTAACAGGGACCAACCCTTTTCTCTTTATCACTTACAATTTACTTTGTAACTGCTTGGATTCTTTGCTCATACGGTTTATTGCTTGTGGCGATCTCTGAGCTCCATATAGCTTTAGACACTTTTGCTTTTCTAGTTTCTGGTAATCTCCATGATCAACTGGATAAAGGTGATTTAAGTATCTGATTAGAACTGGTATTACTGACAGATGATTAACCTTGTCTAACTTGATTTTTACTACTCTTTGTTTTGTTTTTATCACTGATGTAGATATATAAATTCCTGCACTATCTCATAGTATAAGCCCCTTACCGGGCACCTGCTGTACTTTTATATAACTGTGTTGGTTATTTGCTGTGTATTGTAGACTGTACTATTTTTACTCTTTGTCATGCTGCTGTAACACAAAAGTTTCCCTTGTGGGATCAATAAAGTATCTATTTGCTTTCACCACTGTGCTTGTGTTGGGCATGCATGAAATGGAAGGTCTTGTAACTGAACTTAACATGAGACTGAAAAGCCAGTCACCAGTCTGCAAAATCAGCCCATTCCAGTACCCAGCCAGTGGACTGGTGCATCTCTAAAAGCAGACACATTAAAAGACAGTCAGTGTTTAAGCCAGACTTAGAGCGAGTTCACAGATGATGTCTATTGTTCCATGGGATTGTATTGACTATATATCTTTGAAAAAAAATCTCGGTTCAGGAATGTTTTTGTCATGGTTCTTGGGTCTGTGTTTTGAGTTTTGGGAATGTTTAGGAGTTTTCTAGTTTGCTGTCTTTAATTTTTAATTTCTGTATTTTGTATTTGTTGTCATTCAGGATTTTGTTATTATGCATTAAAGTTGATGTTGCCCGCCCTTGTGTGTGTGGTTCCCTGTTATAGTTATTCGTTTCTCTCTGTGAAGTCAGGCTTGAATCTTGTTCATTTCTGTTAGCCCAGTCTCTCATCCTCGTTCTGTGTCTTCTTAGTCTTGTCTGTCTCCACCCTCGATTCCCAGTATTTAGTCAGTCTGAATCTATGTGTGTGTTTTTCTGTGACTCATCTCTGTCATGTCTCTCTGTTTATCTCACCTTTTTCATTCCTGCCCACCTTCCTGTTTTATTTTCATAGTCCGTCTCATGTGCTTTGCGCTCAGTTTGCTTCCCCTGTCTCCCAGGTATTCCCTCTCGTTATCCCGTGTATTCAAGTCCTCGGTTTTCCTCTGTACCTTGTCACGTCGTCAGTCTTCGTGAAAGTCCTCCTGTCATGTTTCTCCCCGTGCTCTGTGTTCCATGTTTTGCTCCATAGTTTCTAGTTCCATGTAATATTCATGCCTTTCCATGCCAAGAGTTTAATGTTTTGTATTTTAGTGTGTAGTTCAGGTTTTGTCTCTGGAGTCCTGCACTTGGGTCCTCATCCTGCTTGCCACACAGCCAGACCTTGACACTTTTTCCTTTCCTTGATTTATAATAATCCTGCAGTTCTTCCCAGAATTGTTTACTCTGCTGTTGTCCCTTATCGAATGCTTTTTGTTATACCTGTAATGTCAGATGAGCACTTTATTCAAAAGTGTGTGAATGAAGCCAGATACAAATAATCTGTGAAATCAATATTTCTAGAAGAAAGTTTAAAAAAAAATCTTTAAGCTGCGCCATCTCCATTTTCTTGCAGGCAATCATTAGTTAGGCGATTCCTAACAAGCTAGCCCCAGCCCTTTCTAGAAGTTAATGCATCTTATGAAGTACGCACCTGTGTCCCCTGCAGTGAAATCTTCTTAGTTTTCCTAAGTTTGCATCCAGAGGTTGACACGATTGCAATTGTTTTTCCTTCTCTCTTATTTTCTCTATATTATCAGGACAGTTTTGAAGAAGATGGGCCTACAGGAGAAGGTTGTCCCCTTGCAGGCTAAAAAGAAAGGGGTCGATTAAAAAAAAATGTACATGTGTAATCAAATAATACAATTTTAATGCAACAAGTTATTAAACATATATCCTAAAAAAAATTCTGGCTCCTTTTTCAACAGTCATTTTTTATTTAATTTGCTTTCTGCAAGTATCCAGGGTCAGAGACAGAGTCAGTGGGAAGCCCACTGATGCTACTTGGCTGTGGTTTGTCCTCATGGATGAGACATTGGGACATAAATCTTCCATTAGGCCTCCTGTCCTAATAGCTTTGCAGCAGTGGATGACCAAAAGAAGACGAGAATGAGGAAAGGAATGTGGAGAGCAGGGAGAGAATTGACTCAATGTTCTCTGTACTTATAAAAATTAGTTCTGAAAAAAGTTCCATGAATGAATCGATTAGAAAAAACAACAGATGATTGCCTAAAATAACATAATAGGTTTACAGTAGTTCTTTTATATGTATAAACATAAAACTGAATTGGAATACTTTATGTTCAAGGCATCCTCCATCTCTGAAGATAAAATCCAATGGAGGTGGGTAGACTGATTGCCTGTGGGGTGGGCTGTGGTGGAGCACCCTGGGTCATACATCGATCCAGGCCAGCCCATGTTCATGTCAATGAAGCAGCCCTGATGGTCACAACCTGCCTACAGGACAGTAAATAGGAAGGCTTTCTTATTCCTGTACCCCTGACCATCAGGGCAACTTGAAGGCTTGATTAAGATGTGGCAGCCATTGACTACACCCACTGCTCTGTGGTGTGCCACCCCTGCAAGTCCACAAAACACTACAGCCAGGTCCAGTGTTGTACACTTTCTAAATCAGCTTTTAATTAAGTTAAACAAAAAAAGAACTTGTTTTCAGCTTTGCAATATTTTTCTATGCACACAGACAAGCTAGAAGAAATGTTTTAGTTTTTAGTCTTTTAGTTTAATTTCAATTTTTTTGTTATTTAGTGCATTCAATTGCAGTCTGTTAAATTATTCATTAAAGTAACTAGCTAATGTTAACATGAATCTTTAGAAACGTACATATTAATCAATCTTACATGATATGAACATGATTAGCTCTGAGCCTTAGCCTTAGACAGCCAACAATGATGGTACAGCTGCTGAAGTTCTTCAAGGATTAGATAAATATTTAAAAATGTCCAGACTCCATTTTTCCACCTTCTTTCCCACAGTTGGGTAGTTAGCACAGTCATAGTCAGGGACGGCTGGTGTGAATGTGCTGACGGGGCTAAGCCCTCCCTACCGTTTTTAATTTAAAAAAAAAAATCTATAGCAGTACACTGCTGTGATGTAATGATGAAGCAGTTTGCAACATGTTTGCGTCCTAGAAAAGTCAACGATGTTATCTTCTCTTTAAATAAGGTAAGCCCAACCCCTCTCTCCCTCCCTCCCCTTAAAATACGTAACATGTTTCTTTCTTGTTACACTTCTTTAAAGATCAATATTTTTTGCTGTGGATACCAAATCCTTGTATTGGGGACATGTTGTTTAAGTCAGTATGTTGTAAATTGTTGTGATATTTCAATTGTAGTCTATTGGCAGATTTTACAGTTGGAACACATTTTTAAGTTCATCCCTAGCTGCATCAGCAGAACTTTCAGATTATTCAGCCATCATTCCTGCATACTTTGTATTTGTAGAAACAATAAAAAGGCATGTGTTAATGTGTACAGAAACAGCTAGTCAAAATGTGTGTGGGTGTGTGTCTGCCTGGCATTCTGGGTATTCCTCCATATAGTTTTGTTGTGTTACTATGACAAGGTTTTGTGGCTGTAATGTGGTATCAAGAATGTGATGCTGCTGCTATAGTGTTAACTACATAATGCATTTTTTTTATGCCCACCCACCCAATATCATTACTAGCTGCCACTGGTCATGGTTACTAGGTGACAAAAGCTATGTTGAGATAAGGTCAGAAACAGTGCAGATCTGAAGACTTGATAGTCCAATTTCACCGTCATTTTATTCTGGCCTTTGCGAGATCGGGGTCATGGGTTAGGCTTTTCTTCACAGGCTGGCTCATTAGCAAAGGTATCGTCTTGATGCATGCTCAATCATCCAGGTAAGTAAATCTCCAAAAGTTGATTCTGTTCATCTGGACGTAGCGTTTTGTGGTAGAAACGTTTCGTCACTCATCCAAGTGACTTCTTCAGTCTCAGCTGACGGCAGGTCTTCAATCAAAAACAGGCTCACTGCTGCAGCCACTAAGAGTGAATAGGATTAAACTAAAGTAATAATCCACAAGTTTCTGGATTTTTTTTTTTTTTAAATTAGACTAAGACTATACTTTATTTTTCCATGTTTGGCAATTTTCACATTCTTTTTAACTTGCTTTATTGAAGAAGTGGTGCAGATTACTGAAGGATTCATTGTGTGTCAATGGAAAATTTTACTTATTAGTCAGTATAATCTTTCAGTGATATAAGTTTGCATATGGTAGAATACTGCATGTAATCATTTGTGTTTAGAAGTATATAGTTGGTGACATATTGAAAGAATGTCTCATCCTAGGGGGCCTGTAACATTCTAAGGTGTTCTGGCTTCACCCCCACATTCTAGGAGCATGAGAGAGGTCGTACCTTGTTTTATTGTTTTATGGTAGGATTAACGTAGCTATGTCTGTTTTAGTCTAAGTGCCTTTTGTTTAGATGAACTGCTGGACTTCCTCACTGTGTTATCTAGGGTGAACCATCTAGGGTGAGGGGGAGACTACCCTCTTCCTGACCAAGGATGTTCCTTTTGTGCTTTCATGTTATATGACCCTTTGATCAGCAGGACCACACACACACACACACACACACAAGCACCCACTGAAGTATAAATAAAGACCGGGGCAGTTTCTCAGGGCGAGTCTCAGTCCGGAGGCTGCCCTTGCTAGCAAGAAGTTCTGTGTGTTTCTCTTCTCTGAGTCTTTACTGAAGAAGTGTTTTAGAATATATTTCTTAACATTGTGAATGAGTTTATTATCTACGATAGACTTTTCTGTCATTGAACCACTGCGCTAGACCGAGGTCACCTACTGCAAATCAAAACAATTATTGTTTTGGATTTAGCCTACAATCCAAGATGGCTACGTTAGTGTTTATCTACAGGCTGAGAGAGTCGTTTGAGAGACAGCTCAGTGCTTTATTTGTCAAAAAGTAGTGGGCAAATTAAGGACTTCCAGAGGAGAAACACAAACAGCAAAAGGTCTTTTCTGGCCACTCACACAATTTTTTTTAAATTTGGTTTGTTTTCTTTCTGTTACTTATTCTTAATTTGATGCTAGGGAAATATTTATTATAACATTTTTTTTAAGTGCTCATTACACAATCTTGGAACACTTAGCCAGTACAAAATTGCCACAGTAGATAAACAATTGCCAGTGTCATTAATACTTATCTTTTTCACCAGTAATGCAATGGGAGTTAACAAGGCCTGTATATTCAAACAGCCTAACTGAATATACATATGCATACTACCATTACTGCAGAGTTCTGAAATATACCATTTCTCCTGGACGAAAGAAGATCATTATATCACACACACACACACACACACACACACACACACACACACACACACACACACACTGCTTTTACACACGTACATATATCAAGTCTAATGTCTCTTCTGATGTTTTCCCATCTTCTACAAAGCAGCCAGCATGCTACGTATGCAGATTTCAGAGTCTAGATGTTAAATGTATCACATACAAATCTGAGTAAGCAAGGCAACAATGTGGGCTGTGTGCATGTATGCATAAATTTTTTAATTTTTGTAGAGGGGGGGAGAGAAAAAAAGCAGAGATGGAAAGGAGCATACTGAATGTGTGAGTACCAGCATGTGCACTGTTAGTTCCCCAATGAAAACATGGCATTACCCCAAAAGAAGTGGTTTCTCTGATGTTGACAGCCAGCTTTTACACTGATGCTGCTCCTCCAGAAAGGCTGAATAATTTAAAAAATAATAATAATAATAATATATATATATATATCCCACAGTAACTGTACATCATTTATCATCATCACCTTTATTTACCGCCAGTAGGTTGACTGAGATTGATTTGACGGACCAGAGCCCGACGTAAGAAGATTTTAGCAAACTATATAAGAGGCAAAACAAGAAATCTGACCTAAATAGTTACAAAAGGTTAGATGATCATAGTGCTTTATGTATTAATGTAAAGATTATGTTTTTGCTTTTTCTGTGTGTGGGTTGATTTTGTTTTGTCTTTTATATACCGTACTTTCTGGACAATAGAGCGCACCTGTATATAAGCCGCATCCGCTCTATTTTTAAAAAAATTTTAAAAAAAAAGATATACAAGCCGCACCCAGCTATAAGCCGCAGATATCTATGATGAAAAAATAGATATTTACTGCATGTACAGAACAATCTTGTAGTGCAAATGTACAAGTATGTACCTGAACAGATTCTTTCCGAACAATGCCTTTTAACACGTGTGGAGAAGGGAAATTATTTTACTGCTATTGTTAAATAATTGTCATCAGTACCATTGCATTAAGAATATAATCTGGAGTTTATATTGCATTCAGGGGTTAAACAGTGTGTCTCTCAGAAAGACTAAGTTGCAGGCTGACAGGAAGTTGCAGGTTTGCAGAGTGTGCCTTTTGCAGAACTGAAACCGAAAGCAGAGTCTAAGTGCAGGTTATTTTGAGGAGCATTTGAGGACGAGACACAGACAGTGAAGAGGTGACACAAAGAGCATGTGAGGTCAACACATACACACATATTAGTTAGACTTATTTAGAGGAGAGATTAGTTATGTCTCGACAAGAAAGAGGAACAATTCATTTTAAGATAAGAACGGAAAGTACCAAGCCATGAAAATAGAAGATGATTTTCTAGGTGAAAAGTCATTCTGGTGTTGATCTGATCTATGTATAAAATGTACCGGTGACGCATGAAGGGGCGTCAGTAAACAAACCCTGATGCTATAAAATATCTGTTCATGCTTTGATTAAGTCGAGGACTACTGGCTGTCTGCGTACAGAGTGTCTTCCCACACGTGTGTTCATTAAAATCATTGTTTGACCAAGATCCTCTGGACCAAGAGTGGTTTGTACTCTCCCTCCTCAATTTTGAACCTTAACATTTGGGGGCTCGTCCGGTGGTTGAGGAGGGAGAATTGGAGGTTTAGATGGAGAAATTTGGTGGTCTCTGAGGTGGTCTGACGGGCAGACATGAATTCCAGTGGTCGAAGTGAGTGGGCATAAGCCGGCTTATCCAAAAGGTAAGGCACTACCTGTTGAATTATTTCCAAAGTGTGCCAAATTGGACATGATAAAATTTAAGTCTACTCACTGAAGTTACTGGTGGATGTCTGTTTTGATTTTGATGAAAAATCTCATGAGTTGAAGCAGTTAGAGTTCTGCTAAGAAGAAAGAAGAAATGAAAGCAGTGAAGTCTGCTAAAGCAGTTTGAGTCTGCCAGGAAAAGTTTAAATATTGGGTTGAAGTCCCAAAGAAATTGAGTTAGAGTCTCAAGTAGTTTGGTAGGGAATTGGTTATTGTGTTGGTTAGAGTCCAAATTTGGTCATAAGAGTGGACCTGAGCGGTCATTTTGTGAGTTGGAGTCTCCATTGACCACTAGGTTGCACCTGCCTCAGTTATACACTTGTTTTGGGTGTTGATTGTTGTTTCAAAGTATTATAAATTATTCTAGGACGGCAGTTCGAGTCTGCTAGGAAGCGCAGTTCTCGGAGGTAATGCTCCCTCCCGGCCAAGGACGCTTGGCCCTGACCTATCGGCGAATAGGGTTAGTACGGTTGGCAACCGGGGAGAACTTGGGAACCTCCAAAATAGCTAGGAGTTAGAGTCTCCTTACCGTTTGGAACGGTACCTGCGCTTTTTTGGTCAGAAGAAGTTGGACTTCGGGCGTGTAACTTTAACCTAAAACTTCAAAGTTTGGGTTGGTTGACGCTTTTAAATTGAGTTAGGGATTTTAGAAATGAGGCCAGAAACAGTTAAAGTCTTGATACTGGTTAATTGGTCGCAAAAAACTCAGGGAGTTTATCCGCTGGGCGGTTATTTTAAATTTGTCGAAATTGTGTAGGCGCTAAAGCTGACAGATCTGACAGTGGTTGTAAATATAAGACGTCGTTGTAATATAGAATAAGAAAATTTGGTGTGAGAGATCTCTGTGTGTCGAGTCAGTAATGCACTGACTGCCTGCTGCTATTTTTAGATGTGTGTGTGTGAGTGTGAAAATGCAAGGCAAGGCAAGGCAAGGCAAGTTTATTTGTATAGCACAATTGAACAATAAGGTGATTGAAAGTGCTTTACAGAGACATTAGAAACAAGAACAAATAAAAAGCATGATTTAAAATTGATTAAAACAAGCAAATAAACTAACTAACTAATTAACAAAAAAACAAACAAACAATCAAAACAGTATATAAAATCAAAACAGATAAAATCAGAACATGCTTACTAATGCAAATTAGTAAGCAGTGAACTGTTTAAGCCACAGTTGGTTTTACAAATACTGCTGCAAACATTGTTGAGTGTGTGTTTAAAATGCCATTTATGTTTATTAGAGGACTATAAATAAAGTTTTGAGTTGCCGTAGGGGATGTATAGTAATTGACTGAAGTTGGATGTAGATATATAAATATATTGAGTGCACTGTGTATACTTAAGATTAACATATTACTTTCAGTAGTAACTTCTCTCCAGCAATAGTTGCTGGTGTGTTTTATTTTTTCAATTTCTTGTGTGAATGCGGTGACTAGAAGGTTTTGAATGATGAATAAAGGTGTGAGAGGTATTTCTTGGGTGATGTAAAGTAGGATGTTTTAAAGTTTGAAAGTGTTTTTAATTTAAGAGATGCATGAGTGATGTTATAAGAGTTTAGTTTATTTAAAAGGTATGTGTGAGAGGATTATGAAATCATTGTGTGAATGATGCTACATTTTAGATCAAAAGTTAGTAGAATTAGAGAGGGTTTGTAGATTGTAAATACAAAATAAGTTTGATTAGCCTGGAGAAACAGCAGAGCAGCTGCGTGCTGTGTGTGTGTAACAGGAAATGGTGTGGGTGACAGGAAGTTTGCATGCCCATATAAGGTGACGAGTGAGCACCCAGAGAGAGAAACAGATGAGTTAAACTCTAGGCAGATAAAGCGAATGGAGGTTTTGAGAAAAGAAATGAAAAGGATATTAATTGTATGTTTTAGTGTGTTAACACAGATTACAGATAAATAAAGGTGGACTTCTCTCAACCTGGAATTTTGAGTACGGCGCCAAAACCACTAGAGTAGCATAATTGGGAGAAAACAGGCCAGATTTTGGCTTAAAATTTTACAGCTTGACCTCGCACTTGTCCCCATCCTGAGAAGAAGCTCAAAGGACAGTTAATCTCCTGATGAAGACCAACAGAACATCGTGGACTTGAGAAGAATTAATAGCAGGCAAAAGACAGTGCAACGGAAACCACACTGACGACACCAGCAGCAGCATGAAAGGAACCACGAGGTGGAAACATGTACTGTAAATTACAGGCTGGGCAGTTGAACAGTGGGATAATGAACGGTGGTAAAGCACTGGACACTGATTGTCAGATTTGCCATGCTTGGAGTAATCTTGAAAGAGATGACTGAGAGGATCAACAGAAAAGAAGAAACCACGTGATGAACCATGCACGGTGGACAGCAGGCTGGTAAGAACAGTGTGACATGACTGTTTAAAGGCACTGAATGTGGTATTTTGCCAGGCTGGGACTTGATCCAAAAGGAAAATACTGAAGAGAAACAGAGAAGAAACAGACTGTGTTTGCTGGAATTCAAGACAACAAAAGGACACTGAGAGAAGAGGACGGTGACCAGTGAGAGGTGAAGCCGGACGAGTTCGACTGTGAGAATACAGGGTGTAATTGGACTGAAAGTGAAGCTTGAACTCATGATGGTTTAGAGATGTCCACCGTCACAAACAAAGAGGTAAACAAGAATAGAAAACACACATACACAAAGTGTTACATGTGAAATTATTTCTGGAAAGAATCAGAAGTGAGATAGTTTTGAATTAAGAAATCAGGGAAAAGATGCATGAATTAAACCTGACTATAACATATAGAGGCAATGAAGAAAGCAGCTTACACTCACTGAACAAAATACATAGGAAAAGCAATGAAGACCTGCTTACACGTATATACATGACATAAGTTGGGATTTCTGACCAGAGAGAGGGAAACGGGTAGTTTAAGTACTTATGATAATAATGAAAATGTCTCAGTTGTGTTTCTTTAGGGGCGAAACAGACCTGGATCAATTTTCCACGTGCAGCGGTCGGAAGAAACCTGTAGGTTAACTTGACTGGACATGCCAAGGCAAGTTTCTGGTTGAATTGTTCACAGCGCCATGTCTCCATAAACCTGACAAGTGGGCCCTAACTTCTGGCTGAGGAGCAGGAATAAGGTGGGAACTTAAAATTTGGGTTAGCAAATTTGGGAAAGAGAACTGACGGCTTAAGTGGAGAATTGTGCAGGAGTCTGACACACTGCAAAAGCAACATATGCAAATTCACATACACAAACAGAAAATGCATTAACCTTATAAAGACAAGACAAGCTCATGGAGATTAATGCATAGATACAGATTAAACCTGGCTAAGAACACAAACATATGCAATGAAGAACAGCTTGCTATTTTGTATGAATGATACAATGGTGTGAATGTTTAATAAAATGCATTTGAATTTGTAATTGAGGAATAGAAGAAGCCATATGACAAAGGGAGTGAGTTATGTAAACAAAAGTGATTAAAGTAGTTTTAAAAGAGTGACTTAGGAGTGCTCTCTCGTATTGAGTGATCAAAACCAGTGATCACTGTAGAAAGAAATAAAATGATTTAATGAGTTGGGAATGTTTAAACATATGTTTCTGTTGTTACAGCTTTTTGAGAGATGACTCAGTATGCACATTAGCTGGAGTGAGTGGTGACGTAGGAGCTTCCTGTATGTGTGTGACTGAGGAAGTGACTTTCAGAAGAGGAAGCATGGCAGACGAGAAGTGCAGATTGGGGTAGGGAATTTTAGTTTAGTGATTATATGATGTCGTAAGGGGTCTTATGCTGAATTTAAGAGCATAAGGGGGTGATTTTTGTGTGCAAATTGTGTGGTTTTAATGAGACTTTCGGTGTATTGAGGAGGCGAAATTATGTGGTGGCAAAACTTTTGTGCGTTTAAGGTTGTTGAGGTTGTTGTGGTGATGGGTTGATTCTGTCAGTTAGGTTGTTGTTGTTATTTTTGTTTTTAATAGAGGGAGTTTTAGGAAACATGGACATGTCTAAAATTGGGCCCATTATTTTGTAACAGTGCACTTAAAGAAAACCTGTCAGGTGATTTTGTTTTGTTTTTATGAGCTAACAATCAGCTCTATTTTTTCATTTCTGTTTTAAGCAGGCCTGCAACAGTGAATAACGGCGCTGAAAATTCTCGGGACGAGCAAATATAAGGCGGCTTTCCAGATTACAATTGGCTGAGGAGAAAGCTACCTGGGGACTATTCAGGTCGTAAGTCCCTGTAAAAAGGATTTTATGCGAGTCAATCCAGTCCAAAAGCATAAAGAAATATTTTCCTATGGAAAATATAAAATGACTGAGCTCATTTTGCTGAGGGTGGAGAATCTGACGCGAGAAGCTCCACTATTAGCAAAAATATGGAGTGAATGTGTGAGTGAATGTGAGGATGAATAAATGTGGACAAACAATTTGCTTTTACCAGAGAAAATTTCTATTTTTTGTTGACTGGGGTTAGATTATGGGATTATAGTATATTGTTGGGAGAATGCCAAATGCTAAAGGGGAAATATTTTTTGATGTAACTCAGTTACCATTAATTGAAGAAACACATGACTGATAACTGTTCTGTTTTAAGTTTATTTTTATGACATAGATTGGATCATGAGTGGGGAAACTGAGCATTTTTAAGTTTTGTATAGTATCTTGACACATGAAATGTATCAAGATAAAGGGGGTTTAGGGTTTAATAATTTAATTGTTTAATAATTTAGGATCATTTTAGGACCTTTTGGGTTTTTGATCATTTGGATATGGTAAAACTGAAACTGTTATTTTTAAGTTAAGGTTAAAGGATTAAAGTGAACTTGTCACGGTTTGCGGGCCAAGCCGTGTGGAGTTGTAGAAAAGGACCCAAAAGGCGGCAGCTCTGGTGCAGGTGAATATTTATTTACAACGGTGGGCACAAAACAGCACTGGTGGAAAAACAAGAAACCGGAAACCTAAACTGGGTAAGCTAACAACACAAACCAGAAACGAGGATGCAGGGAGGTCCGGGGAAATACACAAGAGACGCAGGGAGACCGAGGGGAAACAAGACAGACGAACCAGCAACTAGAATAACAGAAGACACAACTTAAATACACACAGAGAACACAGGGAGATTACACACAGGTGGGGAACACAGGTGACACTGATAAACATAACGAGACAGGGCAGGAGTGAACACAACATTACGCATACTGACGAGAGACTGTCAAAGTAAAACAGGAAGTACACAGAGGTTCAGACAGGAGGAGAGAAAGCACGGGGAGAACACAGACATAACAGGCTGGGGGAAACATGGAATAAACACAAAGAGAGACGAGAGCTCATAAATAGACAGAGGGGCACAAGGGGGTAAGAGTCACAAAGGGAAAAAACACTTAAGGAACACCACAACAGGACACCTCAGAAAACCTGGCCTAAATAAGGAGCGAAAATACAAGGAACCAAGAATACTGGGCCAACATGGCCCAGGACCATGACAGAACTGAATCCTGTTTAGAAGATACAATGCCGGTTTTTCAAAGCTGTGAATAATTCTTAGAGGGAAAATTAGTGAGGGTTGAAGGGGTAGAACAGCTTTGAGTTCTTTTTGATTTCTAGAAGTAGTGGTTATAATGTAGGCTTACACATACAGATATTACATAGGAGGTATTTTTAGGATAAAGGGGGAGCTTATAAATAGAAATGATTTTTATACATATTGCATTTTGTGCTTTTAAAGGAGTTGTGGCTCAAATTTGTCTCTGGAGGGTCACGAGCCTTTGGCTAGCGCTATGATTAGCCAATCTACTGTGAGGATAATATGAGTTCATGAAGGATTGCACACGCTTACAGACACAGAGTTAAGAAACACACATGACAGTATTGATTCCAGGCAAAAGGCCTTAAATTCATTTAGCTTTTAACTGAACTTAAAGAAGGACCAAAGAGGAAGGAAAGCATATATTTTGGTTAAGTCTGATAAACTAGAATTAGGAGGTATTGTTACATTAAAGGAGCAAAATGAAATAAAGAGGCTATACCAAAAACAGGTGATAACATAGGAAATGTGAGGTTTTAAAATGAAGTTAGTGTTAACACACAGGAGTTGTTTCAAGGCAGCATTCAGCTATGATGAAATGTATACAGGAGTAATTGCTTATATGCTTAAACTTAATTGATTAAAGTGGTTGTTTTCTTTTGGATCTTTTAGAGTAGAGGAACTTGCAGCAGCGACAATTTGTGCACAGGATGTTGATGATCAGATAAGGGAAAAATAGAGCGAGCAACCGGACGTGAAAGCAGGGCTTGAAGAGTTTTAAAGGGATGAGTAACGTTGAAGAGTATACATAAATACAAGTCAATAAGTTAAGAAGATAATTAGGATCAGGCTTTTGATTAAAGAGTCCCAGATAGGATAAGTTAGGGAGGTGCAGGAAAAGGTGTTTTGTTTCCTTTACAGAAGATCTCGGCGACCACAGGAGGGGCAAGGATCCTGGAGATCTCGAGGTCCGAGACCACCAGAGAGGGTCTGAGCGAGGACACAATGTATTGCGACCTCTGGTGTTCCAGAGGTCGAGAGAGGGAGTGTGGAGAAGGGAAATTATTTTACTGCTATTGTTAAATAATTGTCATCAGTACCATTGCATTAAGAATATAATCTGGAGTTTATATTGCATTCAGGGGTTAAACAGTGTGTCTCTCAGAAAGACTAAGTTGCAGGCTGACAGGAAGTTGCAGGTTTGCAGAGTGTGCCTTTTGCAGAACTGAAACCGAAAGCAGAGTCTAAGTGCAGGTTATTTTGAGGAGCATTTGAGGACGAGACACAGACAGTGAAGAGGTGACACAAAGAGCATGTGAGGTCAACACATACACACATATTAGTTAGACTTATTTAGAGGAGAGATTAGTTATGTCTCGACAAGAAAGAGGAACAATTCATTTTAAGATAAGAACGGAAAGTACCAAGCCATGAAAATAGAAGATGATTTTCTAGGTGAAAAGTCATTCTGGTGTTGATCTGATCTATGTATAAAATGTACCGGTGACGCATGAAGGGGCGTCAGTAAACAAACCCTGATGCTATAAAATATCTGTTCATGCTTTGATTAAGTCGAGGACTACTGGCTGTCTGCGTACAGAGTGTCTTCCCACACGTGTGTTCATTAAAATCATTGTTTGACCAAGATCCTCTGGACCAAGAGTGGTTTGTACTCTCCCTCCTCAATTTTGAACCTTAACACACGGCAGCAACTTTGCTGATTAAAACGTAACAGAACCAAGAGAAAATAACCGCTATTTATTTACCTCCATTTTTCCTGTATTTGAAACCACATGTCACTTTAATCATCTTCGCTGAAACCCATGAAGTCGTCTTCTTCAGTGTCGGAGTTGAACAGGCTCAGAAGCGCTTCATCACATCTGTCTCCATCAGTCTCGCTCTCCATGTCACTGTCATCCTCCGGTGAAGTTGGCTCTGAAGGTGCGCCGCTCTCTTCGCGCAGCAGTCCAGCCTTTCGGAACCCATTGGTGATGGTGGATTCTTTCACAGCACTCCATGCTGTTAGGATCCACTGACAGACATCAGAAAAGGATGCTTTTCGCATGCGGCCAGTTTTTGTGAATGACTTTTCACCGCTTGTCATCCAAGTCTCCCACTCAACCCGTAGTGCAGCTTTAAATGCCCGATTTACACTGATGTCAAGTGGCTGCAAAAACTTTGTTGTACCTCCAGGAATCACAGCTGGAATGGAGTTTGTTTTCTTGATCGCTGCTTTCACAGAATCTGTGATGTGGGCCCTCATGCTATCCAAAACAAGCAGTGCTTTTTTCCGGTGAAAAAATCCTCCCGGGCGCTTCCCATAGCACTCCGTTAACCATTCCTTCATTAGACCTTCTATCATCCACCCTTTGGTGTTAACTTTGACCACTATGCCTTTCGGGAGTTGTTCTTTCGGCATAGTTATGCGCTTAAAAATCACCATTGGTTGAAGTTTTTGTCCGGATGCCGTGCATGCCAGAACACAGGTGAAGTGCGTCCTCTCATGGCCTGTTGTTTTCAACAACACGGATGATGCACCTGTCTTGTTAACGGTCCTGGTCAGAGGCAGATCAAATGTTAAAGGTACTTCATCCATATTGATTATGTCGTCTGGTCCGATGGAGTTTTCTTGTATCTTTTTTTCAACGAATTTGTGGAAGTTTTCAACTTTTTCCTGATAGTCAGGGGGGAGTTGCTGACAGAGAGTGGTCCGTGCCCTGACGGACAGGTTTTTACGTTTCATAAATCTGAAACACCATGACGGCCCACCTTTGAAATCTTTAATATTCATTTCGCGGGCGATTGTTTTGGCTTTCAGTCGGATCTGTACAGTGGATACACCTCGGCCACCTGCTCTCAGTGTCTTCACCCATTCCTCCAGGACATTTTCAAGTTCAGGCCACCTGCTTTTATGTCCTCTGAAAGCTTTTCTCGACTTTTGGCATTGCATGAGCTCTTCCCGCTGCCGCCTCCAACGTCTCACCATAGACTCATTGACGCTAAGCTTGCGTGCAGCAGCGCGGTTTCCCTCCTGGATAGCAAGATCGATGGCCTTCAACTTAAAACTTGCATCATACGAACTTCTTCGTGTGGTTTCCATGATGAAGGGGCGAGGATTTGAAAATAATTACCAGTTGGTAATTTGTTGTGCGTGTTCTATCTGCTAAAGAAAAAGTAGTGTATTCTTCTTTGCATTGATTTTTCATCTATCTTGTTTTTTATTCTAATTCTGGTTAGAGTCCCCCTAGTGGTGGAAGAAAAATCCACAGAATAGCCGCACCTTTGTATAAGCCTCATGGCTCAAAACCTAGGGAAAAAGTAGCGGCTTATGGTCCAGAAAGTACGGTAGATATAATTTACGTGTCGTGCTGACTCATGCCATGCCATATACTGACTCTGAAAAAGTTCAAACAACTCCAGTTACGACCAGAGATGGGCAGTAATGCGTTACTTGTAACGCGTTACTGTAATCCGATTACTTTTTTCAAGTAACGAGTAAAGTAAGGGATTACTATTGCAAAAACGGTAATTAGATTACCGTTACTTTCCCGTAGGAACGTTGCGTTACTGCGTTACTAAAACCGTGATTTTTTTTGCGAGAATGTCTCACGACAGTGACGTAAGCGCGTGCAACGTTCGTGACAACAGCTGTGTGCAGATCAACAATGGATAATATATCAGTGCGGGAGAGAGTATGAGCGTGCAGCGTTTAAAGTGTGAAAGTACTGACCTTATTTTAAGTTTGATTCCATAAAAAGTGACAAAAACATTAGTGTCCGTTGTGCGTGGGAAGAAAACGTATTTTTACAGCGAAAAAAACCCCCTAAACTTCCAATCAAGCACCGAGTGCGCTACGACGTAATGGGAAATTCACAGAGGAACTCACGGATTCTTCCACTGACCGCTGCGGCACACCTGCACCAGGGTAAACCTCCGCCTACCCCACTCCTGCTTTACAGGTGAAAATAGAGCAACCGGACCGCTGAGTCTTTGATTTTATTTATTTTCTGCTGTGTTTTACTTGCATCTATTTGAAAGAGTGGGTGTAAACACACAAAAATATTTTATTTTATGTGCTGGAATGTGCAGAAAATAGGTTTAAATATTAAACAAATTTCTTCCAGTCAGAGAATGTTGCATATAATTACATTTTTGCTTGATGCATAAAGTTAAAAGATTAAAACTAATAAAACAAGTTTTAAAAAGAGACCTTTCCATTTGATTACATTTTGTATGATGGATTATGTAGAAAAAGTAGAATTGGGCTGAAAGATCTATCGCTTTATCACCTATTCAGGTTGTAAATCGTGTTTTTAAAAAGTAAGTAAGTAATTAATTACTTTGAAAATAAGTAATCAGTAAAGTAATGGGATCACTTTTGGGGAAGTAATCAGTAATTAGTTACTGATTACTTTTTTCAAGAAACTTGACCAACACTGGTTACGACACAGCTGAACTTGTGCCTGGTTTCAGAATCACTTAATTTTAAAGGGTATGTATTTTCATACATGTCATTAAATGCACTTCGACAGAGTTTTTGCACATTAGCTATGCAGCCCGTTTCCATAACCGTTACAGAGCTCTGCATAACTTCTTTACTTTAACAGCATCATTTTTAGCCAAACACATGTCAGGGACATGCATGTCGACAAATGGGAGACTTCCAAATGGAGGCTAATCATGTTCAACTTCTGCTGAATATTAATTGAATTACAACATTTTTAGGTTATAGTTAGTGGTGTTCATTATGATAGAATAATTGGTAATAGACCAAAATCTTTTCCTGTACCTTTTTTTTTTTTTTTTAAATATATGCCACGAAGAATGGGGCTGCTACGAAGAGAGGGTTCAAACCCAGCAAGCAAGGTATAGCAGGTAGGTATAGATAGATTAAGTGGACTAAATAAAGATAAAATTATCATGCTAAAAAACAAGCAAGCATGCAAACAAACCTGAGGATCAAGGTCACTGTGGGATATAAGGATATTAAGGCAAAAATCCGGAACTACAAAAATACTAATAAATAACTAAAAATACAAGAACATTCAAGACTACAGGGATGAAGTGATGCAAATGCAGCACTCATAGAAAATAAAATAAGCAAATAAAGACTTTTAAAAACATAAATGTGCCAAACGTCCATGAAGAAAAAGCAAAATCCAAACTCCTGGAAGCACATATGTAGCACACACTCAGATTCTGTATGAGGACAAAAGAAAGAAAGAAGAGTCAGTGCCAGTGACACCGTGGACACACCGACTCTGAAACTGAACGCGATGGTCCTGAAGGAGTCCCCGGTGACAAGGAACCTGGACAAAATTGTTCAAAATCAGTATTATGTGTACTGCAGTTACAAAATACATTATTCAAATTCCAAAATACTTTTGTGATGTCAGATTTAAATCACAAAACTTAAATCTTACATAAAACATTTTGTAATTATAAGGATAATTACAAAATATATATTAGATAATATCTAAAACAGTTGTGTTTTGTTTTAACTTTAACATATCATAATTTGATTGGTAGCAACTTTTGCCAATACAGTGAGCCAATCACTCACAATTCCTAAACATGTCAATCAGGTAGGAATGAAGTAAGACATTAATAGAAATAAAGAGTTGTATGTTGACATGTAGCCCTTTCCTTGCTTAAATCATTAATATTTTTCGAAAATGAATCTGTGATAAGACATAGCTTATCAAGATAGAACCATGTAACTAAAGATGGACCAAACTGTTCACAGTTTTATCTAACTCTGTTTTAATAAAGGCTGGTGACCCCTGTTATAGAGTCTGACAGCTGCAGGGATTATATACAAATATTCAACTATCCCAGAATTAAACCAGTTCTAAATAAAAAGGAGTGAGTATCACTACAAAGGTTAACTCAGTGGTCCTAATGCTACAGTTTGATATCAGCAAACACCGAGCGCATACATTGATGTGACACCACAGCCATGCTATCATCGCAAACACTGATAACAGCATAAATTGAATTAAATCGGGACTTGATGAGACCTTCTGAGTATCACTAGAAATATTATAAACAGTCTCCATACCACAGTTTGCTTTCAGTAAACACCGACAGCATTCACTGTTAGCATAGCACATCCATGTTAGCAGTGTATAAATGGATGGTTTAGCATATATTAGCACAGGTATCAATAAAGGACTACCGTATTAAACACTTTTACTAACCTCAGGCAGACGGACAGGCGCTCTGCAGGTGGGATTGAGCGCCTGTAGTTGGTGTCTAGGCGGGCGATGCTGGGACCGACGAGGGAAAGCAGGTCCTCAAACTGGCCGACGGTGATAGCGCTGGAATCGGCCGTCATCCAGGCGCAGCTCCTGGAGCAAATGGTGAAACTCACCAAATTGCTCACGCCTCTGGAGGACCTGATGGACCCAGGTACGGCGAGGACGTCTTTTACGCTGCTGCTCTGCTCTCCACAGTACATAGAGAAGGGAGACTCTCTCTTCAAGCGCTAGCTCAACAGCTGCCATCTTGCAAAGATACCGGTCTGGCACAACTTCCTCCCACATTTCCGGTTCACGCGCGTCAAAATTTTTCTTGGACACACGTTGAGACGCGAATGTGTACGCGTCAATTAGGGGCGTTTGGGGCGTTTTATTTGCGTCCATCGCGTTCGGTGTGAACACACCGTAAGAATCTGAACACAAGGGGGAACACAGGGAGACTCACACAGCCACGAGGGAGATGCTGACATAAATACACAGAAGGATAACGAGGGAAGTGAGAATACACGGGGAACACAGCTGACGCTAATTAAGATAAAGCCACAGGGGAAGCAAAACTAAACACACCGAACATGGAAAACACAAGACTTTCACAATAAAACAGGAAATGATGTGTGGTGGCGCGAAGGAGGGATAACCAGTAAAGGTGACTAAGGGGTGTTGACAACGCCACCTGCGGAGAGAGTTACACCCCAGGAAAGATTTTTATAGCCAATGTAGACATTACACTGGCTACCAAAGCCCACGGGCACGTTATTAACAGCAGATGTGAGGCAGATCAGTTTTATGAATCAAAATTTATTAAGAAAAACTACTAAAGCATAGAACTGTAAAATCAGAGAAGTTCTTAAGGTAGCAGGGCTGAGTCTGCAAGACTGTTAATTAAAACACTTTAACAATGATTAAAACAACAAGGCTCGCTGCCACGGTGATACCCTAGTAAAATAACAACTCAATAAAATAACTAAACAAAATAGTAAAGACCGGCCACTTGAGGAGGCAACCTACAGAGAGCAGTGCCCAAGGGTGCCACCAATTACTCACCCGTGTAGTTCCACTGCAAATCTCACTGTCACTAACACTGAAATCTAAATGGTGCAATCTACCTATGCCTATGCCTGGTGTGTACACTCTCATGCATCGGGGAGGGGATTCCACCTCACGTGCCTAGCCCCTCAACAAGTGGCCACACCTCCACTAAAGCAACAAAGCATAAAAAGTTAAACAAATTTGTAAAAGACAAATAAAACAAATACACCCTAAGTTACAGTTCTTTATAAAAGTATGATTAAAATGCATAAAACAATTCCGAGTAAAAGACCATAAAACCAGGAGTCAGTCGAGGCCAGTCCATAAATGTTTGTAAGATGACAAACAGGCCACAACAAGACAGAATAAAACCAAACAAGACAGAACGGGATAAAACAAGACAGCAGCAGTATGGCACAATCCTGTAACAAAAAGAGGGAAACAGTCGTCAAGGTCCACCCTACTATATGCCACAGTATAACAAACACAAGAGTCCCACTCACCACTCTCTAAAGGGCAATACTAAAATGAGCAGCTTTCCTGAGGAGCTCTGCAGTGCTTAAGCTGCCTAACGCTCTCAGCCACCTTGGATGGGAAAAGACTGTCAAATGCCTCGGTGTGGTAGACTGCTACTGAATCTGAACACCAGAAACTCACAAACACTGGGTCAAAAGGACCCAGGACCAAGGCAATCGAAACATTTAAAATAGACTTGGCAAACATTTAACAACAAGAGATAAGGATACCGACGAGGTAATACTAATTTGGAATACAAAGAAACAGATATTGATAGCTCAAAAACCCTATATATATACATACATACTAGGGGTGCAACAATACTCATATCGATATTGAACTGTTCGATACAGTGCTTTCGGTTCGGTACGCATATGTATCGAACAATACAAAATTTGTAATTTGTTTTATCAATTTTCCTTCTGACGATGCTGTCTGTGTTGAGCGCTCAGTGGATCTGCGCTCGACAGTGCAGCCTAGGCGGAGTAGTCGAACGCAGATTCACTGAGCACAGGGCAAGCTAGCGAGACAGAAGTTAAGCTCTCCTTGCAACATGGCAAATTGAACCTCCCCCACCCTCATTCAGATGTGGGTTTGGAACTATTTTGGTCTTCATGTGAAGTATGACCCTGAAGGTAAGCGCGTCATGGACAAAAGTAAAACAGTATGTCGGATGTGCCATGCAATGCTCAATTACATTGGTGGGAACTAGTGCGTTAGCGCAGTTTGCTCGTTAACGTGTTGACGCCGTCCAGCCCCACGCACGGGGCGATCCGCGGTAGCTTGTTAACGGAAATTTGCTGTGTTGTGGCGTTAACGTTATTTCAACGAGATTAACGCTGACAGCACTAGTGGGAACACAACGAATATGACGAATATGCTACAAACTTTACCCGAGTCATTTAGACAACCGTTAGCACCTGATTCTCCTTATGGGGACCTGATATATTTAATATGCTGCTGAGAGTATAGCCCAGAAGAAGCCATTTCTCTGTAATAAACTCTCTTTTCCAAAGATGAGTGATTTCTTAATCAGATAGATTTATTTTTTTATCCCTTTGTTGTTTCAGCAACATTAAATTTAAAAACTGTACTTTTGAGTTAAAATATATATTTATAATTTTAATAAATGACAAATTAAAAAGGCATGAACATTTTCTTTTTTGTATCGAAAAAATATCGAACCGTGACACCAAAGTATCGAACCGAACCAAACCGTGAATTTTGTGTATCGTTGCACCCCTAATACATACATACATACACACACACACACACACACACACACATATATATATATATATATAAACAAACATTAACAAAGACAGACAATACACTAACTAAGAATAGCACAATATATACAGGCTTACATATACATAAAAGTCACTTATTAATAAATAGCCACCAGAAGAACAAATACTCTCTCAATCCACATGATTGAGTGGAAGATAATAAACGGATGAAAAGTGAGAAAAAGAAAAAAAAAGAATACGTAAGAAAACAGAGCTAAACTAAGAGAACAAGCAGGAGTGACTGTAACAGGCTGCACGCTGGTTGGCGCATGCGCACTAGTACTATAAAGTATAAAAGTATGAGCATAGAGGCATACTAGGATTTCACCTGCCAGTGGTTATGATGACCCCAGCTATCAATAGTTTTTTCAAGTTTAAAAATACTCAAGAGCCCTAAGATTTAAGTGAATTGTCTTCGCTTGCTGCGGAGTCATGGGAAATCCAAACCATGCTAGTTATCCTTTAGTAACACACAGGAGAGAAAATTACATGTTAGGGTTAAATTGTCACACTTGACACTGCATGTTCCACATCTCGGTGACAACGATGAAATGAAATAATGCACACCCAGTTCTTTGTATTTGTGAATCTCATAAATTGCGTTAACCATCATAACAGGTACGTCTATATAGATTATCACAAATTACAGAATTCAATCTTCCAGAAAGGTTAAGGTAATTATCTTTCTTTTGTTTTGCAGAATTATGCAGGCAGTTTACTCAGTACTAAAAACCTCGACTGCACTTACTTTCCTTAGAGTTTCTCTCTTGTTGCTTTAAGTGGACACATTTAGTCCTGGACGTGGCCTAAAAGTGGTTCTGCTTTGCTCTTAAGTGTGAAATAAAATTATAATGAAGTACTGTCTGCTCAAGTTTCTCGATATTCTCCTGTTCTCTTTCACAGATATATGAAAACCAGAGCAATGAAGAACCGGACAGTACCATTAAAACCTTAACCACATACCGTCACTTCTTATAGTCGTCAGCATTAAAATTCATACATCCACATCACACAAAATTCACTGTAGCACACACACAAAGGTGCACCTGTCAAGATGTGGCGTTATTTAGAGTGACACAATCATTCAACTGTAAACAGTCTTTTTTATTATTCACACAAATATATTCTCTTTTAACACAGGGCATGTGACAACTCTACTGTCCTCTCTCAGTGTACTTTCAACCAAAAGGCAAATAACCAAACCACATGTACATCTAATAAAGGATATAAACATTGAAACACTTATCCAACATTATCCTTTATTGATGGATCATTTGATCTGCTCTTATATGAACCTGGCTGTCTCTCTGTACACACACACACACACACACACACAACAGGAGTTATAAGGTTAATGGGCATCCAGTCAGTTAGCTAGTTAGTACCTTGGGTTCAATATGCACATATGACAAAATAACCAGTTTCTCTCATTACATTTCAAACAGGACAGTGGTAACAGCTACGGATAATGTTAAGTTTTAGATTTTAAATAAGCTATATACATTTCAATGGGAGCAACAGGACGGTCAAATATCGCTGATTTAACTACAGAGTTGGACGGATTGTAGGGTAGCAAACATAGTCGGGAAACACGTTTTCAACACAGCAGGTTACCTGGATGTATTGTTTTTCAGCTAAAAAGAAACATGGCCTGACTCCTACCTAACTATATAAAGAGTAACTGAAGGGCAAATGCATCTAATATGTCTTGTTTTAAGCCAGGCACTTACTCCGCCGCTCTGCTGCATCTCAGCCACTATCGCTCTGGCAGCAACAGGGATAGAGCCAGAGCAGGGGAGAGGCTGGAACAAACCATTTTGGGAGGGGGGAGGGGTTAGCTATACTTTTGTTGTGAAAATGTTCCATCTCAATTAAGTACTGTATGCTTTTTATATTTTTAGTAGTGTGTCACACAAACAGCAAATATTGTCAAACAAAGTAAGAAGTCTTTGGGGGTGCTTTGATTCATTTTGGTTTGATTCAAATTGGCCTAAAATTGCCCCTGCCACTAGCTAAACAGAAGGCACAGGGTTCACCGCCACTGAAATTAATGGACAGCGGTCATTGTGTATGTAAAAAATGGCATGTGTTTGGAAATTTAAAGGGGCTGACAGAAATTTGTTTTTGGTTGTTTTGGCTAATTGTTCTCACCAGTAGTGTCTGTCCTAGTTAATTCAGTTTGGATCAAAGTTGAAATAAAATTACAATTTAAAATTACAATTTAAGTTTGACATTTTAGTGCCACATGTCATTCTCGTACTTGCCATTCTCTACTGTAATGACTTATTCTTAGGTGTTATTGTTGTACAGTATAAGTAACATTTAAGCTATATCATAATTAAGGGACAACTGAAGAAACGCAAGATCTCATCAAGTGGTGGGCAGTAAACGAGAGCCTTTTTTAGCGGGAGGAGAAATTCTTTAGAGAACGGATGGGAGTATGTAATGATTTGATTGCCTGTGTGTATGAGAAAGCATTGGTGGCACACTGGGAGTCTCCATCTATTTTTTATATTTTATTGAAGGGGCAATGTGTCGCCTTTTGTTACTTATTGAATTATTTGTATTTCTTCTGGGACTTTGTTGGCTGTTCAGGCCTGGTCATAACTGCCAAACAGGCCAAAAACAAATGAAATAACTTGAAGGTAATCTTCCTTTTCCTGCCTGCTTCCTTTTTTTGTTTTAATGGATTCACTTTAGTTTCCCAGGCTTTACATGTAAACCATTCTTGTTTTACACAAAATTGGGTTTGAGACTAAATACTTTAATTATGTTAACATTGTAATTAAAAAATTAGGTCCCCACCTCCCAACAAAGGGGTAGTTACAGACATCAAGCAGATACTTGTGCAGTAAACCTGGCTCAGACGCAGTTTACTGACAGCCCCCTGTCAGCACTTACGTCCAAGTCTTCCCTCCAAGTCTCTTGGAGAACATCATGGGAGCAGATGATGCTGCAGAAAGCCCCCTGCAACTTCAGAAGCAGAGGCTGGATCTCGAGTGCTCACAGGAAGATTGATTGCCAGCATGTTTTAAGGATGCCTTAGGTACCCTCAATGGTGTTTCTGGCCTTTGTGTGATGTCTATCGAATCTTTCTTCTACGTGATCTGTAAAAAAAATAAATAATTGAGCCAAGAGTCACATACATTTATTCTGTGCTCAGGAAGATTTTTTGGGGGGGAGATAATAACTAGAAGAATAATATTGCTTTTGTTCTCATAAAGTTCCACACACTCCCACACTATTTGAGTGCTCATAGGAAGATGGATCGCCAGCAATGTTTTAAGCATGCCTAAGGTGGGCGCAGTGATGTTTCTGGGCTTTGAGTGATGTCTGTTGAACACTTCTTTGACTTATTAAAAAAAGGAAGCAAAGAAAATAAATAGTAACTTCCAAAAAAAAAGTTCTTTATTTGCACTTTATTTAAATATTACTACTATCAACGGCAGGAAATTACATTAATATTATGGGTAAAGGTGAAAAAAAAAACCTTTAATCAATTAATTTAACTTCACAGTGTATTTTGGCATTAAATAACTGTCCTGTTATGCTTTAGCTTTATGTTTCATAATAACAGCCTAGTGTGTTTTACCACAGGCTGATGATATGGGGTCATCTTTGAGTCTGGGTACTGCAGGGATGGGTATCCTCCACATCCTGAGAGGAATAAGTCTGCTGGTGGATACACGGCCTGTTTGTGCATCGGTGAATGCCGAGGGACAAGTGCATCTACCACAGATCCTGAATTGCAAAGGTAAACATAAAGAAATGCACCTCTGGCTTCACAAATACCCTGCAGTATAAGCTGAAAAGTTTCATAATCATATATAACATGAAAATCTCATATCTGCTCTGGGAGCGTCATCCGTTTATGTTTATCCAAAATCTAGACAAGCCCAGGCATGTGTGAGAGCAGGACCAGTGTGTTTTTTGGACATGTCTCAGTATTAGAAATACTACTATTATCAGTTGCCTTGTTGTAGCTGATGCAAAAGCAAGACAAGGTGATATCCACTAAAAACTTCTTCACCGAATGTCTCATCCTTCATTTTATACATAAATACAAAGATCTTGTTCATTAGATATGTAGCTGAGTTTCCTGTTGTTAGGCAGCTCATCCAAGGCAAGTCCTACTAGAGAACTACACAAGAATATTATAAATAAACAACAACACACATCTAATCGAAAAGTTAATATTCCCTCTTAATGCCCTGCAGCTAGTCAGAATAAATGCAAATGAGGGAAAAATCTGCATTATAATAATAATAATGACAGCTTTTTATTTTTAACCAAAAGCACAGAAAAAACATCAGTAATGATCTTTTGTGTTAAAGGTATTAACATAACCAAAGGAGGAATACTTTTAAATAATAGAAAGGCAACTACAACAGGTAGAGTGGAACTATGCAAAGCTCAGACTTTATTATGGAGTAATAAGAGCAACATATAGAATTATCTATAGCGCTTTCTTGTTTGATGTCAAGCACAGCTGTTCATTGATTGAGAAGCTTTCCTACTGGGCGTGAAACAACCAGAAGGGAAACATATATGTATTTCTAGTTGGGAGTGGTTCCTGGACGTTGTGGGTTTCTTAGTTTTTTGCACATTTGTGGGTGCAGATCTAATTTTAATAACAGACAAAAGTAAGCTGAGTAAATACAAATTTCATGTATCTTTTACATTACTGTGAAGGAGTATTGGGCAACTGGTCTTTGCAGGATTGTTTTAATTCTGTCATGCTCTATACTGATTGAACTGATTCATGATCAGTTAAACTTTCCTTATCCACTATTGTTTTCCTCTGTTATAAATTGTTGAAATGCAAGCACTGTCAAATATTATCAAAATGTTGCAATTTTATACCCTCAAAAAGCATCCGGCAATACTACAGTCTTTTAGTCTTGTTTAAACACTTGTGACAGATCAGTCATGCTGAGGTTGGAAGATTTTCATATGTTTTGGCTCACAGCAGGGTCCGAGTTAACATTTGAGATCTACTAGGTTAAAGACATTTTTCCTCTCCCTCATGTCTCGACTGAGCTCTGGATACAGAGACGTTCTGCATCTGGAAGGGAAGGACCCAACTGTTGTCTGTGGAGCGCCGGATCACTGTCATTGCTCTGGCTTCTTAGACAGCAAATCAGCAGTTTGTATCTGGACTCTCTCATACCTCTCTAAGGTATTTCTGACCTTTTGGCAGCCCGCTTAAAACTTTAAGACAAGGGCCTTATTGACTGTCAGCAATGATTTATGTTAGTAACGACTGAGGGCGGGAGGAGAGTGAATAAGAGTCATGGAAAGAAGGTAACAGAGCAAAAACAAGCAAATTGGCAACAACTACCATCTTTCCCTTTATGTATAAAAATTCACACAGGGAGAGCAAGATGGAATGGATTACAGCAAAGTTACTTGTTGCTTTGCTCATTCTTTTTGACTTGATCCACAAACCTTCTGTTAACCAGAACTAAGTGGCCAGTGGATTGGAGTGTTTTCTTATTACCCTTCATTTGAAAAGGCCAACTCAAAGGGTGCCTAAGTTACTAATTACACTAGTTTAGCTATTGGTGTTAAATGTTGCAATTATACCAATGACATTTCCCAGAAATAACACGCAATCAGCCATTTAGGACCTGCAGAAAATTTAAAAACACCTTGTTTGCTCTGTCACCTCTAACATGATTTCAGATTTTGCAGTCTTCCTGCTTTTTTTGCCCAGTACGCATATCTGTGCTTCTGTGCATTTCAGTTCACCACAAATATATATATGTATGTGTGTGTGTGTGTGTGTGTGTGTGTGTGTGTGTGTGTGTGTGTGTGTGTGTGTGTGTGTATTTCTCTACTCCTTAGATGTTCTGACTGTTGCAACATACCACACATCAGGGCTTTTCTTAGATGTCTTTTCTTAATTTCAGAATACAAGATGTCAGGAATTCTGAAGCATGTTTTTTAGGCAATACACTTGTAGGCACAACTTTTCAAGCTCTTTATTTTTCCAGTTTTTCTCAAGATCTTTAGCCTGCTTTTTAACACAAGATACCACCTTTTCATCCAGATTTAGCATAAATACAAGGATGCAGGAAAAAGAAAATGTTGAATTAATATTAATGAATTATTATCCATCTACCGCTGTGGTCAAAGTATTACACATGGTTGGTCAAGATAAACAGTTTCCCAATTGGGTGCCTGTAATTGAGTGCAGAAGTAGAAAGCATGAAACATGGGTTAAAAAAAGGGCATGGCACATCCCTAAGAGTGAAGAAAAAAAAACATAAAGAAAAAATGGTATTGATGTTTTGCCCATTACTTTTTTTCTTTGGTCTATTGATTTGACAATGTTTTCATCTCCCGCTAGTTTTCATCTCTTCAGGGGAGCAAAAGCTTCAGTGAATGCTTAAAATACAAGTCTCCCTTAAATTGAAAAATGCCCACAAAGACAGGCAGATCATAACCATTTTATGCCAATCCTTTTAATGATCATACACACACAGACAAGTGGTCTCTCCTCAGGGTGAAAGTGTCCAAAGTCTGGGGCTAGACTCTGACCTCGGACTTTCAGTCTTTTGATCATCACCTGCTTATATACAGGACTGGGTGACTAGACGAATATACTGGCTTTCTGCAACGGACAAACTCAATCAGAAATTGTTTTTAGGGACCAGTGTTATTAAAGGGATTTCTATTATTTCAGTTTGCTAATTCAGTTGCCTCCTTAATAATGTATTCAATAAATAACTTGTAAAGCACAACAGATCAGCAACGTTTTTCCGCGATATATCTTGTAAAATTCGTGAAAGAACATTAATATTGGATTGCATTTTGTCAGGGTTCCTGGGTCGTTGACCCAGTGTTTTCTGTTTTGTCACGTTCAGTTTATTTTCACATCTGTGTTTTCTGTGCCAGCATACCGCCTGCGTATTGTGTTCCAGTTATTTCCATGTATCATTAGTCAGACTAAGTTCAGCTGCGTACTCACCGGTCATCACCCAGCGTGTATTTAAGTCCTCAGTTCCATCCGATCCTTGTCGTGTCATTGATGTACGTCTGATGTTAGTGTCGTCTGTATGTTCAGTTAGCCAGCCAGTCCTTTGTTCATTCATTCATTCAGTCAGCCAGCCAGCCAGCCAGCCAGCCATTTCCTTCCTCTGTACTGTTTGCTCACTCCTTCGGCAATAAGCATCCACCTTCACCTACCTGCCTGTGAGTCCAGCGATTGGGTCCTCCTTCTCTTGTCCACGACACTACTCCTGACAGAATGACACGACCCCGCGTTGTGGACCCAGCGGACTCTGAACTTTTCGAGTGGCAGGAGGCAGCGCTCCTTCGCTGGACGGAGGGGCTTCGGGGAAAACAGCGGCTCTTCGCGGAGAGAGAGCACGTCTTCGAGGGGACTTGCCTGGCTCTGGGCGG
Source organism: Maylandia zebra (assembly GCF_041146795.1). Lineage (NCBI taxonomy): Eukaryota > Metazoa > Chordata > Actinopteri > Cichliformes > Cichlidae > Maylandia > Maylandia zebra. The sequence continues at coordinate 16,484,114 of NC_135174.1, read as the reverse complement.
GCCTCGGAGACGCCGCGTTCCCCCACCTGCTGCCTCACCTGCACCGGAGCATTCGCTGCGGAGAGTGGGCATCACAGGCCAAGCTTCGGTTGCTCGCTCTCCCGCCGCTCCGCTCCTCGCTCGCCCGCCAGCCGTTTTACTCACCGGACCTTCAGCCTCGCCATGGCACAGCGGCTCCGCCTACCACCTCGGCTCAATGGAGGCTCGGCTGTGTACCCCGCCCGCTTCCTCCTGCCCTCCAGTCAGTAGTCCAGTCTGCTCCTGCCCTCCAGTCAGTAGTCCAGTCTGCTCCTGTCCTCCAGTCAGTAGTCCAGTCTTCTCCTGTCATCCAGTCTGTAGTCCAGTCACCCGTCTACCGTCCTGTTCAGTTCCCGGACCTGCAGCCGCAGCACCCAGAGCCAGCTGTGAGCTCTCCGGCTCTTCAGCCAGGGGCTTTCGCGCCCGCTGGCCCGGCCTGTCTCCAGCCAGGGGCTTCCGCGCCCGCTGGCCCGGCCTGTCTCCAGCCAGAGGCTCCCGCGCCTACTGGTCCGGCTTCTGCTTCGCCTGGTCCGGCTTCTGCTTCAGCTTCGCCTGGTCCGGCCTCTGCTTCAGCTTCGCCTGGTCCGGCTTCTGCTTCAGCTTCAGCTTCGCCCGGTCCGGCTTCAGCTTCTGCTTCGCCCGGTCCGGCTTCAGCTTCAGCTTCTGCTTCGCCCGGTCCAGCCTCGGCCTCTGCTTCGCCCGGTCCGGCCTCGGCCTCTGCTTCGCCCGGTCCGGCCTCGGCCTCTGCTTCCCCTGGTCCGGCCGCGGCCTCTGCTTCTGCTTCGCCTGGTCCGGCCTCAGACTCTGCCTCGGCCTCTGCTTCGCCTGGTCCGGCCTCAGACTCTGCCTCGGCCTCTGCTTCGCCTGGTCCGGCCTCAGACTCTGCCTCGGCTTCTGCTTTGCCTGGCCCTACAGCTGCTCCTCAGTCTCCGCCGGCTCCCGCGCCGCCTTCTGCAGCTACTCCTTGGCCGCCTTCTCCTCGTCGCCGTCGACTTCAGCGTCTCTGCCGGCCGCGTGGCCGCCCACCTGGACTGTATGGGCTCAGCCACTGGCCGCGTGGCCGCCCACCTGAACTGTATGGGCTCAGCCACTGGCCGCCCACCTGAACTGGCTCTGTGTGGACTCCGTCCCTCCGTCCTGGGCCCCCTCCGCCCGCCCTGTTCTGTTTTTTTTTTTTCTTTTGGCTGTCGGGTGCCAGCCTTTGGAGGGGGGGGTACTGTCAGGGTTCCTGGGTCGTTGACCCAGTGTTTTCTGTTTTGTCATGTTCAGTTTATTTTCACATCTGTGTCTTCTGTGCCAGCATACCGCCTGCGTATTGTGTTCCAGTTATTTCCATGTATCATTAGTCAGACTAAGTTCAGCTGCGTACTCACCGGTTTCTAATCATTCATCACCCAGCATGTATTTAAGTCCTCAGTTCCATCCGATCCTTGTCGTGTCATTGATGTACGTCTGATGTTAGTGTCGTCTGTATGTTCAGTTAGCCAGCCAGTCCTTTGTTCATTCATTCATTCATTCAGTCAGCCAGCCAGCCAGCCATTTCCTCCCTCTGTACTGTTTGCTCACTCCTTCGGCAATAAACATCCACCTTCACCTACCTGCCTGTGAGTCCAGCGATTGGGTCCTCCTTCTCTCGTCCACGACACTACTCCTGACACATTTATATAGCGCTTTTCGAGGCCCTCAAAGTGCTTTACTCATTACGCTACTCATTCGCACACTGGTGGAGGCAAGCTACAGTTGTAGCCACAGCTGCCCTGGGGCAGACTGACAGAAGCAAGGCTGCCATATTGCACCATCGGCCCCCCTGGCCATCACCAGTAGGCGGTAGGTGAAATGTCTTGCCCAAGAACACAACGACCAAGCCAGACAGAGCAAGGGATCGAACCAGCAACCTTCCGGTTACAAGATGAGCTTCGCAACCCATTGAACCACGGTCGCCCCTTAATTTCAAGGTTCGAATTTTTTTCAGTGAAGCATGTCACTGTGTTTAAAGTTATTTAATGCACCATAAAGAAAGGCAACAGTGGTAACCACTGCTCCAGATGAAGTCAGATGAACTCTATGAAGTGTTGCTGACTTCAGATGTGCTACTAAAACAGTATGGCCCCTGATCTGTTCAGTGCCACATTGAACTCAGTGGTAAACACCACTTTAGATTTAAGTCAAACAATCAACATGTGATTGACTTACAGATTGTCAGCTTTTAATTCAAATGGTTTAACAAAAGTATTGTATTAACTTTTTAGGAATTACATCAATTTTTATACAGCATACACCCCCTCGTCTACAGGGCGAGTAAGTGGATAATTAACTGACGATTGTTTCATGGCCAAATGAGGCCTCTCCCCTTGTTCTTTTATAACAGCATAAGCAGAGAGAAGATCTGCAGTTGATTGAAATTTTTTACTTTGGAAGCAGAATAGCTATCCCTTTATTATTTAATAGCTTTTCAACTGAATTGTCGATTTAATTCAAAAGAGAGGTCAATCCACCTGAAGGAAGCTGGAAAAAACTGAGAAATGGCAGAAAAATTGTCTCCAAATCAACAATCTGGTACATTCTTAAGGAGGCATGCACTGACCAGCTCAGCAATACAAGAGTCTGAAAAATTTGTGCCATTTTCTAATACAAATGGTTCTGACTGTAAATGAAATACAGCCATACTTACTATGCACATGGTAAGCCAGACTTACCATATGTAGTCTTGAATTTACAAAGGTTTTTCATCATAATACCTCAGGGAAATTAATATCAAGCACCAAACAAAAGCATTGCTATACTCTACAGTTTGCTATGATCAAAGAAAAAAAGATAAGGAAAATAAATAACTGAGAGTACTGACTAGCATGAACTGTATGGAATGACAGTTAAAAGGGATGGTGTGGACAAGTATCTTCCTGTGTGTTTTATGTCTCAAACACACCTTTTTTATGTCAGTTGCTAACGCTCCCATTGTTTGCCTCTTGTCTGAATTGATGTTTTTCAATTCCTTTAATCCTTTTATTTTTCGACTCTATCCTATTCACCTTTTCTTCCTTTTTTGCCATCTTTGTCTCCATTGAGATTTCACTTCTCTCGCCATGTTCACTTCATTCTGTGTGCTGATTGTTTCTACACTGAACCTTATCTGAAACTCCCTGTAGGATTGGTGCTGGGTAGAAGTGTACACACACACACACACACACACACCCAACTCCTTTCTTTCTTACTACATACAGCTATTACACTCACAAAAACAGACATGGAAAAACAAAAAAAACCTTAGCAGAATTTCCTCTCTTGGTTTAGAAGAATTGAAATGTCACTGCAGTCTTGATCACAAATCAATAAACCATTCTCACCGCTGCCATTTTAGTGTGTGTGTGTTTGTACATCCTTTCAGGCCAAAACTTGTGAAAACTTGGACATACCTCGCTAGTTTTCATTCGGTGTGTTTTAATTAGTGCTGTCAAGAGATTAAAAAAAAATAGAGATTAATTAATTATGATTTTTAATTAATTGATCTAATTAATCTCTTTTTTAATCTCACCTAAAAATAGCTGAGGAAAGCCCTCAACTTATTGTGGCAGACCAAAAGACTGATATAACAAAGAAAGTGACTTTATAAAGTCATTTATTGTTTAACAAACGTTAAACAGATGCAACCATTTACATACTGTTGTATTCTTTTGTAAAATAAGTGGAAAAATAAATACAAATAAAATCAAATAAATTAAGTGCTGCAAGTTAGCACATCAGAGTTGCTCTTTTCTGAGCAATACAGCACTGAAATTCCTCTGCTTCAGATAATGAAAAATAAAACTGACATTGCAGTGCTGCAAGTTAGCACATCAAAGTATTCTTCCATCACAAAAAAAAGTGCTGAACATCAAGCAATCTATTCTAGTAGGCTACAAATGACACAGCAGCTATGCTGACCACATGTGTCTCATTTCTTCTTCCTCAGCCAGTCGCTAAGACACACCAGCCTGGTAACATTTTCTGGAAGCAAGGCTGCCCTTTTCTTTTGCACTATGTGGCCTGCAAGGCTAAAGAGTCTCTCACAGGGTACAGAGGTAGCTGGTGAGGCCAGGTACTTTTGTGCTAGGACTGACAGCTTTTCATAGACTCCTGAGTGAGCATACCACCACTGCAGGGGACAGTCATCAATACTGATGCTGGGTTCTGCTCTGTAGCGCTGCAGCTCTCCAGACTCAATTCCATCTTCTGAGTCAGAGTCAGACCCCAGAAGGAGTTCGCTCCTCCTCTTCTTCTGAGCTGGTCCATCATCCTCTGTGGAGGGCTGGAGACTATCTGCTCTTCTGGGCTCTGCTGCCTGGAGCATATTCTCCAGAATGGTCCACACCTGAATGAATGAATGAATGAATGAATGAATGAATGATTGTGATTAAAACTAAGTGCTTTTTTTTTTATTTTATTTAATCTTGTAAAGAACTTTGTGTTCCATATAATAAATAAAAGTTTGATTTGATAATGAATTGGACTCATTAGTCCAGCTTAACCTTATTGTCCTACCTGTTCCCTCTTTTCTCTTGGAAGACATTTCAAATCCTTAAACCGTGGATCCAATGCTGTGGCCACCTCGAACCATATCTCGTTGCCATTAGCTCGTCGTGCTGCCAGATCCTTCTGGAAGGCATTCTTGAACTTCACCACGTAGGCAGGATCATCATCAGTAATGTCCATGACACGGTACAGATGGCGAAAAGCAGGCAGCACTACAGAGCAAGAGACGTAGGCCTCACCACCCAGCAGCTCTGTCACATACCTGCAGAGGTGGAGAGGTTTGCTAAATAAACCTAGCTGGATTCATTTAAATCAAAGTGTAACTGATTTCCAATTTAATTGTCCTTAAAAGTTCCTTGTTATGTTCATTAATTTTGATTTTACACATGTAACAGTAGTTTATATAATTAAAATGGGAAGGTGTTTATTTGAACTTACTTGCATGGTTCAAGCAGGAGCTCCAGCCTCTGCAGTTTCGCCCACTCAGCTTCGGTTGGCAAGACCAACCTGTGGTTCTGTTGGTCCAACGTAGCCTGGACAGCCTCTCGGTTACATAGGAGGCGTGAGACCATTGCGAGAGTCGAGTTCCACCTGGTGGGTACATCCTGTATAAGTTGATCGCTCTTCTTTCCGAGTGCTACTTGTTGTTGGTTAAGTTCTGTGGTACTCGCAGGGCTTTGTTTAAAATGACCAACAATCTTGCGGCACTTTGCCAGTACACCGACAAAACCACTGCTATCGAGACATACCGTGATGGTCCTCTGGAGAATGTGAGCATTGCAGGCGATGTGCTCATATGGAAGTGCTCTCATAGCAGCCAGCATGTTTGCTGCGCTGTCTGTGCCAATGGTGGATATCTTGTTTTCAATACCCCAGTCATTTGCTACCTTGAGGAACTGTTCGGCGCATTTATCAGCAAAGTGCCTGGTTTCTGTTCTCATGACGGTCAGTGCAAATGAGTTGAGGTTCCACTCACTATCAATAAAGTGTCCAGTCACCCCAAAATAGCTGTGGTTGCCAGCTGAGGTCCAGTGATCTCCGGTTATAGCAACACAGTTGGGAGAATCCTCCGCCAAAATCTCAAGTTTGTTTTTCTTTTCGCCGTCGTACATTTTGCTGATTTTGGTCGTTACTGTAGTCCTGCACGGCGGCTTGTATGACGGGTCATTGGACGCAATTTGCAACACCTCTGTCAATCCTTCGTCCTCTACTATATTTATCGGCCTACAGTTCATCGCTATCCACTTGGCAATAACATTAGTCAGCCTGTCGGTCGCAGACTTGCTCATACGAGGGGTATTCTCTAGTTTTGTTTGGCGAAAAGCTTTGCTCTGGCTTGCTATATTGCTAACGTCTTCACTGCTAGCTGTTGCTGCACTCGCGGCTGGGTGCTTTGCGTTGAGGTGATAGGCCAAACTTGAGCTGCTTCGGTGGTAAGCAAACTCCTTCTTACACTCTAGGCAGACCACTTTACCTTTGTCAATGGTGCCGTCGGGGCGTTTATGAAATACAAATTTCCCGTTCATTGGGCCAACAACTCTCAGATGCGCCTCCATATCCACACTGTAAGCTAATCACCACTTCTCACCTTGACCTCACGACGTGACTCCACCCCCAACAAGTCAAGCACAAGGAGCCCAGCACATAAAAACGGATTTTATAACATAGCAACTCTCATACAAAATCAATGACGTCAAGAGATTAAAAATTAGATTAACGAGATTAAAAAACATAACGCGCTAAATAGCATTGTAATTAATTAATCGCAATTAACGCGATAATTTGACACCCCTAGTTTAACACCCCTTAAACATCCCTTAACCAAGATGACATGAACTTCACTCATCTGCAGGAAAAGAAAAGAAAAGAAACTTTGGCAGAAAAGAAAAAGATCTAAAAACAAGAAGCTCGTGCTCTCTGCAGTATTTCCTTTACAGGGAGTAGGTAGGCATTAGATAATATGTATTGATTTTTACATAACGGTACCTGATTAACACAAGCATACTGTATAATATTATCCTATGACATCTCTAACTAACTAACTAGACAGCTCACTCTCTTGATAATACCTTAATGGACCTTGACTAAGAGGTCAGAGGGCCAAAATAATCTGATATTTAGATTGTCCATATATATATATTCCCATATGCCATGTCAATAAAAACAACCATAGTATGAAACAGTTGTACATAGTATGAAGCTTCAGATCAGTCTATTGGCACTAAAAGACATGTCAGAGGTTAAATGGGACACTTATGTGATATTTTAAATATTTTAAAGGATACTTTCTGTGTGTATATGTATATGCATTTATATATGTTAACAATACACATCACACTTGTAAGAATCATAGTTTCTATGTTAAAAGACTTTTTGTCAATAATCAACCAATTAATCATTAAGTTGACCTTGAAGACCTTGGTGGATGTGAAACAAATTTTAATGGATTTAAACACTACGAAAAACACAATCTCCTTTGTGGAGGTAAAAAAATATGAAAATATCTTCCCTTTTTTCTGCAGTGAGTTAAAAAATTCTTTGGCTATTTGCCTTTCACTTCAGCTCACATATATTGTAGGCTGAATCCATTCATAAAACGTTGCTGGTATTTTATAGAGCTGTCTGTTGTTTGTCCAGTGTTGGTGCATACTGTAAGTCCAGCGTGCATAAGACAACAGTCTGTAGTCCAATTTGCAGTAATATATATTATAGTTACATAGAACATGACATCTACCCAACAGATCCAGTATTGATTGGGCTGTAATATTGAGAACATTAAGCTATTTATCGATGTCAGCACAGTGTGTTTGCTACAGGCATTAGTCCCACATATCCAGCATTATTCGTTACAAAAAAATAAGCATTTCAAAAATTAGAGCCCAACCAAATTCTTAGTGGACCAATGATATTTGCAGATATTATGTATTACCCAATCTATTTGTATTGGCATTGATAACACCCAATCCATTTTAATTTAAAAAGTAAAAGAGAAACACCATTCAGTTATGTTTTGAATGCTGATGTTGCCTAGTTTGCCCACCAGAGAGAGCTCTGCAAAACATGTTCGAAATGCCACAAACACAGAAACCAGCTGATCTGAGCAGAGCGTGTAAACATGTAAATAAAAAGCTACACATAAACAGGAAAATGTCGTTATGATTTGTGAGTCTGAAAGAAAAAATATATTTTATTTGATGTAGTAGGGTATTGTGTTTTTAATTCTAAATTTTAATATTGGTCTTGGAAGTCAGCTTCTCACCTCTATTTTTTTCATCTGTAGTGTGTCCAGTCATCTTCTCATTGCCAACAGGTCAGATTAAAATTTAAAAAAGAATTTTGAGAATTCAGAAAGATTGGTAATGATATGGTGAAAATGTGCAGAGGGATTTGTTTATCACGATAGAAATCTGATTCATTCACAATTAATCCACGCTGACTTTGCTACGATTTCCTTCGTAAATATGGGATCCTCTTAGTTTCCACATGCTGAAGCACTTTGTGAATTAAGTACTTAGTTCTGGATTTTCCTTTGATCGGTGCTACAGACTGGTATCCTCCTCAATCTCCTGCTGGCTGAGTTCAATGTGTCGCTGAACTCCAACATAGCAACGAACACCCTAATTTCCCTTGGGAGTGTTTCGCGTGCCCCAGTAATGGTGCATTGCCTTTTGTAAGGCCTAAGTGAAAGCATGAATAATTCTGGCACTATATTACACTTGATATGTTGTTGGAAAAGGCACGGAAGGTGATACGGGCAATGCAGGGCAGAATAAATTTATTAGTTATGCCACCTCAGCAGGGATCTTTTGCTGCAGCCGTTGAGATGCTCTTAATGGTTACTTTTTCAGAACAGCTTTGTATATTTAAAAACTTAATGGCAACAATAGACAAAAGTAACCAACATTAAAGAGTTCTTCCTGTATTGTTATTTTTGAAACAACCAATGATATAAAACAAGAAAAATGACAATGCTAGTAGTAAAACAGTTTTAAAACCATTTTTGTTAATTGGGGTTGACTCAAACATAATAATTTCTTGTTAATCAAATATTAAAAACTAACATAAAAATGCATTTTATTGTACAATGACCAGTGATATACTGCTGTGCCCCCCATCCTCCGCACAGGCCTGTTCTAAGCCATGGGAAAATCTTGCATTCCAGCTGCTCCAGCTCCGTTTCCTCTTGGCTGGATGTCCTGAGCAGTGTCTGCTGCTTGTACATCAGCATTTAAAAATGATTGATGGTTCCCATATCCTGTGAGATCAAGTCACTCTGGCCGATGTCAGACTTTTATATTTGGGAAAATGGTCTAGACGCTTTTCTGTCCATGCACTTAAGATATGAGACCTGACATGCACTTAACTTTATGTACTGCAGACAAATAATAGTGAATAATTCCTGCAGAAGTTAGGTCTTAATAAATCAAACAATGTAAGTCTCTAATGCATTATCTTGTCATATTTGTGACACTATTTCATATGGTGGCCTCATCCGGGGGCAAGCTGAGAGATCACAGACAAACCCAGACACTAGAACATTTTAGAGGAGTTCAGATAAAGTCAATGATGTTCAAAAAAGTAGAAGAAATAACAGAAACACCTCTGTGAATACTGCAGTGCAGTTCAATAATACCACAAATCACACCCTCAATAAGCTCTATGGACACCTCTATCATAGAGTTTCAGCAATAAATAGCCATTATTATATACAGTACAGGCACTAGCTATTTGTTCAGTGCACCTGTTCAGTTACTCTTTAACTCATATATCTAATCAGCCAATCACATGGCAGAAACTCAAAGCATTTAGGCACGTAGACACGGTTGAGACAACCTACTGAAGTTTAAACTGAGCATCAGAATGGGGAGGAAAACTGATTTAAGTGACCTTAAATGGGCTTGGATGCAATTGGCAATGTGAGCGTTGGCATATAACTGTCTCCAGAGTATCCCTGTGACACACTGGAGATCTGTCTTAGTTGCACCCCACCTCTCGCCCTATGGTAGCTTGGATAAGCTCCAGCCGCCCCATGACCCTGATAAGGATAAGGGTTTTAATGGTCCAGAAAAGCAAAAATATCCAGTGAGTGGCAGTTTTCTGGGAGAAAATTCCTTGTTGATGTCAGAAGACAATGAACAGACTCCTTCAGGCTGGTTGGATGTAACTCAAATAACCACTCATTGTAAACAAGGTATGCAGAAGAACATCTCAGCATGCACAACATGTTGAATTTTGAAGCAGATGAGCTACAGTAGCAGAAAACCACACCACGTGGTCCTTCTGCCAGCTGAGAACAGGAAACTGAGGCTACACAAGCTCACCAAAATTGGACAAAAGAAGACTGGAAAAAGCTGCCTGGTCTTATGAGTAAACATTAAAAAAAGAATCCACAGTGCTTTGTATCAGTGGTTTAGGCTGGTGGTGTAGGTTTGTGCTTGACTTTTCTCAGCACTCTTTGGGTCCCTTGATCATCATTTAAACTCTGTCTTCATGACCACAGTGTATCCATCTCCAGAAGGACACACCATGCCAAAAAACAAAAATCACTTAAACTTTACTTGCACAACACAATGAGTTCATTGTGCTCAAATTGCCTCCACGGTCACCAGATATACACTTTGGATGTAATGAGATTTGTGCAGCCAACAAATCTTCAGCAATTGTGTGGTGCCATCATGTAAATAGGGAAAGAAAATCTCAGAGAAATGTTTCCAGCACCTTGTTGAACCTATGCCATGAAGAATTAAGGCAATTCAGAAGGCACAAAAAGGGCCATACTCGGCATTGGCAAGGCATCTAACAAAGTAGCCAATGAGTGCAGATAAAATGTATAAAACCGCATTTGTGCTTTATTCATTAGTGGTTAATAAACCACCAGCTATGTATAATAGTCCAGGTAGATGGCAGAAAAACAAATTACTTGGCACTTCCTAACCAAGTAACAGACACAGCTAAAAGAACCAGCAGGCAGCACAAACAAAAACACAACACACACAGACAAAGGCAAGAAATATTAATTGTTAAAAGCCGTCTACTTAAAAGAACTAAGGGATTGGCAATGTGGCCAAATTACCACACATCAACAACACATCTTTCCTCCCCACTGCTGTCAGACTCCATAATAAAGACTTTAACTGATCAAGCACACACATCCATACATATGCAATAATACTAAGTGCAATAATCCTTTCTGTCATCGTTGTATTTTTACTCAGTTGTATATAGTATTTGTATTTGTATTCTATTTTTATCTTATTGTATATTTATTTTATTCTACTGTATATAGTATTTTATTTTATTCTATTCTGTACAGTTGTGTACTGTATTTATTCTTATTGTATTCTAATTTTTGCCTCATAACTTTTGCACTGTCCACTTCCTGCTGTGACAAAACAAATTTCCCACGTGTGGGACTAATAAAGGTTATCTTATCTTATCTTATCTTATCTTATCTTATCTTATCTTATCTTATCTTATCTTATCTTATCTGGCAGGAGCAGCTATATCTTCCATTCGCATGAACATCTGTATACTTCGTTCTTCCCAATTTAGAAAAAGTTTACATAAACAATATACTGTGTGCTTCAAAGCTAGCTTCAATTCACTTAAAATTAATGCCAACAACAGCAGTCAGACAGAACAGACAGAAGCTAGAGAAATATGTCCGTCGTGTGTGTTTCATCCAGGCAAACAAAGCTTGAAGTCCCTGTCCTATTATTTATGCATTAGACACAAACAATGTCGGCAAGAGGTTTTAGGGCTAAATTAGCAGCCATGAATTGTGCAGGTAGTCTTTTCATTTAGATACAAGCCACAGAACTGTGACTTTGAATTGTTTTTCACTTTCAATTGTGTAGAAAACCTTAAATAACCCTTTCCATATATAAGGTTAGCCTACTCTCTTTGAATAAGCTAGCTAGTCTCACGCACCTTTTGTGACCTTTCATGTATGACATGAAGTTTCTGCAAATTTGTTTTGCATCCACCTAAACACTACAAATAAGGCTGAAATATAGTGATTAGAGAGCAAACATCTATAGGGAAGCAATTGCATCAGTTTGTTGCAACTCAATTTCTTTCTGTTGGTCTCTCGACGCTGGTTGAATGTCAGCGCTGCCAAACGTCTGCCCAGATTACTTTGGTGCACAGGTGGTGTAGGAGTGACAGGTTGTGGATTCTCTGCCGACAGAATTTGGCACAAATTAGCTTCTGTTATTTTTTATGTATTTTTTATGTATTTATTTTGAAAGTGAAGCGGGTGAGTGGATGTAATGCATCAATCCTTTTGAACAAATGGCAACAAAACTATGGTAAAGAAGAGCTCTGGGCTTGTGATTTCAAAAACGTGGCTCTGTGAGTGACATCTCAAGAAAAAGAGAGTAGACTCTAGAGAAGAGAAACAATCAATTAGGAAAGAAGAACAAGAATAATCTCTCTCTGAATGAGATCAGCGACTGCATGTGTAACACAATTGGAATTCATAACCAAAACTTGGAAAGAGTGATTCACATATGCTGCTAATACTTTCCCCAGAGCAGTTCATGCTTTAACACACACCTCACCAAACCTATTTTACCCCATAGTGAGAAAACTAATCATGTCCAACAACTATTCAGCTGTCAAGCCCTTCCTCTGGCAGTACCACAAATGTTGCCCTGTTCGTCTCTTATGTTCAGCCATCTGCTGGAAGTCCCCGAGTCACCTCAACACAGGATCATCACCTATTCTTCTCCTTTTAAATCAAACAGACTCCACTGAGGATTTTTCAGTGCAAACCTAATCCATCATCAATGCCTGACATTACTTCGCTGCATCAGAGCCAAAGAAATTCATCATCTTCACCTCTCTTCACACAAACAATGCAAAACTTTAATAGATTTGGCAGCCTAATATTGGAGACTATCCTTCTATTCCAATGCATGCCAAAGTTTTTTGAAGTGCCTAGCCTCATCACGCTGTTTTTGACTGCTGCTTCTTTTTAGATTCTTAACGTTGCCAGTGTGACATGCGCTTCTCTACAGACACCCAGAGCTGACAGCACAGATATGTGATTCACGGTTTAGAAAAAAACAAGGTGAGTTCTCAAAAAGTGAAACTGAGCTTGAGAACTACACCTACACTTTACGTTTACATTTTAAAGCAGCTTTAAAATGATATCTGTCCATAATCTGTATTGTCTTGTAAACACATCTTGTCTCCAAGAATCATGTCTCGATGGAAGTAGATTTCTGAGACTGTATCCACACTGGAAACTATTTTCTCGTTGTAAATCTCCAAAGGCGAGGGCTCAAATGTTGCTTGCAGACACTCCAGTTGCCTCCAGTTCACATGCCAATTAGGCACAGTCATCGGCTATCTAAAGATTCCAAAAAAAAATTATTGGGATGGATTGGTTTCACAGTCATGTAGTAAACATGGGTGTATCTTTGCATTTTCAAGCTAAAGCTAAGGAAACGGTCTTTCTAAATATCTCAATTTTAGGGATTCTAAAGGACCGTTCTAGAGTTCTGGGACATTTTTTGGCCCACCAATAATGTTGAACATAATCTCTGCCCTACAAACATTTGTTCTCTAAATGACACGTGTCCCCCCCCCCTCCCCCCCCCCCGACCACAGTTCAGTCCCCTTTCATATAATTTGTGTCATCCCAATGTTTTCTGATTAGGCAGCAACACCCTCATTGTTGCGACCCTGTAAACCATATTAGCAAAAGACAAAAGAAAATTAATTAATTAATTAATTAATTAATTAATCACCAAGCTTCCTTCTTTTAATTTATGTATTTGTTCTTGACTTTCACATAAACATGTGTTAAAACATAGAAAATATTGTTAAACAACAATTCTGTGGTCCTGAATATTTATTTTTCAGATGTATGGCATAATATAGAAAAATGAGTCATGTATTCCTTTGGCCCTGTTATCTTGTGCACACTGTTTCTCTAAGTTTAACCTTTTTACTATATAACAAAATAAAATCATAATTGTTAATATTATAACCTTAAATAGTTTTCTTGGTTTGCAAGGATTTAATCTGTTTAATCTCTCTTTGTAATTATTTTATGAATAGTACATTTTATCAAAGATAAAATAAAAACTTATATTAGCATTAAAAAAAAACATGAGTGACTATTAATAGGTACCTTGGGCAAAGTAGAAAGTTGGTTAAATTTATATGAGCCTTATCTGGCACTGAGACTGATTATCTTTAACTTAAAGGTCAAAGATTTGGTAAACGGTAGTTTTAAAATCTACTTTGAGGTGCCAGAGTATTAACATTAGCAGTATAAATGCTCACGAATGGACCATATACACATCTTTTATTTTACATATAAAATTGTGGATAGTAAAGCATAAGCATAGTGGTTTTAAAGAAAAAATATCAAAAGTGTCAAATAAAACTAAAATATACAAACTATCCCAGGTCTTTACCAACACATTTTGTTTCATATAACTACTTGTTTCACATTAGAGAATTTTGGTTGAATATGTGTCATATTTTTGTTCTTCCACCCATTTAACTTCCCGGTGTAGACTGTGTCACAACAAAACATTTAATAGACATTCAAGGAAAGAGTTTTGTTATTCGATTTTGTGCCCTGACAGTGTCTCTCAGCCCACTTAAATTGAATTCTAAAGACTTTTTTTATTACAAGAATTGAATTTCAATTCTGAGAAGTGACTGTACAGTTATATAAAGATTTTAGCTGAACTGAATCAGCAAAGATACTGAAGTACAATTTGAGTTTCAACCAAATTCAGTTCTGTAAATTTGCTTTTGGATGCTTTTATAAGGTATTGTGAGTGCGCTCACCACAAAATGGACCATTTTAGCCCCTTGCTAGGTGGTTGCCCGGCAACGTGATAATATTAAAATATATAATGTATAAGGCAAGGCAAGGCAAGTTTATTTGTATAGCACAATTCAACAACAAAGTGATTCAAAGTGCTTTTATAGATATATAACTGAGCTTTTATAGATATAAATATGATGTTATTATCATGAAATTAAAACAACAGGATGGATTGTTTGGTGTTGCAGGTGCAGAAAGTCAGAAAAGGTCATTTTAGAGTGTTGCTAGGTCATTGCTAGGCAACATGATGGCATTATAACATATCTAAGTTTGTATATAGGTTTTGTGAATATAAATTACTTGTTGACATCAAATCTAAATGATGCAAAGCATTTACAAATGTTAAAGATACTAATGCTAAAAACAGGCAATTTTGGTTCCTTGCTAGGTGGTTGGCAATATGGTGATGTCATAATATCGGGGGTCTAATATGTACGCATATGCCAAGTTTGGTTGCTCGGCTCCTGATTGTGTAAAAGAAGCCTGTGCACAAAGAAACAAACCAACACATAGACAGAGATTTTGTGTATTATATAGTGCTGTCAGCGTTAATCTCGTTAAAATGACGTTAACGTTAGCGAGTTAACGCGGCTCGCTCCGTGCGAGGCCTGCACGTGTTAACTCACTAGCGGAGATTTACCTCGTTAATGCAGTTATGGCGTTAACGTCATTTTAACGAGATTAACGCAGACAGCACGAGTATTATAGCAAGATTCTATTTCAAATGATTCAATTCCTGAAATTCAAATTTTTAGTGCACTTCCTCAGGTAAAACAATTCAAAACATTAAACTCTTAAATTTAACTGCAATTAGTCAAGTTGAGGAATTCAAATATTAAAGATTCAAATTCAGCATTTTTGGCCTCATATTTCAACCAACAGATCAGATTTAGCAATGTGTGTCTTTCAAGAGACACAAATGTAAAGTGTGGAATAAAAATACATTTATTACAGAAACACTTGACATCAAACAGATAAGAGATGAGCATGTGTCTGAAGTTTCCAAGCCTGAAGTTAATCAGTCCACAGAGAGTTTTCTTTATAATAGCTCCCCTACAAATAAGACAAGCAGTGAAAGTCTCTCAAACAACACCCAGACAACAAGCAGCACTGTCCACGAGGCCTCCATAGCTGCAGAACAGACTACGCCAGTCAGTCTCCACCAGTCCTGACCTTTCCAGGCCTCTCTGTAGTATTAGCAACTCACCAAACAGAGGGAGCAACTCTGTTTGGTTTCTAAAGTCCAAATTAATTATGGCTGCCAGAGGGCTTTGGTACTCCATAAATGTAAGTTGCTGACATAATTGATAGTCTTTTCTCTTGGGAGCGCTGTCTCTGCCAGTCCCTGACTTGCTGTCTGCTCTCTTGGTACTTGCTGAGCGTGACTGAAGGTCTTGGCTAGCCAGAGCTATTGCTTTTTTGTTTTGATAGTTCAGGATGAATCACCCTCATCACCCTTCAGACAGGTGCCAACAGTCATGGCATCAGCTCATGAGTGCAATGCAACTTAGGCACCTGGGTAATTGGCATTTTTTGTTTGTTTGCATTTGTTGCGCATTCAGGCGCAGAGAGCTTTATCAAAATGATGCAATTTTCACCCACGTTTATTAAATCAGCACCAACACTTTTCTTCCGGCTACAAGAGGATGCATCATCCCGTTGCAGGGTAGACGACTGTGTGACAGTCATACAGTATTAGAAAAGCATAAATATGTACAGTTTTTCCCCCAAGAAATGTGTTCTCGTACAGATTCATCATGACTCAGTTTGCACTGCCAGGAGCAAACCTGTGCCTGCTCACATCTTTTCTTTGACTTTATATGCAAAAGTGCTTTTCTTGAAATTCATCTCGCATTCACTATGAACATACCTTAAGGCTCTAAGAATCTCTTCTACCCGGTCTCGCGTGCTTCACCCTGTCATGAGTGCAATGGATTTAATGGGCAAAGTCGTTTGGGGAGCATAGCTATGACCTGGATTCACACAATAATGGTTCTATTGCACAGAAAGTGGGACATGTGACATTCGAAGAAAGAAAAATATCAGTTTCAAGTCCCTCTGCTTTCATCTCAAGAGCTGAAAGTCTCAAACAGGGAAGCACTGTAAACAGGTTTTTCTCTCATTGTGTTTTTTTTTTGTCTGTTTCTCAAGCATGACTATATACCTCTGAGTATGGATATGTGCGTGTGTATTTGTATTACTCGTGTCTTGGGAACTTTGGTGTGTTTACATAGTCACAAAAATTAGAAAATTGTTCCATTTTAAAGTGAAAACCTAGTTGAATCCTGGGGTACAAGACGAGGCGTGTGGGAATATCTACGCCACATGTTCTCAAGTGATGGAAAGAAAACTGTGATTCTATGAATGCCTGGTTCTTGCTTTTTGCTACCTGGACTGACATATTGCCAGAGAGCATGGGCAAATTGCAATGTCAACCATTCCTGTTGATATCAATCTTCTCAGAAATGTGAGTTCATGTGTGTGAAAGTGTATAAACTGCATATGTGTGCCTTTTGGCACATTCGGTCCTCAGCAAATATATTTGCACTATACCATCAGTGGGGTGTCTGATTGAATTCATTCTGCGGTGTGACAGTGACTCTAATAATGGTATAGCTCCCTTAAAGTCCTGATCTTGAAATCGTTAAGCTAGTGTGAGATAACATAAAGAGACAATGAGACATCCTGAAGCCAAAGGAGAACTCTTGCAGGTAATTTGATTTTCTTTTTTCAATCAACTGAAATTTTCATGAAGTTAATTGATAGAAACTGCTCATGACATTGTTTCTGAAGTCATCTTCACTTCCCTTATAGTGCCTGAAACTTTTGCCTGGTACTGTGTGTTTGATGTTATTTTATTTCGTCCTTCCCATACATTTTTCTGTATTCTCGATACGCTGGTGCATGGTGGATGTCGTTGCGTATGTGTGTAAAGCTTACCCAAATGCATGCTGTCTCATCATGTTGTTGTACTGCTCCTCCATATAGTGTTTGTGCTGAATAAATCAGCTAGGAGCAGGGAAGAAGTCAATGATCCCATCACCTCTCAGTAAGAGGTTACAGGAGAATCTCTGCCACTGCCACAAAACCTTCTAAAGCTCCAGTGTTTGAGGTATTTCTTCTTTTTAAACTTCACAAGGTCCTATATTCATGCTGTTAGGAACCATAAAAAACTGTTCTTATCCAGCTGTTAAGTACACAATCGAATTGTTACTGTAAAATTTGACCCATTTTTAATATTAATATTATTAATAGTAATTATTATTTTTAATCATTAGGTTGTCTTGTCCCATCGTCCTCCCTTCACCCCCAACCAGACGCTTGTCTCCTCCTCCCTGAGCTTGGTTCTGCAAGAAGTTTCTTCCTGTTAAAAGGGAGTTCTTCCTTCTTGCTGTCACCAAAGCGCTTGCTCATAGTGGGGTTATCTGATTGTTGGGGTTTTCTCTGTAATTAATGCTCTGTTATTAAACCTTTTCATTAATAAACTTGAGATCTCGTTGTTTTTGAAATGGTTGCTTTGTAGACAAGGACAGGTCTGCAAGCACTCGCAGTCAATTGTTATTATCAGAACAATAAAGTAATAAGATGGCAATAAAACAGCAAAAAGACAGTTTGTCTGCTCTCAGTTCTGGACTGAATGGTTTCAATCACAAATCTTTTGCCCTCTGCTGGAAATCTGTCGTCATTCGTATGCACATTAAACATAAATTCCTATTAACTACTTACATTCAGACCCCAGCTGGAACCTCATGGATTTGAAATAAAAATCCCTCAACAGTTTGTGATGTAGTTGCTGCAGGAACTTGCTTTTACTTAGGAATAAAAACCAGTATACTGTACAGCCAGTTCACTGGAGTCTCATATTGCAAAGAGATGTGCCACAGATGAGTTTCATTCATCAGACTCAGACTGTTGTCTCTATGTTTATAAATTAGATGAGAATTATTTGCATATCTTTGCCAGTCGGTCTGAGAATGATTGCAGTCAGTCCAAGTCAGACTGCGATTGTTTGGAGACAGGTTGCCTACCACCATCTGTCCTGGCAGCTTCACAGTGGAAATTTGAAATTATTTAATGCAATCACCATTTGATAGATGTAAAAAAAAAAGAAAAGAAAAAAAAGTCCCAATAAAATGGAAAGAATATTTCAATCTCAGGTGACAGTTTTTTTTTTTTAATTAGCAAATATTCATCATAATATGAATGTAGTGGTTTGACGCTATTCCTGTGTATTCTTGTTGTAACATCTCAAGATTCATAAAAAAGAGAGACTTTAAGGTGACAAAACCTGACTGATTATTATCTTAAGCAGTCATTTCTTTGATAAGTGTCCGAACATCCAGTCCTTCTTTTGCGCTGCACATTGTGCAGCAGAATGTTGCTTAGCCAGAGCTGAAAAAGTTAAACCTGGCTCGGAGATTTATGCAAGCTTCCCTTTTCCCTCTAAAATAATGTCTGAATATCACATCCTCATTGTTACGCCAATGGATTCATTCACTCACGTCATGCCAATCCCTCTGTCTCTGCCAGAGAGGCAACCAAGCATTGCCAGTCCCTTGTGCTAGTCCTGGCTCAGGATACAAGATCCCTGCATGTACATGCACAGACTGCATATGTGAGTGCAGATGAAGGTCCGGTACCTGTGTGCATGCATAGAAATGCATGTTTCTGTCTACGCATACACTTATGTGCATCCCATTTTATTCCCTGAGAATTCCATCCATTTTCCCCCCCATATTCCTGCCTTTTGTTAAGGCGATGGCTGTGACACCTGGACTTAGCTTGTCAGGTGATCAGTTGAAATGTTTTGTTTGTTCGCAAATTAATGAAGAGTTTGCTCCTAAAATGTGTCTCAGAAATGCCAATGACCTGGTTGACATTTGTTTTTGTGCCACTAGCAAGTGGTAATATTCACTTAATGACACTTCAGCTCATGAGAGAACACACGCAGCAAAACAATAACCATCTTTCCATTACATTTGCAGTCTGTTTATTCCACTCTCAAGGTGACTCGGGTGGATTCTGGTCACCCCCTGACCTTTCCATTAACATAATGGCTGATTTTCACCATGACATACATAAAGTGGATTATGCTTACCTACTCTAAATAGATCTGTGCGCCCCAGGGGATTCATCCTTTGGATTTTTAACAACCTCTCTCTGAGCACCATCTGCAGGGAAACCATTTTTACCCATTGTATCTAAAATTCCTAAAGGTTAGATTGTCATAAGCAATTTCCTGCCTCCTGCAGAAAGGACCACTTTACTATTGACAGCACCCTGACCTTCTCACAAGCACCTCATTCAAGTTATAATTTACACTTATATACAAAACAGTAGATTCAATTAAAAAATCAGTGCAATACTTAATACATTACAGATATGCTTATGCCAATATTGATTAAATAAAGAGAAGATTGCAAGTGGATTCTGGCTCCACTGCACCATAAAGGGGCCATTGAAACTCTGTAAGAAGGATTATTAATGAACATATGCCTGGTTGAAAGGCATATATCGCATTCAAACATGCTAAGTGTTGTTTCTTATTCCTATTGCGCTCTTCCCAGGGTTTCCTTCCTCCTTAGCAGCTGTGCAGACAATGTTGCTTCCATAAAAGAGCCTGGTTGCATCCTAATAAACAGTTAGCAACCAAGGTGTCTTTGAGTGCACCACTCCTTCAGAAGGTCTTTCTAACAAATATATATATATCAAACATCCATAATCCTGCATGAAAAAAACTTTCTAGGCAAGAGAAGGCATATTTAGCTTGTCAGCTACAGAAGTTTTATGAAAAATACCTACTCAGACTTGAAGAACTGTTTTAAATCCAGGCCATTGCTTTCTACCAAGGATTGTAGCCTGAAGCACACTACAGCATCTTAAAATTAATATGCATTGTTAATATACACTGCCAAGCCCAAAAATGAAATACTTGGTTATAACTAAGCAAGCCGTTGCATCCATCAGATTATTACATCCGTGGTTAAAATAGTCTGCTGGAAACAGTTATTAGACTGCGTCAAGCTAAGAAAACAACTAAAGAGAGTGCTAAAACTACTAACACCTGATTAAGAAATGTGAAGTATCATCGTTGAGGAGGAAACTTTGCTCAGGAAAAAATTGTGCATCTTCATGATCTTTTAAATGTAGAAATGATGAGATGGCCCTGACCAGCTCCCTTAGAGTAACTCTCTGTCTCCTGGAATCTCCTCCACGCTCTTCAGACTGTGCTGAAAGACAACCAACATTATTGTTGTGCCATCCAGGAGCTGGACTACCTGTGCAACCGGTGCAGGGTCATCATACTACCAGTAGTTACACTGACTTCAGTCAAATGCAAAAGTAGTGAAAAACAGTCAGAAAAGATGATGAGGAAAAAATGTCAGTGACCTCAACCTGTTCCAGGGGTTCTCTCATTGTTGTCGCTCTAGTGCACTTTTTGTTAATTTCGTTAATACCAAAGCAGCTGAATCTGATCAACTGATTAAATACCTCAGGCAGCAGAAACCCAAAGAAGAAGAGGCGGTAGAATGGTAAATGGCCTGTATTTGTATAGCGCTTTTCTAGTCCCTAAGGACCCCAAAGCGCTTTACACAACCTGTCATCCACCCATTCACACACACATTCACACACTGGTGATGGCAAGCTACAATGTAGCCACAGCCACCCTGGGGCGCACTGACAGAGGCGAGGCTGCCGGACACTGGCGCCACCGGGCCCTCTGACCACCACCAGTAGGCAACGGGTGAAGTGTCTTGCCCAAGGACACAACGACCGAGACTGTCCAAGCCGGGGCTCGAACCGGCAACCTTCCGATTACAAGGCAAACTCCCAACTCTTGAGCCACGATCGCCCCCTGTAGAAGAGGAACCATGATGGAAGGACAGGCCCCTGCATAGCATGTACCACCAGCAAATAGAAGAAGTGGCTGATATTGAAAAATCCTACCAATGGCTGGACTGAAAGGTAACACAGAGGCACTAATTATGGCAGCACAGGAAAAAGCTCTGAGTATAAGATTGACAAAGGCTGAGGTTTACCACACCAGGCAAGACCCCAGGTACAGACTGTGTAAAGATGCCCCTGAGAAAAACTGGCACATAACAGCAGGCTGCAAGATGCTAGCAGGCAGGGCATACTTGGAGCAGATCCCAGCAACAACATCCTAGATATGTGTCCAGAGGAGGGCAGTCCAAGAAATAGCAAAGATACTGTGCAGGACCCTCAAGCTCTCAGACCTCTGGTAGAGAATCTGAGGTTGAAGGATAGAGACTGCTCACAGTGTTTGATTCAGGTTTAATGCTATAAATGCATTCCTAAACTCGTTGAATAGACAAATATTGATAACAGTAACAACAGTGTTGCTTGAGTCATTTTTTGTGTTTGTGCAGTATGATATCAGTTTGCTCGCGCTGTGTTTTGTTGACCTTCATGTCAAATTTGGAGAGCAGTGAGTAGCTAGTTTGACCATCCCTCGGATAAGTGCAGAAGAAGTGAGAGAGTGCTCTGCTTGCTGATAAAAAAGAACCACTGAGTGTACACAGCATCATTTGCAGGTGGTATTTGCAGCTGCCAAAATGTTCTCTCAATAATGCAAATATTTAAATATCAGTGGTTCTGAAAGACATTAGTCCATATCTTTGACCATTTTTTAATTGACCCACTTTTTTCCCTCTATTTTTCTAAGTAAAAGATGTAACTTGAAAGGATTTTTTCACCACTTTCTTTTACACCCTCCATTTTCCCTTTTGTCCCTCTGCTTACGGAAAAACTCCTCTTTCCTGTTCAGTTACTCTTGGTCCGTCTGTCAGTTTTTACTGATGTCAAAAATAGACCTTTTCATTCCTGTTCCTGCCTCTTTCCCCTCCTTTTTGCTCTCGCTCACCTCTCTGTTCCACTCTCCCTCTGTCTTTCATAGGTGTCAGAAAGACGTCTGTGTGCTCTGAATGTGGAGTGGAGGTGATGTTTGGATGTTTTGAAGCAGAACTGTCTGTCTAACCGTCTGAATACAGAGACCTATTGATTGCTAGTTTACGAAGGGATCAGAAGCTAATCTGTATGGCCTACTCAC
Organism: Maylandia zebra; assembly: GCF_041146795.1. Classification (NCBI taxonomy): domain Eukaryota; kingdom Metazoa; phylum Chordata; class Actinopteri; order Cichliformes; family Cichlidae; genus Maylandia; species Maylandia zebra. The sequence goes on along the minus strand of NC_135174.1, from coordinate 16,461,663 downwards.
ATACACAGAGATACACGCATACACGCCTGTGCGTGGACCAAGCGCTCGCTGTCAGTGTTCTTTTCTTAATAACTGTCCAAGCAGAGATAAACAGTAAAAACAAATTAATTTCTGATGGCTTTCATGGGGAGTCATGACCTTCACGTGGATATATAAGCAGCTGAATATGCTCAAATGCACAGCCACATGCACGCGGAGTAGGAGTGGGAGTTTACTGTAAGGCATAAGAAAGATAAAATGTAAAACCCAGCAGAGTACCAATAAATTAGAGTTTCTGAATATATGAGAATCAAATTTATCATCTATTTTATTTATGATTTTATGGTTGGTTCATTCACAATGAAATAGACGAAAATGTGTGCATGGTGCTGAATGTGCTCACACTTTAACGTGTGATACACACAAAACCAAGGCAGTGACATGAATTGTCTCATGATTTTCCATGCTAAGTGATTTGGGAGGCTCCCAGGATGAGTCACTCACAGCCTGACACTCCCAATAACACAGCTCTGCTTCATGAATTCTGCACTGTCTCACTCTCTTCTAATCACTACTCCATTCATTCATCCACTTCATCCGTATGTTCCGCCTGTTGTCATGATGATTTGGGGTGAAGCTCACGTGGAAGAATAAAGCAATCTGCACTAAACCAGACCTATATCCTCATCTGAAACCAACTTCTGACCCTGAAGATTTTTATCTAATCATACTTGGAGTATAAATTGAATCTGAATTTGACGTAATAGCAGAAGTTGTCCAGTAATGCATCGATAGGATTACAGTAAACTTTTAAAAGAAGGGGATTGATTGCAGTGATCTGCGGAGTGTCCCGGCTTTAAAGCTGAAGCTGAGAAGACAGCACTAATAGGGAATAACTGGTATGTCTAAGTGTTGCGTCGTCTGTCATGATGATTTGTGATGAAATTTAGATGTAATAGTGTCCCAAATGGAGCCAAACTGTTTCCTGAACTTAAGCAGCATTATCTGCCTGACCCTAACGCAGCTGCTGCTGCTCCCGCTGCTGTCTGAGTGAGAGTTGTTTCCCTTACAGCTTTAACTTTTCAGCCTTTGCACGCCTCAAAAACTGGTGCAGCATCCAAAGTTAGGTCACTAGCTTATTTAAATTGGGTACAAATTGTTCTGGAGATGTTTCTGTCAGAAAATGGATTTATAAACTTCTTTGCATGAAAAGGCTGGTGACAAGGATGGATGGATGTCTATTTTCGCATTCTTACATATATCTCACACTGCATACAATCAACATGGGGTTTGACAATATGAGCCAACAGCCAGTAAATGCTGGTAAATTTTGACTGCTGTTGTTTAGCTGTGTGTATTCTGCCACCATGGCAAGTGTCCAAACTGGCATATGGTGGTTCACTTAAAGCACAAAATTACTTTGGCTGCTAGAATAATAGAAGTGACTGACAAATTTTGGGATGCAGAAACCACTATGGCTGACATCCAAGAGAAGATTTGTTTTCTGCTTAGAATATAATCGAGTAGGACAGGAAGTTTATAGTTGCTTGAATAGACAAAGCAGATACATGCTTGATTAGTCCTGAAAGTTAGCGATGACAAGTTTCATGGAGAAAGACAAGTTGTTCCTCTAAGGGAAAAGGTGACATGGAATTTGCTACAATGAAACTGGAAAAACAAAGGCTCAATCATCTAAGAAGCAACACCATAGGTTATTTCTGGAAGATGATAAAGCAGCCTGATGATATAAGGATGACCTTATAAGTAAATGCACATAGATTCTGTGGTTGTAAGGGATCAGATGGAAGAGGATTCAAATAAACACCAGGAGGCAGATCCAAAATCCAAATCTTTAATCCGCACAAGCAGTGGTCATACACAGGTGAACAAGTAAACAACTCTTTTGAAGGGCGGGAAAAAGTCACGCACGAAGGGATCAATTATGAACACAAGGAAGATGCGAAGAACACTGAGCCAAGAACCAAGAAACAATGGACAGAAAGCCTAAATAAAATCAATCTGGGAACTGGGCAGTGACATGTAGAAGGTGGGGTCACTATCTCTAAATTTTGAATTATATATTTCACAATTTCCACTCAGAAAGTATCTTGACATTTTTATTTACCTCTGGGTAACTCACAATTTTGAGATATGAAACTTGAAATTTCAAGTTATGTTGAAATTTGGAGATTTTAACCCAAAATGAACAAATGAAGTTCATTCTGAATATCTCTTGGTCTGGTATATTAAGTAAATGTTCTTGAAGTGAATATGTTGGATGCTGAGAAGTGGGAAGGTGCAAAGATATAAGAGTAACTCTGACAAGAAGCTAATGGTAGCACGCCAGAGTTGATAAAGCTTGTTTCGAACTCCTAGTGTCAGCAATGTTAAATACCCACAGTGTTCTGACAGTAGACAAACCACTGACTTGCTACAGAGTACAAGCGATCTGCACAAACAAATCTCCTGGCAGAGAGGCAGCTCCTTCGACTCCTAAAGGCTTTAAGAGATCTGCTGCTAATCTCTAAGGGCAATGGGCACCATCAAATATCTTTTACTCTACCTAAGACTGCATAAGCAAGACAGACACAGGGAAATTCAGTGATTAAGAATTCATTATCAATTTCGATATCGCAATTGATTCTCATCAGTTCTCGCAGTTGCTAAGTAAAGACATTACATTTTTGTGAATTAATTGCCTGCTGCGTGGTCAAATGTTTGTGCATAGATGTATTTCCCCTCTTTGTTATAATCATTGTTACTCAAACAAAATGAATGCATTACACATATTACACAGATCACTGTTCTTAAAAGTAATACATTACTTTAATGCCAGGAGAAAATAACTTGTTGCACTACTCGTTACTGTATATTTCTGTGGCATTTCTCTGTAAAATTACCTGAAATGCATTGTCTCATGATTTCCATTAAACAATATAAACCTACAGGCTACAGTCTCACACACCAACACAAGAATCCTTATCCTAATGAGGACACACATATGATCTTTCTCTTGGTTTTTATGTATAAAAACAAAGCTGAAAGCATTTAGCAAAGATGAAAACTGGCACAAAGAGACTTTAAAGCGATCGCCACACTGATTCTACTTTAGAAAAATGAAAAGGTAGAAATGGAAGCTGCAGCCTGACTGCTCATCACTGCCTTTGTTACCTGTTAAGGTTCAGGGTCTGGCTGCAGGGCTGGGGTTGGCATTCACTCAGGTTTAACATCACTCTGGTTTCTTGGCTAGCTTAGCATTGCTGTCTGCACAGGTGCTTGCAAAGAGCAGTTATGCTATGTTACTGCAAATATTTCTGTCCTGGATGCAGTTTGTAAAAAATAAATAAATAAAATAAAAGTGATGTTGTAAACCAACCACTATTTTTCTCCTCTGGCACTCAAACTCAAATCAGTTGATTGCAGCAAAAAAGTGGAACCAAGCCAAAATGATTGGCTAACAATTCCAAGAAATTGAACTACTGGGAACCAGTTCTCTACAAGAATTAGTTCTTTACTCCTATCCCTACAACCAAGTACATAAAAAAAACAATTAATTTTCGAAGGACACTTATGAAACAAAAAAGGTTGCTTTTCATAGTGTCCGTAGGTATTTAGCTTAGAAAAACTCCGAACTGCACACCTGAAGCTCTCTGACAAAGGGCACTTCATGAAGTCACTGTGAAAACATGTTGGATTTTTTTGCACCTAACAGAGTTAATAGTTGTTATCTAAGTTAGCTAAACATACCAAAGAGGCAGGCAAGTCCTTCAACCCTCTGCAAAAAATGGATAAATAAATGAATGACACGATGGTGTTCAACTAAAGTAGAGCCTGACGTTCAACTTGTGGACTGATGTTATTGACCAATTTCAGCTATTTGCCAGTGTATCGGTATCAGCATTAATAATGGTGATTTTTTTTTTAAATTAGAGAGTGAACAATAGATGAGACAAAAACCCACTGACTGTATTATTTGTGTTGAAATTGCACAATTTGTCCACCAGAGGGACTTGCTGCAACCTTCCTGTTGGTTTGGAATTCCAGTTGGCTAACTTGTGACAATCAAGTTATTTTTTTTTGTTTGTTTGGGTTTTCTTGACTACATCATCACATTATCTTAGTGCGGATTCATAAATAACGTTTAATCTGTCTGAAAGAGAACAGTTTTGCCAGATGTATCCAATTTTATATTCCTAAATTTCAATATTGATCTTAAAAAGTAATTTCTTTGTTATTATTTTGAATTAAAATGTGTATAAAAATTTGCTTTGGTTTGGTTATAAAGTTAAAATTATTCTCCAGTTTTAAAAATGACATTAAAAAGGAGCCTGTTTAGCTGAGAAGGTTGAGCGGGCAACCTGCAAGGCTAATGCAGAGACCTAGGTTCAAATCAACCCTCAGGCTATTTACTGTGAGTCTTTCTCCTACTGTTTCAGTCTTCTTTTCACTGTCTCACCAAATAAAGGCTTGAATCACACAATCGCACTATTTTAGATTCAAACTACACTTGTCTTACCCTTTTTTTTCTTTAGTGCTTGACAAGTGTGGATCTAGAAAAAGTAGAAACCACATATTCATTCACTTTACAAACACAATGTTTCGTCCTCTGATTTATTGTAGCCTCATACTTGCCAACGATTTTTTGGAAAAAGATGTATGCTGGTTATTTTGTGTCTGTCAGGGATGGAGAGCCAGAGGGTTTTAAAGTGATGAGTCGTGTAAGAGAATATAAATACAGGACACCAACAACAAAGCTCAGTCGGTGCTCTGCCACATGGTGAGATGAAATCATATGATGCCAGAAGACTGTCCTATTTCAAAGTTTGTCATCTGTTTTAACAGAAAAACCATCTTCCATCCAGTCCTCCAAAACATCTACACCACCGGCTAGACTCTTGCCCTAATTCCTGTGACTGCTGGGATTTCATTGTGCTGTGATGTGCCATCAGAGTCTAGCATCCAAATAGCATAATTAAATTCTCTATATCAATAAATCAGATTCAATTCAGTCTAATGATCTGTCCTTATTGAACTAAAATGATAGCATCACACAGCCACTGCAGATTTGTCAGCTGCAGATCTATGATGTGAATCTCCTGCCCTACCACATCCCAAATGCGCGCTACTGGGTTGATGTCTGGTGACTGTGAAGGCCATTTGACTACACTGAACTCATTGTCATGTTAAAAAAAAAAACAGTCTGAGATGAATGTGTGCTATCCATCTGTTCTCCATACCTTGGTTGTAACAAGTGGTTATTTGCCTTCCCATCATCTCAAAGTGGTCTGGCCATTATCCTCTGACCCCTGCCATCAAAAAGACATTTTCACCCAGAGAACTGCGGCTCACTGGATGTTTTCTCTGTTTCACATCATTGTCAGTAAATCCTAAAGATGGTTGTGTGTGAAAATCCCAGCAGATCAGCAGGTTCTAAATTCCTCGGACCAGCTCGTCTGGGACCAACAACCATACCACATTCAAAGTCACTTACATCACCAGCAGGTTGCATTAACCAAGTTTGCATACATAAATAAATTGAGTTCCAGCCATGTGTTTGGCTGATTAAATACTTGCATTAATAAGCAGCTAAACAGGTGTACCTAATAAAGTGTCCAGTGTATATGTCACAAATACTGTATACTTTTATATACAACATATTTTGTGTTCATTTGGCAGTTAAGTGGATGATGTTTTTATTGAATTTCTCTATCATGTCAAATGATATAATGTGGGATTTATAATGCACAAGAGATTGCCTACTGAATATCGCGCCAGGCCAGAAATAATGAAACGGCTGCTTTGAATCGAAGCCAAATACCCATACTTAGGAGGACTCTGCATCATTCACTCGAGACTTAAAGTAGTACTTGAATTGTTAAAGTTTAACAATAGTAGAATAAAAATAATCAAGGCCTTGGCAGAGTGCGTACCCTTAATCTCAGCGTTCAAAACCAGGTTTTAATCTTAAACTGTGATGTTTTTGCTTGAAAATGCAATCCATGGTCTTATGGACACACACAAAGTAGTACAGATGGTTTTTAATGACATCATTATCATCATAACAGAAAAATACCTGCAGTAGTCTTTATAGTAAATGTTTTTTTGGGGGATGGGGAGATTCTGGGTGTACTCAAATAAATTTTAGAAAGGTGCAGACCCAGACAGGTGATGTGTGGTTTTGCTCCATTTTCTGTTTCATTTCTTTGCCAGAATAGATAATGGGATTGCAGAGTGATACAGAAAGAAAAGGCGAGGTGAAGGTTGCCAATAGTAATAATAGTCATTATTGGAAAATCAACATTTCAATCTCAGACCATGGGGATTTTCTCAATTATCTGCCATGCCCTTGAACAAGACACTCAACATTTCTTGTCACTTTTAGTTACTTTTACTCATCAACTTGTAAGTTGGAGAAACACCCCCAGAAAAGATCCCCAACTCTCCTGCCATGAACTCTCCTGACTGACTTTAATAATGAAAGTTGCACAAAGAAAGAGAAAGCCAACGATACTGAGCTCAGAGCTGATTTTGAATGCAGATACTTTTGTCCAGTTCTTTCATCAAGTGTGGCAACATGGCCAAATAACAATACCAATGCCTTTGATTGCCTGACTTACGAGGGAGGACACTCCAATCAGTGCAAAACAAGCTTTTCATTTTCGGAGTTGTTGGCAACATGAGAGACGCGTCATGGACTCCTTGATGAAAAGCTGCTGTTTTGGAGCCAAAATTGGGCTGGTAGTAATTTCACACTGACAGGAAAGAAACAACCTCTGCCTTCTCGAGTTTAATGAGAAAATTTGACCAAGAAGTTTGGTTCAATGGCTAACCCCATAAAAAGTTTGAACTTTCAGATTTTGTGCAAAACTCTTGAACAATCACTCATTTCTTTATATTTTGTTAGAAAAATGTGAAATAGTTGCCTTGGTTTAATGAAAAATCTGCAAATATATCTGGAAATACAGTCGATTAGGCAAAAACAGAGTTTGTACAACTCTGACGAACTTGAAAGTGAATATTTGGTATGAACAACTTCATTCTTCAGCACAGCCTTAGGCAAGGTTTCTTGTAATTTTTGTGAGTAGTCTTCAGGAATAGTTCTCCAGGCTTCTTGAAGGACATTCAAAGCTCTTCTTTGGATGTTGGCTGTGTTTTGTTCTGTTCTCTGTAAAGATGAACCAATAGTACTTCAGATCTGGTGTTACTTTTATGCAATTGTAATTATTCAATTTTGACAACATCCCCAACAACACTGGCTCAAATGCAGCGCCAGACCGTGAGTCTCCACTGCCGACACTCACTGCTCTACCTCTCTCCTGACCTTCTCCATACATAACGACGACAATTTCAAATTTGGATTCATCGCTACATATGACTTTTAGTTCAGTTCTTTTGGCATATTTCAGCCTGATGTAGCATATCTCAGCTTTTTCTTATTGTTTCCATTCCTTAAGAATGGCTTCATGACAGCCACCCTTCCACTCAGACCATTCCTGATGAGGCTTCAGTAAACAGAAGATGGATCAGCTGAAATGCCAGATGTGTCTCTCAGGTCCTAAGTCAGGTCATTTTCCTATTTTTCTTATTTATTTCTGACTTTGCTGCTTTGAATTGGGTTTTGGGTGAGGGTTTATGTCTGCCATTTCTTCCTTTGTCTGCCACTTATCCAGTCCATGCTAAGATATGCCAGGTTTTCAGCTAATAGCTCTTTAGGAATCACCTTCTTGGGGCAAAATACTATTTCATGCTTGTCAAACTGTGTTAACTTTGGCATTTTTCATAGATTCAAAAAAAGAAATTGGAACAAGTTCTGTGTTTTTGCAACACTCTGCTTGTCAGGTACTGAAAATGAATGAAAACACAATGTAGAAAAACTTTGAAAGGCATTCAGAAAGCCTGGAAAACAACTGCTCAAGATGACTTGAAAAAAAATTACAAGAAAGTCTGTCTCCTTGAAAGCCAGACTTGTATTGTATAACCAGACACTATACTACTGCCACAATGCAAATGTTTTACTGTTACCAATTAGGCAAACTCAACTATTGAGGAACCATCCTGCAAAAAGATGTGTTGCACTGTTTGATGATATTTGTGAAATATTAAAACAATTGGGCAACTTAAGGCCATTTTAGGTACTGGTTGACAAACTGGTTTGATGCCCCATCAGTGGCAGTATGAAAAAGTACAACCATAATACCGTAAAAAACAGCAGGAAATGTCATCTTTGCAGGGTGACCTCAGTCACCTGGAGGACACACCAGGGAGTTGAGAGAAACTCCCTGGAAATTTGGAAAACTGAACTTTTTAACACTATTTAACCTTTTTAAAGGATATATTTTGACTCCAGACCTTGACATTTACCTATCCCAAACCAAGTAGTACCTCCTAACAATGGCCATGTCATTCCTTAAGTGACACGGCCCTATATGCTGTGTCAGGAACTTTGTATAAGGAATTTCAGACAAATGTTTCAAAAAACTGTTTGACAGCTGATCACATGATATTAACAAGAAAATCTGACATACCAGTAACATCTCAAGATCAATTTGTAGCATTAATCAAGGGATAAATGTATAATTTGAACTACTTACACTTTGCTGCACAGCCCAACATAACAGGATTGGGCATCCGTAGCAAAATTTTCCACTCATTTTTGTGAATACTAGCTTTTATTGTGAGGGGAATATCCAAACCTCATACCAGGTGTAAAGCTTGGTGGTGGAAATGTTTGGAGCTACTTTACTGCCTTGGAGACTCAGCAGCTTGCGGTCCTTGATTCAACTATAAATATTCTATTCTGCATCATATCAAAGAGTATTTGAAGGTAATGTGTGGCCATCTGTCCAAAAGTTGAATCTGAAATGGAAGTGGAGTGTTCAACAGAATGATGACACTAAATACAAAGCAGAAAGAAGAAAGAGAAGGCTGTGGAGTTAAAACACAGAATTAAAGACATATTTAGTTAAAAAAAATTACAATAATTACAGAGCTGAGGAAGAAGGGTGATATTATAAGAAATATTCTAATAAATTTTAAGGAAAAAAAGCATTCCTGAGATTAAAGTCAAGAAATCTGTGATGGGGTGTTATTATGACAATAGATTGGTGCAGTTAAGTGAAATAACTAAACAGACATCTTTAAAAAGTGCATGCAAGAAAACCTTTAAACACCACTGATGACTGTGAACTTTGGAATGGGAAAAAATAATGAAAAATATCTGTGAGCCGATATCAGAGGCAATTATGCCAAACGCTTACAACAATTCGTTTTTCCTTAAGGAGGCAGTACCATCTGAGTTTGAGAGTGTACTTGCTTTTCATCTATTGATATTTTTGTTTAAAGATAATTACCACCTCCCACCTTTATCTACAGGCACTGTTTCAAAGAGGATCAAATGTTTTCTTGTCCAAATAAGTCTAAAAATAATCCCAATAATTTCTATTAATTTCACGTCTGTATCTTTATCTTGTCAAAATGACAATGGGGGAACCACATATGGGAAAGAGAGAAAGAAATAAAGTGGCAAATGAACAAATAAGAAAGCAAAGATAAGCCAGTCCAGTTATTATTTAGGCTGAATGCAGAAATAAAGATAAACAGATGTTTAATGGAGTAATTACTCCTGTGCACTTTTTTAGAAATATCTCAGATATATCTGGAGATCGTGATGATTCATTTGACAGCCGCGGCTGACAAAAAAAATTGAGCTGAGATAAAGAAATGCATAAGCGAGAGGGAGAGAGAATAAGACGAGGGCAGAACAACAAGCTGAAAAATAAATCTGAGCGACAGTGAGTCAGAGAAACTGAAAGACAAGAGTCAGCAGAGAGAAAGGGAGACGCTGAGATTGTTGCTCATTCATCCAGACTTGCAAACAACAGAGTTACAGAGTCTGAGACAGACGAGGGAGATGGGGAAGAAGAAGAGAAAGCGAGGCAAAGAGAAGAGGATCTTGTTCGGCAGAGAGATCACAGCAATACAGATCTATTTACAGATTAGTAATGGTTCTGACTTTGTGTGTGTGTGTGTGTGTGTGTGTGTGTGTGTGTGTGTGTGTGTGTGTGTGTGTGTGTGTGTGTGTGTGTGTGTGTGTGTGTGTGCGTGTGTGTGTGTGTGTGTGTACAGCAGGTACCAACACCTACAATGTCAAACTCAGAGACACACACACACGTCAAACATACCCCTTTGGCAGGTTATCTTCGTATCCCCCGAGTAGAAAGCAAAACCTTCCTGCTCTTGCATTGTGTTTATTATCAGTTGTAATGGGCTGCAGGTGTTTTTGCGCCATCTAGAGAGTGTAAATATAAAGCTTTTGATTTTTATCTCTGGGATTGTGATGCAAGAATTAATTGCAAAACTAGAAACATGGAGTCATTCTGTAAAATTTGATACTTAATACTAGAAACAGAATGCCTTCCCAGTCATGTTTGACCAGGTCTGCCATTCTATGTCTGGAGAATTCCACCTGTTTTCTGCTGCTCGTCTGTGTTCGGGTCATGGGGGCAACAGTCTAAGCAGCGATATCAGACCTCCCTTTCACCTGGCCATCTTTTTAAGTGTAATTTATGGTTCTGCAAATGTGCACCTGCTGCAGACACACTCCTGTGGAGTCTTTCAAAATCCTGACTGTCTATCTGCAGAATTCTGATTGGTTGTCAAGTTCACAGAGAAAAAAAATTCAAAGATCAGAAAATACAATTTGAAAAGCACTGACAGTGGCTGCAGTGATCAGTCTTCATTGTTATTAATGCTCAGTTTCAATTCAGCTCTTTGAATGTTATAATTCTGCTGGGTGACAGACCAACAACAACAAGACTACCCACTGATCGGTTGTAACACCAACTTTGTATACTGTCTCTATCTGACAACAGAGCTCTCTGCATTTAGACGGGCTAATTCAAGATGACCAGCAGACTGAGAATATGCTACTCCTGCTGGACCATCAGTTCCTCTTCTGCTCCTTTGTGGAAACACCAAGGTATTCCAAGCCAATCAATAGACATAATCTTTCAACAATGTCCTGGGTCTCCCCCCATTAGGGTATACACAATTTTATTACCTAGGAGGTGTCAAGGAGTTATCGTATGCAGATGGCCAACCCACCTCAATTGGTTCCTTTCACCACTTCGCAGCAGATAGAAATTCTTTTCATAAAAATTATTCACAGAATTGGTGACAAATGACAGCGCTGGCAGAGTCCAACACCCACCAGCAACAGATCTGACAAACGAGCAGCTCTTCTCTTGGTCCACTAAACACATGTAGACTGCCTGGGCAAACTCAGATATCCTTGAGAGGATAAAGAGCTGGTATGCTGTTCCATCACCAGGATGGAAAACTCTGAGTATCCGAGGCTCAACTAACAGACTCGCTCTCCTCTTCAATAGCTTAACCTCCAGACCTCCTCGCTGTTGAAAAGATATCTCAACCACAACAGCCCCACAGCAGATCCTCAAACAGATCTCGTCCAACCCAGGAGCCCGCAACCTCACCGACCACTGACGTTGTCGTCTCCTTTGTCCCCAGAATGTGCTTCCATTAAGAAGGCACACCAGTGGATTCTCAAAGTACTTAAACCTTCATTCTCGGGATTCAACAGCACCTCCCTGCAGTACACGTGTGAGCAGAGCATTGGTTCCCCTTCCAGAGTCACATGTCAGTTTGTCAGAATTGCTCCAAGGCCGTTTTCTGCAAGTTAGCTAAGCTTGATATGACTCCTTCCGCAGATTTATGACTCCATTTAGCTTGGGTGTCCACCATTTAGGTCAAGAGTTACAGCTACAGCTGGCACTGACCACCTTACTGCAAGGACCGCAGGATAAATGGGGTGTATGTAGCCTAAACTGGGAAACTTGGCCTGTCTTACTTTTCAGCCAAACTGCCAAAACAAAAAATGTTACTCTGTACTTTCATCATACCAAACATAAAAACCCCAAACAAACATGGGCAAAATTTAATTAGATCAATCGCAATCAGTGACAATGAAGAGATTTATTTTGCTGTTGTCTTACCAGACGCAGTAAAAACACAGAAAATGAAACAGATAAAGAAACACCACAGACTGTAACAGGTCTGCCTCACAGGAGCTTGGCCTCCTCATCAGTTGTTTCCTAATATTCCCTTTCATGAATATGATGGTGTGGGGCTGAAGATTCCAGTTTTATCTAACTGCAAATCTTATCCTTTTCATGCTGGCTTCATAATAGCACTCGATGGTCACCAGGCACATGCTGATTTTGAACACTATCATCTTGAGCAAGAAACTGTACTGGCAAATGTACCGGCAAATGCATCTGATGTCAGTTTATGACAGAAATCATCACAGACACATTCAATTTATTAGTTCATCGAGCTTTACCTATTCTTGTCATAACTGGTAAATTGTTTTCCACGTGTGGGTGTACCCCTTCAGACTCCTTCAGATAGGACTACGACTCCGTTAGAAGATTAAATTTTAATGTCTTCTGGGGGAAACTTCAGCTTTATAAGAGAAATGGGATTGAACTAGAAAAAAGTATGCTAGTATGAAGATGAACATGAATATAAAATTTATTAAAAAGCTGTTTCAGCTCACTAGAAATTCATTGTGTGGCTAGCAGTTGGAAATGTCATCAGCTCGTCTTCCTCCCGTTCCACTGGCGCCTTCAGGTTGCGCAGCTGAGCTAGCTGTGCCACCAGTTACCACCGGCTGTCTCTACCATGTTTTGCAGCTGCAGTGCAGTGGCCTTGAGTAATTTGTAATTGTTACATTATGTTAAAGCACCTGAAACTCAAGATGAGAACGCTCCAGTGCCCACTCTTGCCCGCTGTCTCTTTGTTGTCACATCAGAAGTTTTGTCTGAGGTAACTCCACTGCCTCACCCTGAAAGATGACAGGTGTTACGAGCATCCTTCTGTTGGCATTTAGCTTTGAGTGGCAGGATAATAACACAGCAGAACCAAGAAGTATAGACAAAAATAGCTCCAGGGTGCACATTTAAAAAAATAAAATAAATAAAAGATGCAGGCTGCATCTATTTTACATGTATATTTTGGTTAAAAAACACTCGGATCAAAGCGGAGTGGACCATTTATAGCACAAATCGGTATGCAGATGAATTGAGCTCAGTACTCCGGAGACGAATCCAAGAAAGTATGCAACAGACTCCTCAGGGACCGCAATAAACCTCCCCTGGGGTATAACGGAAGAGAATATTTGTCATGCACAATGCAAGAGATGTCAGAATTATCATTATTATTAGCAAAAGTGGCAGCAGGGAGAAAGCATGGCCAAAAGCAGCTGATTAGTTTGAATCTAACTGGAGATCAGCGCTTATGAAACAAAAAGAAAACGCCTAAACTTAAGACCAGAGAGCACAAATATTTGTGTCATAACACATTTTACAGTCAACAAATTGTTATTCCCCTTAAGGGATTTTGCCAAAATTACTGTAGCGGGGGAGAAGTTCTGAGCTTTGTATTTTATTCAATAAAAAAGCAAGTTGTCCCCAAATTATTAATACTTTCCAGGCATAGCAAAATGTTATTCCAGCCACTCTGTGTTTTCACATACAGAGCTGCATAATAAAGAGTATAACAGCTCTTTGAGAAGTCTGCAGCTGCTGATGGACTGCATTGTTCATGCACTATGACATGAACAAAAGCCATAATTTTATGTAACTATTTGATCTTTTATTTATTTAAAAAAAACTCAAGTGTAAGAATGACATATTAGATTAATCTTTTTTGAAGTTACAAACCCCTTTTTCTGCTCTCTTACAAAACAATTAAGACTTCCCTTCTCTTCAAAGAAAAAAGGAATAGCTCTCCGTCTTTCCTGCATTAGAACAATCGGTACCTTAATATTTTGTTCTCTGCTGATCTTATATGCAGAGCACAGATCTCTTGATGTGTGTGTTGATGAACATTGTGGTATTTCTAAATTTCTAAATATCAATGATGTGTCAATAATACACATAGTAGGATAATATTATAAATATACCTGTGAAGTCTTGTGTTGGCTACGGAAAAACACAGAGTTCTAGATGAATCTGACGATAGCCTTAAAAAAATTACTTATTAATTAAAATAAATCTGTAGATATTGTGATATTATTATTATTGGAAATTGTTCTGTCAGCCCGGATCAATAGGCTGCATGGATGATTATATAAAAGTTTGCTTATTCATCCCAGAAACTGTTCCTATGCCGGGATTTGGGTTTTATTCAGTTTCATTGAATTCAGTTTTATTTACAGAGCGCCAAATCACAACAACAGATGCCTCAAGGCACTTTTTCTTATAAGGTGAAAACTCAGTAACAACAACAATAACATTCCTTACCACAACACTTCCTTTCATTTAAGGACATTTTTTATTCTGATAAACAAGACATCTGCTCTTTTGCTGCTGCAGCTCATCTGCATCAAGGTTGGATATGCTGTGCATACAAAGACAATCTTCTGCAGACCTTGGTTGTAACAAGTGGTTATTTGAGTAACTGCTGCCTTCCTATCAGCGCAAAGGAGTCTGGTCTGGACCTCCGGCATCAACAAAAGAACTGCCGCTCACTAGTTATTCACGTCAACGACCTTTCTTCCCCATGCTGGTGCTCAGTTTAGACTTCAACAGGTCATTGAGATCATGCTTGCAGGCCTAGATGCACTAAGTTGCATCCATTTGATTGGCTGATAGACATTTGAGTTACAAGCAGTCCAACAGGTGTACCTAATTAATTGGCAAGTGAATGTATTTCAGCCACACTGAGCTCTTATTACTCCCTAGTACTTTAAACTGTAAACTGATGTTACTTTAATATTTTGGTAATATTTGAATTCAATCGCTATCATTTGCTTGTGTGCAGAAAAATCCTCAGTGAGATTATATGGTCAAATTAGCCGTGTTTTCTTACATTGTGCTGAAAAAGCACAAAGATTGTCAAGTCCACAGGAGATATAAAGTTCTGGAAAAGTGCTGAATTTTAAAAGGGCGCCTGTATGGGAACTCTGCAATTAGACAGCCCCAACCAATTAAAACCTCTACCTGGATCAAGCTGCTGTAAGCTTTAATCTACCAGAGGACTCTATTTAGCAGCAGTCTGACATATGAAGACCGTGAGAAGTCATACGTAATTGTCCGTATTGTTCTCGGTTATCTATCCACTGGGTGGGAGCTGGGTTGGGTAACTGAGGCGTCCGCCCTCCTCCCCTCACTGCTTGCAGAGATAAGAGATGAAAAAACCACAAAACACCACCAGTCACCCTCAGCTTAAGGGAGTCACACTTGCTTACAATGGCTGAGTCAAAGTAGTAAGTACAGCAATAAATTCTGTTTTCCATTAACTGAACATCTAAAGTTTCAGTATTGAGTACAGAGGAATATACGGGAACTTTAGGGCATTAAAAATGTCTTTCAGTGATGAGAAGCTGCCAGATGACAAGAATAGTAGCTTTAAGAAGAGCAAAAAGAAGAAAAAGGGGGACGATGCCTGGAGACCACAGGGGCCAAGAGACCCATTCGCCATGGTTTGTTTTTTTGTGCATGGTTGACTGTGATATTCAATATGTTTTGTTTGTGGACTATGAATATTTGGCTGCTGGAAACATTTCGTTTTCAGTGCATTTGTATTCTAGCTGTAGCTGATTTTTCTTTCTTTTTGACGGTCAAACTTTTACTTTCTTAGGTGGGATATTTGCACAATGACCTGTCCTTTCAATGTCCTGTTCTGTACTAGCTGGATGCTTTGCCAGAGAACAAGCAGCAGGAGATCCAGAGAGCCCTTCACCTCTTCTCCTTGGAGCCAGGTCTGCCAAAGACCCTGCAGCAGGCCAAAAAACACACCTACTGCTTTTGGGACACGCAACCTGTCCCTAAACTGGGTAATCCGTCTTTTAGAAAAAGTCTACCTAAGAAAGCACCAATAAAAACACTAAACTTTTTCTTTCGTCTGTCAGCTATAATTCTGGCAGCTGTGGGTTAGCTTAGCTTAGCACAAATAGAAAATTTAAACAAGCTTGTCCAAGTGTCCAAAGATAGTAAAATCTTTATAAACTTTGATTTTAGCAGACTAGACAAACAAGGCATTATAAGAAAGGCGGTTTAATAGTCAAGGTAATTATGGAGCTTTAGCTATCCCAATATGATTAGGTTACTTGTTTCTGTGTCCAGTTTCTATGCTAATCTGTAAGATAACTGGCTATATACAATTAAGGACTTAGTGGAGTCAGAGTCTTGTTCACCAACAGGAAACTCCCGTGGTTGCAAAAATAACTCCAGTTACAAAGGAGTCAATAGGAAAACAATAATTCCATGTACATGAAAGTATAGTGACTGTCTTCTGTTGAGTTCACAGTCACACTTGTAGTTTCAATCCTTACTGAATAGACTGAAATGTTGATTTTTCAAATTATGGCCCATAGCTGAGTCAAAAACAGAGCTATAAGTAAATGAAACTGGCTATACAGAAGGAAGCCTTGCTAATGGTTTCTAGCCCAGCACAGTAAACTGTGCAGTGGTTGTGACATCTGATTGTAATACTGGTTTAATTCCTTTCGGTTCACTCACACTCACTACAGCATTAGTGTGCAGTGTCCTTGGGGTTTTCAGTAAGTTCCACCCTTCACTCATGAGGTCTGGATTTGAAACAAAGATGGAGGGAGCCATAAGCAAGGTTGCATGATGGGGTTTTGCTAACCAATATGGGGGGGGGGGGGGGGGGCTAAGTCTATCTTTTACATACAGCCTGGACTGGCTGCTTACTAAAGTCTGTATACAGAGAAAGAAGTAGTTTTGGACTGTATTGGTGCATTCTTACATTTTACAGCAAAACGTATCACAGCTACACATGTGGATTGTTAGTCGGCAAGATACAGGACCTCTTCTGGAAAACAGTGTTTTTTCTTTTCTTCCACTGTTTCTGGCATCTGTATGATACTGCATTCTCATTATGTGTATATATATATATATATATATATATATATATATATATATATATATATATATATATATATATATATATATATATATATATATAAAATTTTATGCTCAGCTGACCTTCCTTTTGCTTTTACATATGATAAGAAGTCCTGAAACACTGACTTTGTGTTGACCTTTTGAGAATATATTGTAAGTTTATAGTAGATAGTATAAAAAGTGCATTTGTACATCACTCCTTCATTCACTTGTACTGAGAATAGTGTTATCTGAATGTCATTCGATGCAGTCATGTCTATTTCTCTGCCCTCAGGTGACAGCATTACAACTCATGGCCCAATAGTAGAGGGTGAGGCAAGTATCCGGAAGGAGCCCTACTCACTACCTCAGGGCTTCTCCTGGGACACTCTGGACCCGAGCAGCCCTCCAGTGGTAAGTTATTTATTGTAGGTTGTTGTATGCAATAACAGAAAATATATGGCAGTCTTTTGCTAGCATTTCAGAAGTAAAGGACCAACTTCTTAGTGTATGGCTCAGAAAAATCAAATGCTATTTAAAATAAAATGAATCCAATTCAGCGGTTTTCCATCATTTCAGTTGAGAGAACTATGCAGTCTGCTAAATGAGAACTACATGGAAGAAGATGATAACACGACCAGATTTGACTTCTCTCTGGAATATCTGCAGTGGTAAGCTCCGAAAAGATGTAGTGCCTTTTGATGTCTACTTTTTAGCATTAATACCTTTTAAAACCTCTTATCTAATAGAGAAACACACAGACATACACACACATACGGCTCAGGCATACTTCATAGATTTTTACAGATTCACAGCTGGACTCTGCTCTGTGTAATCACAGTGCTTTGCTTTCAGCCTCTGCATTACACCGAATTAAAACACTAAATGTCTTTAAAGGACATTTTTTCCCCAACCTGACCTAACACATCATATCTTTAACAAGCCTCTGCTTTAATGTCGTCACTGCTGTTTTGGTTTTTTTGTTTGGGTTTTTTTTTGGCAGTGATCTCCATAAAGCAGTACCTTCGGGGCTACTAAATATAATAACATTTACTTTGAAATGAATAATTAGCGCTATCTTTCCAGGAATTGGCACAAGTGTTTGGCCCTGAGGTTGAAAAAACTGCTGCATTCATTCAGCCTCTGAATTCACATCATGCTGAGTTCTTTCTTTTTTTTTCAGGGTGTTGTGAACTATGTCTATATGAAATGAGTGTTGTGCTGCAAACAGCATTATTTGTTTTCCCTTAAGGGCTCTACAGCCTCCTAACTGGGTGGCTCACTGGCACTGCGGTGTGAGAGTAGACGCCAATAAGAAGTTAGTCGGCTTCATCGCTGCTGTTCCTGCAGATGTTCGCATTTATGAGATGTGAGTAGCTCATAAATATATGCAAAGATGTGTGTTTGTGTGAAGTCTGATGAGTGATGTCCGCATTCAGAGCACGTAACCGTGGCAATTTCCTCGTGAACATCTCAAAGCTGGGACTCAAAATGTTTCTGCAGGGAGAGGCGGGTGGTACAGGTCAAATTCCTGTGTGTTCATAAGAAGCTCCGCCTCAAGCGAATGACTCCAGTGCTGATCCGAGAGCTCGCCAGACGGGTCAACCAGCAGGGGCTCTGCCAGGCTGTCTACACCACTGGCATAGTACTGCCCACACCAATAAGCTCCTGCAGGTAGTAGCTGCCACACGTAGTTGAGTCACAATTTAAAGGCACGGTGCAAAAGGGAATAAAATCAGCACGTTTTTGTCACGTTGCCATGGATGCCAGACTCTTCCGCCTTTATCTACAATAACTAATTATACATTTAGGTGTTTGTGTATGCTTCACTTAGGTTACATTTCGTGTTTTATTTATGAAGGAACGTCTCTGTCAAATAAATCCTTTTAGACTTTGGCATCGCCCACTTAATCCTCGTAAGCTGATGGAGGTCAACCACCCAGCACTGAGACAGAGCATGAACCTGCAGAGAGCTCTGAAGTTCAACCGCTTACCTGAGGTTAGTCTGTGCCGCCATCTAGAGACAGAAGTTTACTGCTGCATGTTGCTACTGCAGCACTTCTCGAAAGCATTTCTCCTGTTTTCATTCACTTTGCTCGAATTATTTCCAAGGTGACAAAAGTGCAAGGTCTGCGCCCTATGACCAGAGAAGATATCCCGGGGATACATTCACTACTCCAGACAAACTTCTGCAAGTTTCACCTCAGCCCCATCTTATCCCTGCAAGATGTAGAGCATCTGTTGCTGCCGAGGGAGAATGTGATCGACACCTATGTGGTCGAGGTCTGACCTCACTGTATCTCTACTTTAAATTATATCGAAGAAGAAAAAAAAGTTTTTTCGCTGGGGTTCTTTTTTGGGGGGAATTTAAAATGATATTATGCTGTAGTCATTAAAAATGTATTTGCCTCCTCTCCTCCCACACAGGGTGATAATGGTGCCCTGACAGATATAGTGAGTTTCTATAGCTTCTCCTCGAGAGTGCTGAATCACCCGGTCCACACAAGCCTCAGAGGAGCTCGCCTCCTTTATGTTGTCTCTACTAGAACGAAGCTGGTCGACCTAATGGAGGACACCCTGGTCCTGGCAAAGTCTGTGAGTGTGTCACTGTAAAACCTTAGTTCATATAAAGCATGGGAGCCAGGGATCCTTTACAGAGGCCAAAGTACATCCTCATATTCGTTACCCTAGTCTCTGGTCTCTGGTTGGGTGGTGGCTGGAGCCTATCCCAGCTGTCGTAGGGCAAAAGGTGGAGTAATGCCTAGATAGGTTGCTAGTGTGTTGCAGGGCTAACAATTCACACTCCCATTCACACCTATGACCACTTTATATAACCATTTATCATCTAAAAACTGAATTATGTGCCATTATGTGTCACTCCACTTCATATGCTGTAAGCTATGAAGCTGTGTATAATTGATTTTGTGCATATAATGGTGACGTTATTGTTTTTCATCCCCTCGCTAACAGAAAGGTTGTGACGTCTTCTCTGCCATCGATGTGATGGACAACAAGAGTTTCCTGGAGAAGCTCAAGTTCAGTGTCATTGACCAGAGTGTTCATTACTACTTGTACAACTGGATGTGTCCTAATATGAGCCCAGACAAGGTATTCAGTGCATTAATGTTGCAATCAGTTAAGAGCCATTACTGTCATTTTTTACATTTACATGCAATGGTCCACCACTTTATTGTCTAATCTTGGGTCAAAGCACTGATGAGTTTTGCTTTGGGTCAGATTGTGGGTTCAGTGCATCAACTGTAAAGAAAAGTGGGACAGAAGTCCTCCACGGTGATGTGGAGAAAACCACTACTGCAGGTTATTGCTGCTCAAAGTTGTTCCACATGCTATTTAATCATTGGGTATACATCGTTTTTAACAGGACCCAATGGATTCCAGTGCTTGCAAATGCCTTAAATGCACATTTTTTAGACGACTAAGATTATAGTGAGGACAACGAGAAAATGATGCTACGTCTCACTTGATTTAACACCTTGTTGTATACTTTTTGAATTAGTTCATGGCCTCAAATCAACTTTCAAGACAGGTTTATTATAACATGATGTTTACTTTATAAAGTATAATCCCATTTAGATTAAAATAGACAATAAATGATTCTGGATGTGAATACTTTGTGTTTGACAAGTTGCTACATTATGAGTTGACAGCGTTACCGTTTTTTCACCCGTTTTGTCTTGTCAGGTATAAAAAGTAAATAAATAAAATGGCAATGTCAGAAACTGCTTAAAAATGTTTGCGAGTCCACCCTGTGAGGTTCAGTGTAGGTGTCTCCTGTCCTTGATAACTGTTGCTCATCAGTAATTCATATAATGGACGTGTGCTTCACAGGTTGGCCTTGTGTTCCCAAACTGACCTGCTACTGGACGAGGGCAGAGTGGCAGAGCGGTGAAGCGAGTGAAAGGACTTTCAGGAGACTGGACGTCAAACTGCATCAGTATCAGCAAAGGGGAATTTGGGGTTTCGGGGGGGAAAACTGCAAAACACATGTTTTCAAAAAATCAAGAAGAGGAATAAAGGCTGAATTAAATTTCCAGATGCATTTCTGATTTTTATGGCAGTTATTCATTGGGTCCAGTTTTTTAGTAACAGGGACAAATTGTTTTTGACGTAAAGGAGAATTTGTGCTGTTCAGTAGATAGACCCTGCACATCCTAACACCTGTGTGTGTGTGTGTGTGTGTGTGTGTGTGTGTGTGTGTGTGTGTGTGTGTGTGTGTGTGTGCGCGCGCACACTCGCAGAAGGGCATGTCGCTGTATTAGTCTATTAGCCTCTGACTAATAGAGGAGACTCATATAACCTGTGATGGCATGACTCTTGTTAGAGTGCAACCAGCACAAAAACATGATTGGAAGACAAAGGCATTAGAGTCACACTCACACACACACACAGTTGTGTTTTCATATCTTTCTGGGGACATCTAATTAACATAATGATATCCCTAGCCACTTACCCTAACACCCTAACCATAAAAAATGAATGCCTGACCCTAATCCTTACCCTAACCATAACCTATTTGTAACACTGACACTAAAACCACATTTTGAGTCTCAAAAATACTTTCAAACTCATGGGGACGTGGACTTTGGCCCCATAAGGGATGTTGGTCCCGACAAGTACAGTAAATTTCCAATTTTTGGTCCCCACAAAGATATGTAAACACAGTACACACACACGCACGTACACAAACCAGTCTGTCTTCTTATCTGCTCTTGCTATTCCCTTTTAGTTTCCAAGTACACCATGACAGGAATGAAGCCATTCAAGTTAAATCTCAACTAGGCATGATTTGTTCCAGAAGTGTGAAAGTGAAACATTAATGAGCATTTCTGGGGGGGTTTCTCTGTAGGGCTAACAGTCAGCAAAGAAGCCAAAGGTAAATGCTGTAAAGTGAACAATGCTCTCACAATCTATAAATCTGTATCTATCACCCAGCAGGAAGTTTAGTTTTTTTCTACATCTTAGACATTCTGGAAATCAAGAGCTGACCGTATTGCTTCAGAATAACCTGTTTGTAACCTGTTTGTTATGTTTGATGAAAAAAAGACAAATTACACATATTAAATTTTTGTTTTACTTTCTCTCCTGAATGCAGTACAGTGTAAAAGCTGTTCATTGTACATAGGTTTTAAGCATTCCCTCATTTTTTAAAATATTTTCTGCCTTTACTTGAGAACTACTGCTCAGGTGGCCTTGAATGAAGAAACTGGATTTTTTGTTCTTGCTTTCTGTTTGTTTGTTAAGCCTCGTAACTCCAACCTATGAATCATTTAAGCATAAAGACATACCTAACTCAAGGGACAAACCACAGTTGTGTCTGCACTAAACAACTTAGCAAATACCTTATTTTAAATTGTGTCTTCAAGCACTTTGCTACTAGGAGCCTGTTGCAAAACACATAATTTGTTCCCAGTTCTTTAGTTGAATCTATGAAAAATGCCAATTTTTGCACCAACAAGGTCAAAGCGCTGTTAGCTGTAAACTTGGCATAAACCAGACAAATGGAGGACAAAGGAAGAAACTGCAGGCCTTATAAACCTACATTTCCTTAAGAAAGAGGGGAAAAATCCAGGAAAGACCTGACACAGGACCTGAGAGATGCATCTGGCTCTGCAGCTGTTCAGTCTCAGTGGAAGGGTGGCTGTCAAGAAGCCAGTCTTAAGAAAGAGAAACAGGAAGAAAAAGCTCAGATATGGCACATTACACGATAACTGCACTGAAAATCAGGGGCAAAAGGTCTTACGTGCTCAATCCAAATGAAAAGTTGCCTATGATAGTTCAGTGTGTGGTTAGAATAAAGGTGTTCATTCCAAATTCTGATTTTCAAGCTCTTAAGAGTTTTCAAACTAAGTTCTTGCCTTAGATGCTGTATTACGATGTGTATTTGCACATGTTTTTGCACCTATTTCTCATTTTCCTTGCAAAATATAAAGAAATGAAGGGTTGGTTCATGACTATTTCACAATGCTGTACCTACAGTGCCTTTCAATGAACACCAGGGTGCGCTGCAAGATATCAAAGCGGGCCTTCGCTTAATGAGCAACCAGAGTGCCAGATATAGAACTCACCTGCTTTGCATTATGTGGTTGCATGTGTAACAAAATCTGTAACATATAAGAAGCAGCGACAGTGACACGCAAAGAGAAAGAGGGGAGAGTGTGTTTTTAAAGTGTTGGGTTTGTATACCCCCCACCCCACCCCATTTTTTAGTTTATGGATCGATAAATAGTGTTAAAGCTTTCAGTCCCTCACTAACAGATCATAGACTTTGCCACTGGCTCAATTATTGTTTTTATTTTAATCAGTGCGGTACAATGCGGTGTATCAAGCAGCACAAACAAGAAATGCCCCAATAAGGAATACACATAATGTAGTCATGTAAAGCTTTTGGCATTTACTAAATTTAACTTCTTGGTATATAATTACTTTTATTTTCTTACTGTACACACACAGACACACACACAGTCATAATTTATACATTACAGCTAGGAAAAGGGGCGTTTACTGGAAAGACGCGAACGCACCGCCGTTTGGTTCCAACCAATCAGAGAAGAGATAGCATTTTAAGTTTGAAGCCACTCGACCTGCTTCCAGTAGCCGCTATCACAGCTTTTTCTCTCTCTGCATACTGACCAGGCAGGACTCCGCCGTGCTGACCCCTCAGTTTCGGTGAAGGGTGGTATGGAGAGCCTATCTGTCTTCTGAAGAAGGCAAGTGCTGACTCATTGCTCACTTTGCTTTCATGCCGTCTGTCGTGCAGGACTCGCTCTTGCCGGTGAAACGCTATCTGACGGCTTGAACTACGTGCTCAGGTTAACGTTAGTGCTGCCACCAAACTTTCCAAAACAGAGCGAGTGTTTGAACAGCTGTATCACAGAGGGTCTCTAATATCTCGACGTGTATGTGGTTGTTTGCTGGCGCGTAAGGAGACCTCCATGGTGGGTCGCAGGTATGTTTACAAGTTAGGGGGTTATTTTTCCCCCCCTTTTTTGTAATGACCGTGTTGTTATGGCGTAACTAACTCCGGTGCTGTCACGCTGGATGTTTGAAGGCATTAGCACAAACTGTGTACTTCCTGTGAACAATTTGAAGCATTTAATGGCTGTTTGAGGAAATGCTCATCTCTGATAGTCGTGCATTTTTGTATATGGAAAAAAAATGTTGCGCACAAGGATATGATGCATGCATTGGGTCGAAACACTCATTGTAAATCGGCTGTCATCGCCTTTTTCATATTTAGCTTCGTATTTTACTCAGTGTGAGTAAAATGTTGCTTTTTATAACACCAGTTTAAATCTTTCTGGTTAATATTGCACTTGAATACGCCTACTACCGGCTTGTTCCCTTTAACTGTATTCATTGAGCAAAACGACTCCAAACGCTCCTTTCCATCTATAGGTTCCCCCCCTTAAGGCAGTTCAAGTGTGACATGTCAAATTGCATGTTAAAGTTAGCTGGTTTTATGCGTCCCCTCACTCTTTTACTTAGGTTTCGGCAAATTAGTCAGCAGAGAGTTGTTGAGCTCACTCTCCACAGAGGGGAACTAACCCTGGGCGCAGTGAGTGAACATTTGAGGCCTGTTCTGCAAAACCACCTGTGAAAACAAAGTGATAAAAAAAAGACAGAGAGAGAGCGATAAAAATGAAAAGGCTTCAGGGCCCACTGCTGTTACAGTAATGTCACTCCAGCTGGCACATAATAGTTTGGAGCCAGAGTCGTGTTTATCTGTGTCAGACTACCATGGCTGTGCAAATACTGGCAGACTGCTGGGGAGGTGTGTATGATTGTCTTTGAAGTATGTTTTTCTTTTTTTGATCATATGATTGGGTCTGGTTCTTGTCACATGCCACGAAGCATATTTAAATTCAAAATGTTGTCCTTTTTTTGGTTTTTAATGGAAAGGTGACCTTAGAGTTGATTACATTCTATTCACATGTTTTTCATCTGTCAAAAAGGGTTTGATGTATGATTTCAAGAGTCGCTGTTATTTTTTTCTGAAATTATGAATAGAACTAAAGTTTTTTTTTTTTTTTTTAGAATCCCAGGGGTACTGTGTTTAAGGCTTGACTGTAATTTTCCCATTGTAAGGCATTTCAGTGGCTTGTGTCACAACAGGCTTCCCAGGACCATCATGAGCCAGCTGGTGTTGAGCAACTCAGGGGAAAAAAAAACCCTGATGCCTTGATAAGATGTACTATGTGCTGTGTGTCAGGCGCAGAACAGGATGGCACATGTTAAAGCATTGCTCTTAATCGCTGTTGTAATGGGGCCTGTTTCTCTGTGGGAATAAACCCAACACTGAAAAGGTTGAAATGCTTAGCAGAATCTAAATAAAAGCAAAATGCTTTTCAAATCCCATGAACCCATATCTTATTTACCATAGAACATAGGAAACACATCAAATGTTTATATTGATAAAATGTACTTTTTGGGGGGGGTACTTTTTGATTTTGAGTCCTATGTTTTGCCAGGTTTACCAGGTATGTCTGATATAGGATTTTACTGGCCTGTTGCTATTTAACCTAATTAGCTGCAAAGTGTTCCTCTAGCTATTTTCTTTATAGCTCCAATTACTTGTCCAGCCATTTGCTGCCTCAATTCTAACTTTTTTGAGACATGTTGATGCAATCAAATTCAAAATGAGCAAATTTCTTTTTTGTAAAATAGCAAAAATGTCTCACATTAAACATGTGATTTTTTTTCTTCTGTTTTTTATTGTGAATAAAATATGGGTTTATGAGACCAGCAAACAATGCATCCTGCTTTTATTTACAGTTCCTCTCTCTCATCTGCATAGTGCTGCCGCACATTACCTGCCTTTTCTTTGAGCCATGCAAAGACCATAAACAAAGAGAGACAGAGACTCCATTGTTGTCAAGCAAAAGTAAGTGTTTTGCAGTGGCATTGGGAGGTATTATCATTCATCCAAACACCTCCTGTCAGTCTTGGGGTGGTAATGGATTGTCCCTGCAGGGATCTTGTTACTCAACACTAGTGGAGAAGTGTGCCGTGGATGAGGGCTTTTGCTGCACAGACTTGTTTTGTTTTCTTCTAGAAAACTCAATTCCTGGATCATTGCCATCACAAGAAAACAATAACAAGGTGTACGAGGCTCTTAACCATGGGCCAGTTCCCTGGAATCATCCCGCAGAATCAAAGACCGTGGGACATTGCCCTGCTACTTGGTGGCTGCGCATTTCTTTCCTTGTTCTCTTTTTTTTTCTGCTATCAGAGAAATTTCCCTCTTGTTTGCAAGCGACAGATGGGTTGAAGACCTGTCATTAAGGCTTGTTCTGCATTTTTGTGAACACTGTCAAAATTTTTTTTTTTTTGTTTTTTGGTGTTTGCACCTCCGATAGAGTGTTGCTTCGCTCAAAAGTAATTAAGGGATGTTTATTTAAAAAAATAAAATAAAATCTGTAAAGTTAGAGCTGTCAGTTGGGCAATGACTGTTTTAACAAGACTCTAAAGGCAAAATACCAAAACAAGCACACCAAGATTTCCACATTAATTTAAAAAAAAAGAAACCACCGACTAAAATCACATTGCTTTGTATTTCAGTTCTCCGAGGAGTCTTTCTGTCTTGTAATTCTTTTAAAGTGATCTTGAGCAATAGTTCTCCAGGTTTTCTGAAGGTCTTCTTGACATTGACTGCTTTTTCACTTATTTTCGGTCCAGTCCTTTCACAGAAATGTTT
The DNA here is from genome assembly GCF_041146795.1 of Maylandia zebra. Taxonomy (NCBI): domain Eukaryota; kingdom Metazoa; phylum Chordata; class Actinopteri; order Cichliformes; family Cichlidae; genus Maylandia; species Maylandia zebra. The sequence continues at coordinate 16,435,041 of NC_135174.1, read as the reverse complement.
TCAGAGAAATGTTTTCCTGTTTTTCTTGTTTGCTCTGAATCATTCAAGCATAAAGGCAAAACTCAAGATATGAACCAGTGTTGTGTCTTCTATGAGTAGACACAACACCTTAGAGTTTTAAATTATATCTTTTGGTATTTAGTTTCACTTCAAAGAAGATCGATGTTTTATTTTTATTTTATTTAATCTGTGAAAAATGTCAAAGTTGACACAGTTTAAAATGAATAAAATAGTAATTTTGGAGGCAGCCGACATCCAAAGCAGAACTTTCAATGTCCTTACAATGCTGGCAAACTGTTCCTGAAGACTACTGAAAGAAATTACAGGAAAACTTGTCTAAGAGTTCAGATTCACTCTGTTTTGCTTTATCTACTGTATTTCCATTTATGTTTGCATATGTTTCCATAAATCATTGCACCTACTTCTTATTTCCCAAGCAAAATATAAGGGAATGACGGGGTGGCTCAAGGCTTTTGCACAATACGGTATGTGTGCAGGTCCTACAAAAAGAGAACTTCACGTAGCCTGACAGTGGTAAAACACTGAATGACTGAAGCATTGTTTTGAACAACAACAAGGACATCAGGAAAGAGGAGGAAGTGTGGAAGAAAACATCAAAAATCAACAAAGCACAAATAGGAAGAAGAGTTAAATTACTTCTTTTGACAGTTTTTGTAACCCTGGCTTCATTTTATTGTTATCTCTATTTTCATACTATCACTTCTAGTTTTTTGTTTTTGTTTTTTTTCTGTGGTAGAGGCTTAGCTAACGGGACAACCGGTTATTCCACATATTTATGACAGTGCCCCCAGGTGACTGTCACTACAACTACAACTTGCTGACATGTGTCTCACCAACAGACTACCAGTGCAGTGCTACGTTGGGACCTTAAAACCCACACAGGAAACCACTAGCAGAAAAGTGGTCAATCAAATTCAGTGATTTCAAGACAATGTCCCTGACCTTTATGAATTGGAAAGGTCCCGAATTAAACTTTTGTTAACTTTGAGTCGAGTGAAGTGACAACTACTGAGAGCCCAGGATCCTGATGATTGTCATATGACAGGGTTTTGATACGTTAGTGGAATTTCCGAGATGTCTGGTCGTGACAGAAGCAATGGGTGGCAGGTATGGACATTCCTTGAGTTTGTTGCCACATTGTAATCACAATCTTATGACTGAAGAAGGCTTTACGCACTTCACAATAATATCCCCTTTGACAGGATAAAGTGTACATGTACAGATGGGCACAAACCTCCAGGGCTGAAAAAATTAGGCTGAATGGTGCAGAACAACTGCAGTTCCTCAGGCGGCCACTTGAGGCTGAATCCCACAAGCCAATCAGTCCTCATAGACTCCTGTATTAAACATAATATAACTTGTTTCCAGCCTACTATATAAACGTTTTTCGGTCTCTGTAGCTAATTCGCCCTTTCACACCAGTTGTGCAAACTCGTTGGTTTTTATTCTAACTTAAATTAAATCAACTTGACAGGTACTCGCTGATATAGGTAGTTTTTATCACACTTTATGTAACAGTCTGTCCAAAAGGTCCCCTCAGTTATGGTGAGGGGAATTCTACCGTTTAATTGTGTGGTACTTAGTGCTAATAGATGGGTATCTCTGGCTGTAGTGTGCATACATAGTGCATGGACACAGCTGGCTAACCATGTCAGAAACCAATAACTTTGGGTTCAGGAATAAAATGAAAACAAAACAATGTTCCAGCATCCAAAAGGCTAAAACTAAGAGTTTAAAAGATGACTCTGCCATCTAATTTGAGTGCTAATGTTTTATATGTAAAAGGGAGGGTACCCACTCTGGGCAAGGGACAAGTTGCTCCCCCAAGTGGAGGAATTTAAGTGTCTTGGAGCAGTAATGAGGATGTTGTACTGGTCTGCTGTGATGAAGAGAGAACTGAGTATAAGATGCTATGTCCAAGTGCTTTGGGTAGCATGAGACTGTGGATACGAGTGGCTAAAATAAGGTTCCCCCGTAGTGGGTCTGGGTTCTCCCATAAATATAGGGTGAGGAGTTTGGTCATTCTGGGATTCATTGAAATGAGCCACTTGAAGTGGTCCGGGCACTAGGATGCCTTCTGGATGAGATATTCTGGACAAGTCCTATAAGGGGAGGCCACAGGACAGACCCAAGACATGCCGGAGAGATTATAACTCTCAGCTGTTTTGGGAACGTGTGCAGTGTAAATAAGACAGTTATTAGAGTAGATATTGTTTCACCTGGTCAGTGGAATTTAAGTATACTGAGAATTTCTCAGTCTTTAGCTATAGTGTACTTGAGAAAGTCAGGCACAATTCCACTCAGCCCTGTTGCTCTCCTCTTTCTTGCGCTGACCCATCTTTTCTTCCTCAGCTCTCAGTAGGATTTGATGTCAATTGCACAGCCAAAAAGTTCAGCAGTACAAATATTTATATAAACCAGACGGGATGTGACAGTGTGAGGAATAGGAACTCTACTGGGAAGATGCTAGAGGGTTATCCTTGGGCTAATCTCTACTAAGACATATTTATAAACCTTGCTAGCAGTTAGAGTGGACCGCTTCCAGCTTCAGCGCTAAGATGCAAACTGTATTTGGTCAGCACCACCACCACCGGGACCAACTTCAATAACGACGTCTGTTTAACCAATTTAATATTTGCATGGCACATAAACATATGGTTATACTTCAGGGTTTCGTTTGATTTGCACAAACGCGTAATAGTTTCCATGCGTTGAGGGAGCACAGGGGATTTCTCCGTACTGCCTTTCGCTTTGTTTTTTTAGCTGTCAGAGCCGAATTTCATCTGACACCACCGTCAACTGACAACAAAGCCTCAGAGTAAAATATAAGTGAGGTAGTTAGTGTATCTGCGGTGGTGTTTTTTTTTAATTTTTTTTATTTTATTTTATTTTTTTCTGTGCTTTTCAGCCAGCGTTTTTATTGCCTTCAAACCCATATGAGTGGCAGATGTTACCATGAAATACCCATGAATAAAACATGCACAGTTATTGGTAAACCATATTTGGGGGGAGTGTTTAAAGGCAGCAATACTTCCTGTTCTGAGCCAAAGTTTGCATGGAAGTTTTTCAAGCTTACAGAGCAAATCCAAATAAGGCCTCTTGTTCATCATATATGCATGTCATATGTGGGGCAGTAGACGTTATGTAAATGTAATTAGCCATAAACTTTGGAATGAACTGCAAAACAGCATTTTTGGAAAATTCGGAGGGGGGGGGCCTTCACTTTTTTCATGAGCGTTTAATGTCGTATTTCTGCTTTTTCTCCTTACTTGACACATTTTAGTTTGTCTGGCATTAAGTGGTTAATACCACTACTGTTAATACTCTCTCTCAGCCATGACCCATCCCCCTGCAAGATACTACGCCCCCTTTAACCCTCCACTCACCCCCTGCTCAGTAGCATTCCAGCTGGCCAGATGGTGTCTGCCCTGCACAGTGGACACCACAGAGCTGAGAGGGAGAAACCCCACTGGCAGGATGAGACATTCCACCCCACTAATTCCCCCCCTCAGTCCTCATTTTGCGTCCTCTTTCTCTCTGTTCTTCTTCTCGGTATCTCAGAGGCTGCTATTCTGTGGAAGAACTCTATGCTGATAAGTTGTTGCCAAGCGGAAAAATCTCATTATGGTTTGTCAGGGTCTTCAACTCAGCTGTGAGGAAGAACAACAGCAGAGATAGTTACATGCTCTTATTTCAAATACAGCTATCGAACAGCTGTCTGAAAAGAGAGTGGATTAATTTTCATGTAGTTGAGGTCATGTCATTTTTAGCTACTGAAGTTGCTACTTTAACATGTGCAAACCCATTTATTTGTCAAATGTCCTGCCTCTGGGCAGTTTTTGAATTTAGTTTTGGTTGTGCAACAATATTTGCATTCGATCAAAAGTGGCCTCACAGCAGGAACTACTGATATAAATCGTGGAAGTGCATGCAGAAGAGAAGGAACAATGGATGCAAACATCAGTTCTCCCTCGCTTAACTGACCCAGTAGAGGTTTTTGTAAAATTGAAACGGCTTTTAGTCATTTACTTTTCACATTTTCCATCGTAAGTTGGCAAAACCGATGTGCTGGAAGTGTTGCTGGAGCACTAAAATTCTTTCTGTGTGCCTGCTCTGGGGGTTGTGGCTTTAATTGCAGCTACTATGCTAGATGTATCCCATTTAACAAAAAAAAACCCCCAACATCTGTCTGGGTGTTTGCTTCTGCTGTGCATGTGTGTGTGTTTGTGTGTGTGCACGTATATGATCTCCTGGCTAGATAAAGTAGCATAAACCCCACCCTTCCTTCTCACCGCTGCAGCTTCCATGATTGCAGTATTTTGTTGGAGAGGCAGTGTGTGTGTTTCTCCTCGCCTATCTTCTTCTTCTTTTTTTTTTTTTTTTTCTTTTTTCTTGTGTTCCCCTCGTTGCATGTGCACAGTGCATTTGTGTGAGTGTGTTTGCTTGTTTGTTTTTCCCCATATGCAATGCTTAATGGCTTCTCTGAATGGAGGAAAATGGAAAGCTTGGAAGGCTTGGACAAAAATGTAGTCTGTAAATAGAGAAAAAAACACACACTCGCGCTGTCCAGTGTAACTTTGAGGCTTGATTGTGTTTGAATGACATGTAGCCAAATTAAATATTTCCAGGAGGGGAAGCTGCACGCTTTCTTTGTCTTTCTGGTGACATAAGTAGTGCTGCCTGAAGCGGGTCAGTGCATTTCTACAGCACGAGTACCCACAGGGTTGTTATGTCAACTGCTTTTCAGGCTACTGGCTCCAGTCAGCAGGACTTCTGGTAAAAGGGATTTAAGGGACTTTGTGTCTCTGTGAGAAAGAGGGGGGGGGAGAGGGGGAGATGGATTAGTCTCAGACCCTGTTGTTTTTTTTGCAGTAGCAGATTTTGTCCTCCTCCCTCTGCTCCTCACCCCCATATCACCAGACTGAGGCCTCTCGGCACCCTGGAAACACATGCCCCACAAAGCCATCACATCCATCCCCCCCTTCCCCACAAAAGCCCATTTTCTCCAGCTTTCTTCTCATCTCCCGTCCTCTTTCCCCACACATTTTCCTGTTGGAGCCTCTTGTTTCCGTTCACAATCCCTTTTTTGTATCATCCTCTGCCCTCCGTACTCTTCTTCTGTCTACAGCTGCTTTTCCTTCCTCTGTCACTTTAACTCCATTTCCCTCTTTTCCCTCACAGATCAAAGGGATAGTTTAGTCATGTGATTGAAGACCCCGTTGCCAAGATAGACAAACACACCCTGCTGTCAGATTGAAACTCTGAAGCGGACTCTACTAGCTGTGATGGGGATGCGAGCAGTTGGAGTTGTGGTTCAAATTTGCCAGTTGTTGCAGGCAGGGCACTTAAACCACCTTAAGTGCTGAAAGATTGCTTTTTAATGAGACACACATTGAACACTCACTATGTGGTTAATTGTTATGTGAGGGTTGCTTAAAAAAAAAAAGTAACACACCCTCCATCTACCGTCCTCCCGGGCCACATCACGGTGAATTTTTTTCCATTTGAAAAACATTGGTTTGATTGCTTGCATGGATCGATATACGTATAAAACATGGGGTTATTGCATTAGGACTAGTGACCTGTGTCTGCTTTCAGTGGAAAGGCACATGACCTGGTTGTAGTCATACACACCCAATGCAACATATTGTATACCAAACAAATCACAGGACTTCTTGTGCTTCCTGTCATTTTTCTGTTGTCGACAGCGGTAGGATGACATGCTGCTTTCTCTGGACATAAAAAGAACACAATAATGGTAAGATCTGATATTACTATATTACTTCTTTGGGTAAGAATATTTTTGTGGACTAACTGTTTTTGTGCCAGTGACTTTTTGACTGCTTTTGAAGTGCAGTGAAGGTGGAAGTTTGTCCTCTCGGGTGTTTGACCTGTGACTCTGCAGCAGAGCTCCTGGTGGGCTAACCAGGCCTAGGGCTTCCTTTACAGATGTTTGTTGGACTTAACTGGGCTAAGGATTTAATATTATTACGTGTCTCTCATCTGTTTCTATGTGTGCATGTATCACTTTAACCCTACCCCCCTCATGTTAACACCTGTGGAGAGGAAGTACGATAGAAACCATTGCACAACATACATGAGTCCAAAATGCAGTAGAGACTTGCACACTGAGCTGAGACGTGCATAAATTAGGTACATTTTCTTGAGGGCTGGATGGGTGATGTCACAGTCATCAGTAAAATTTGGGGATTCACATTAGATGGCCAAATCTCAAAGGAAGGAATACTTTTGGAAGTTGCTCGCATATGCTTCCTTCCTCTGCACTAAAGAGCACACTTTTTTACTTCCATCTTTTGTTTTGTTCCTTCATGGCTCCTGATGCTGGCTGAGGATTTCTCAGCACACCACCAGCTGTAAATCCTTTTTTTCTTCTTTATTTCAAAATTGGAAGGCCAGTTTATTTTTCCACTGGCACCTGGCTTTCTTAGTGGAGCAGAGTTTCCACTCTCCACCCTCTTCCCTCAGGAAGAGACTGTGTCAGCAACTGGCTGGCTCTGTCTTCAGCAGCTCCCCCCGATTTTGTACAATTAGGAAAAGAACATTTCTCTGATGGTTTACTGTTTATGTGAATTTGTGAAGTGGCTAAAATGTTTTCATGATGATACAAAACAACATGTATATCCTGTGTACTAATGGCCATAAAACAACTTGGCAGATTTGAAACCTGAGCGCTGTCACAGTCTAGGGCTGTCAGGTGTAAATGTCTGTGGTGTTTAGGGTTTCAATGAGAAAAAACAGAAGACTTGTGGGAATTCTGGCAAAGCTGAACTGAAACAATACTGAAAGGTTGGACACGAGTTCATATCGGTCTTTGGTTGCGAGCTCAATATGTTTCATTGGTCCTGTGACTTCTCTCATTAAGTTGATGACTTACAGAGCTGTGGGCTTTGTGGTGAAAGGCTGACTGACTGTCTGTCATAACACCTTAAATGTTTGCTAAACAGTGCTTACATGCACTTTGGTTCATTCTTTACCAGTGATGTATTTTTTTTGCATATATACACAGTTAAAAGCCTTTTCCATACAAATCTACTATTCATAGAGTAGAGTGTTGACCACAGTCCTGCTCTGTCCTCTTGTTTGGACATGTGATTTCTGACAAAATCTAGTCTGGTAGACTACAGGTCAATATCTGCCTCTAGGGCAGCATTCTGTCTGGCCCTTATCTCAGAGTAGTTTCTGTGTATGCTGTTCTTATGAATATGTCAACAGGTGTTCATTTCCTGTAACTCAAATCATCAGTGACCAACAGTGACATGGTGAAAATTAACTGGGTTTTCTCATTTGAGCTGCTTATACCAGCCAGTAAAACACTTGACAGTTTAACTGCAGGCAGCATAATTGTTTTATCCAGTGAGTTTAAGTGTTGTAACTTCTGCATTTGTGGTATATTGCATTTCTTACAGACGTTATGTAATCTCAAGTAACTCCTTACTTGAGAGGAGTAAACATTTTAAGATGGCCCTGTCATGTAGTACTTAGACTTACAATATGAAATGATTTGAAGATATTTTGAGTCCAAAATAGATGCTGCCTGAAACAATTCAAAGTTTTTCTCACTACCCATCCCTTCTATTTAAGAGAGCACTGGACATTTGCCAGGGTTGAGAAAAAGCTTTTAGGAAGAAGGATATGGGGCACGGCCAGGAAGTGACATACTTGGCCTGTGTTGAGACAGATCTTCCTCTTGTAGACAGTAACAGCTCCCAATGGGCAACAAAAGGTCAGAGAACACTCTAGTGATTGGAAGCCGATGATTCAGTTTGTTTGCGTGCCCTAGAGCAGCAGAAATATTATTGCCCACATAAATTAGCCGGTAGGACTGGTATAACTACATAGTGAACAAGACAGACACATTGTCACCAGTGACACAAAACAAAAGAACAAGATGTTTTTTTTTCTTTTTGTCTTTGTTAACAAGCTGCTCTCAAATATGTGATGTGATCCCCTTTCAGGGACAATCATACTGAACCAGATGACTTAGCTGCTGTGATGGGAACAGATGTTTTGTTCTGTTGGGAGCTTTGGCCCTTTTTTATTGTTATGTCGACTGCTATTACTCCTTTCACTTATGCAGGCCTGTCTTACTGCTTTTTTTGATCCTGGTAGCTGCGCTTGTCTTCATTACTCAAGAAATAACCATAAATAGGGAAAGGCACCATGCAGTGTTTTGGTGTTGTAAATCACCTAACAAAACAAATATTCTGGGTGAGTCCACATGTGCTGATAGAGGGGGTGATGATTTTTAAAGTATGACTCACAACTGCATTTTGAGTCCCCTTGTTGCTTAAAATAACAGAGGCGGCTTCCAAACAAAGCAGCCTCGACGTTCTGGGTCTCCACGGATAAGCTTTAGTGCACTGTGGAGCTCTCCTTTTATAGGTAGTGACCTAGGTGAATTACGTAAGCGCACACACACGCGTGCGTGCAGTCCTGAAATCAACATCTAAATGAAGGATCCTTTTTGCCTTCATAAGGCTTTGTTTTGGTGTAGCATTGAGTTCAAACCTAAAGGTCAAGTCAAATTAAAGATTTCTTTGTTAGTATTTGTTGCGAAAATGGCTCTTTGCTTCAAACAGGTCAGGGAACGTCACAATTTAGGGTTGCTTTGGTTCTACTTTGATTTTGGTGGTTTTACCATATTATAAGAATGTAAACTGTGAAATACCCTAAAACAAATTAGGCTTGATGAGAAGTCTAATACACTCTAATCATAAATATCTGTTTCTTTTTGAGCTCTGTAACCCAGGAAAGCTTCAGTCTTGGAAGCGGTGTTCCCAGTTGATTAGGCGTGCGTGTTTAATTTCTCATTTGGTTTTCGTATTGTGTTGTGAACTCTGCTTTAAAAGCTTTTGCCTAGTCTAAGCTGGGATGTGTACCCAGAGTCTGTTCTAGTTTAGTTGCAGTTTTTCCCACAGAGCTAGGTTCCAGTTGTGGTCAGAAGTTTACATACACTCATCATGGGCATAAATGTCATGGTAATTTGGGGCTTTTAATGATTAATTCGAGCCGTTTTTCTTCTAGGGTGGATATGATTGTACAACATATCTTCAATGACTTTAAATAACAAATTGGGTGCACAAGTTTAGAGAAAATCCATAATAAATCCAATCCACACAAGAAAAGAAGTATACATACAGCCTCAAATACATACAAACACCCCTAACTAATATTTGGCTAAATGTCCCTTAGTAATTTGTACCACAACCAGATGCTTTTGATGCCATCAACAAGCTTTTGGTATAATTCTGGCTGAAGATTTCACCACTCACATACGTCTTTTCATTTGGGACCAAATATCAAGCTTAGTGCAGATCGAAGAAGGAGAAACTGAGTTTCTTGGACATTTTCCTGAGTATTGGTCAATCCAACGAGTCCTGTCAAACAAATCCTTTTTATGGCAGCAAAGAGAAATTAGCAGTTGTAGTCAATCATGATGACTAATGAGAACTTAATAGGCCTTATTTGTCAATCCTCAGCACCTGTGAAAAGATTTGCGTGAATTCATTTGAGCCTGTATGTGTAATCTTGACCCAGTGTGCCCCAACTCTTGTGTTTTGAAGTAATTGAAGATGTATGCAGCACAATTATTCCACCATGGAAAACCGCTTGAAAAAACCCCAAATTACCATGACAGGATGATGAGTGTATGTGAACTTCAAACCACAACCTCTGGCGCTTACATCATTTGTTGTTAAGTAATACATGTATAAGAAGCTAGCCTTTAAATACCTTAATACCCATGCACTTTGTGACAGTGAATTTTTTCTTTCTTTCTTTTTCTTTGTCTCATGCAGTGGGACAAGAAACCAGTTTCAGCCAAGACTGCACTTGGTTGCAACTGTAGTCCTGATTCAGCTCTGCAGTTCTGGTTACAGCGGCCCTCCAGCTTGCAGCTGCTCATCAGAACAAGAGCAGGAATGCAGTACACAAAAGTTATTATTGTCAAGGCATAAGGCAAAACACTAATTGGAGAGGCAGCTAAAAGTTACCAAAGACCACCAAAACAGCGACTTAGTCTGTGATCCAAAAACGCAAAGACAGGAAGAGCTCGGACCAGCATGCGGGCAGTCACTGAACTTTTAAAATAGATGCAGGGGACTTTTCCATGTGTAATTTGATTGTCGATGGCACATTTTCTTGAAGGCGTGACAGAATGAAAACTAAAGCACTAACATAAGTTGCCAAGCATAGTTTGTAGCACTTAATATACCTGGGCGTCTGCAGGAGAAACGGTGAAATGAGCACAGATGTTTGACATCAGACTAACCGGAATCAATGTGAACTGTACTCATTGACTAATTTTTGGGATCTTTTCTGCACAAAGCAGATTAATAGTAGGTGTCTAGGACATCTGCAGGCTTGTAAGAAGGCTCAGACGGCATGGAGCCGTCCAACACAGTCGCAAAGTAAACTAAGGGAGACACTGTGGTCGCTCAGTGTTTAGAAAATCTCTTATTTTAGGTTGAGGAGGAATGGGGGAGGCCAAGGTGAACACCAACGGACACATTTTCTCTTACTGGATGGCACTCGTATACATTAGGGCTGCCACGATTAGTCGACTAGTCACGATTACATCGACGACTAATTTAATAGTCGACGCGTCAAAGCTTTGTAAGATCCCAAAAGACGCAGGAATAAGTAGTAGGATTTAAGAGTGTAATAACGGACTGAAACAGAAGATGGCAGCACAGCATGTACAAGGATGCCAGCTGCCGTTAAACCCCGAAGAAGAAGAAACTGTGTCCCAGAATTCACTGTTCAATGTTTCCAACTTTGAACAGTGGTGGCAGCTAGTTAGTTTTAATGTTACTCTTATTATTCTTTCTGGGTCACAAAATAAACGTTTAACATATTTTCAGGCGAGAATGTAGCTGTGTAAACTTCAAATATCTGCTCAGTTTATCAAGACACCACATATTTTCAAAAGCGCTCCGACATTTTCGGAGACGTCTGTTACCCACTAGCTCGATAGTTAGCCGGGGTTCAAGGCTCACTAGAGCCGGTGAGAACACCGGACACCCGGCAAATCGTTTTGAAACCCACCGCCGTCTTTCGCTACTCAGGTTAAACATGTATAAGTCACTTAGATAACTTAAAAATGTTATTGTTTGGCTTTTTTTCAGTATTTTATTTGTTCCTGAGTAAATCGGTTTGGCTGAGATTAAAGTTATAGTTTTTGCACAGCTGAATAAACGTCAAGCAGACAGCTGATTATCAGAAGTGTGAGATGCTCGAGAGTGTACTCTGGTGTCCCATTATATTTTAGATAGCAAGGAGCAGACGGCTGAGTTTATTAAACTCCACCGAAACAATCTGCAAATTTCATTTAAATTTAATAAACTATCATCTTGTCTTTATTTTTAGTTAGCACATACCTTAAACACTTAAATCTGTAAGCTAATGATAGATATATAAAAGCAGATGCATGCTGGTGCAATAAGCTGTACGATTTACGTCCAATGGACGCATGATCTGATTAGTCGACTAATCGCAAAAATAATCGGTGACTAGTCGACTATCAAAATAATTGTTTGTGGCAACCTAGTACACATACACATTCTGTATAATATACACCAGTTTCCTATGTAATATTTCAAAGCTGTATTCTCTTAAAGGGAGTCATTTATTAACTAAAAGGTGGTCAGAGATTGTAAGCACTCAACATTTGTTCTAGCTTATCACTGTTACAGAATAGGCTCTTAGAGTCAGAGCATTTATTCTACCTTATGATCAGACACACCTTTGTTTTTCCTGTTGCCTTGACCCATTCCTCAGTTTTCCTCTTTCTTCTTGCCTCTCACATTACTAACATTGCCCAGATGCGGAACACTTATTTTCCCATATCCCTGAAGTGTGAGAACTGATGTTCTTAATTAACTCATGCTCTGTATTTATAGGGAGTTCGGGGGGCTATGTTTAACATGTGCCCCTCTATGGTATATGCATCTGTGATTAATGTATGGATACGTATACTGGTCATGCACGTGCATTGGCTAAAATGACCTGTGGTGTTGTTGCTTTTGGCTTATCGGCAAATATGAAGATGTTTGGCTAACGTTTATCTGTGGTGTCACATCGACTTTGCTCTGGTTAAATGTTTAGAGATGGTGTGACGAGCCTCTAAAAGACTTTGTTTTTTTTTTGTATAATGACAGTTTCTTTGTTTCCCCAATAAAAATACCTCACGCCCCTCTCTGTCTTCTCTGTGACTTTTCCAAAGCATCGTGAGCATACTTGTGCTGTGAGAAACGTCTGTGGAAAAGCCCCAGTGCTTTTGGTCCAGCGGTCAGAAACGGTGCCTAATTATTATTGCTGTTGTCAGCTGGCAGTGCCATTTTCAGAGCTCTGCGTTCAGACCGTGTGTGGCTTTTTTTCCCCTCCTCTGTGAATACTTACTGGAACAAAGTGAGTTGAACTTAACAGTCTTGTTTTTTCTTTCTCCCTAAATCATTGTGACTCACTTGGTATTGAAAAGTCAAGTTATTTTATAGTGCTTTTTTTGGGGTGCTGAAGAATGTGGAAAGGAGATGATTAAAAGATGATCCTTTTCACAGACACGGGTAGCTGAAGCCTGTCTCAGCATGCATGGACATGTAGAGATGAAAATAAACATTTACTGATACACACTAATGGACAACATAGAGATTTCAATGCACTGTAAAGACAGTCATTACTCTGGATAATAATTCTGAGAGCAGATAAGCTAGGTGCAAAGCTGTAAGGAATAACATGGGATTAAGATAATATTGCATGTGCATTTACCACTCTATACCCCCACCTCAACTTTCCAACCACCTCAAAGTCGGCCGATGTAATAGAGGTTCAAATCGGAGCCTCACAGCGGTGGTCGGGCGTCTTTGATCTGGCTGACATCATTTTCATGAGGTGGGGGCCAGATGTGATGCGGCAGGGCTTGGCTGAGAGAGATGCAATTTGCTTAGTTTCTTATGAAAGCTGCACCAATGTGTGTGTTTCTGATTCCTGAGTTTGTCTTGTCAGTCAGTATTTTCGATATTTCCACAGGCTAGCATGGTAATCTTACCTCCCCCAACATCCCACCTCTGTGCATACTACACGTTCAAAAAACAAATAATTAACTAAGTAATTTATTTTTGTCTTATCTCAGAGTTCACAATCCTTCTTTGATGTGCTTTAGCAACGTTTATTATTTTTCTGGATGCAGTCTATTGAGGTCAAGGTTGTGCAAAATGTCCTCCGCAGTATCTGAGCTGTTACTGATATGCACTGATGCCTCTTGTGCCAAGTCTGAAGCATTTACCCATCTGTTTTGCATTGGACGTCTAAGTGATGTTGTACAGGAGTGCCCTCACTTCTCTTGTTTACTGTATGTGTTGGTACATCCGGTTTTAACCAGCTTTAATGGGCCAGTTGTCTGAAATTGTATCTGCAGGATGCACTAATGATGTCTTCCTTCCTTGTTTGCAGCGCTGGAATGATTTTGATGGAGTGAGACATTGCTGTCACGGGAGATTTTAAAGAAAAAAGTTGGATCACATATCAAGAAACTAGTCTCTTAAACCGAGTCGAACAGCGTAATGGATGGAATAGACACCCTGCAGAGCTCTGCGCCAGAGACCAAGGCTGAGCGAATTGCTCGCTACAAGGCAGAAAGAAGGCGGGAGTTGGCTGAGCGCTATGGCAACACAGAGGAGCTCACCTCAAAGTACGTGCGTAAGGACAGGAAAACTGCAGGCACATCCGAAACAGTGTCTTTAACAACAAAGGAGAAAGAGAAATGTGAGGATAATGGAGCAGAGCAAACATGCACCAGGAGGGGCTTCAGGAGTAAAGTAGCAGAACCTGTGGAGCCTGCTAATGAAGAGCCCACAAAGAGAACAGCTCACCCCAAAACAGAAACGACTACATCCTCAAAATCAGAAGCTGTGCCCTCCATAAAGATGTCCTCCCATTCCAGGTGAGTTTATCCACATTGTCATAATATTAGATATTAAACACACACTAACCCGTTGTTTGTGCAAGACCAGTCTCATTGTTGTTTTCATGGTGACATAAAATTGGCCAGGGTCATGAAACAGAGCTGCACAGACTTGTGCAAGAAAATCCCCTAAGAACAGATAACTGATGCACATGTAAATCTCTTAAAACTAATTTCAGGAGAAGAAAACGTAGTGTATTGCTTTTCTGAGGTTTCTTTGATTTAGAGAACATTTGCAACAATTGGGCCATTTTTATTCAGCTATTAAATAACTTTAAATGGGCTTGCTGGCTCCCAGTACGTGAAAAGGAGGTAACAAATCGGCGCATTTGGAGAACACTTTGTGCTATCTTCTGTTTGAGGTAAACACAAGTGCTAGCATTTCCAAAATTGGCCATGTGTGCAAAGAACAGGACTACCTTGTTTATTTTGCCATGGTGTGTTTTGCTGTGATTACGTACATGCTGCTTGCTTTGGTTCACTTCACAGTTATATGAGGGGCTCACAAAACCAGCGAATAATGAACCTCTATTGTCAGCTTGACTGGATGAAGAACCTGGAGGTTTCTCAGAGGAATGCTTGTTTCTGAGAATTGTACACAGACGGAGTAAAACATGTCCAGTCGTGGGTCTGGGGCTGTAATCATGCTGCGGATTCTGCTGCATGCACATAACTGGACTTGTCTGTTCCTGAATAAAGCTGCCTGAGGGAGTGATGCTGGTGAGGAGAAGAACAGAGATGGATAAGAGTGCTGAGATAAAATCAGAGTTGGAAGGGAATGAGTGTAGAGCTGTTGAGCTCTGCCAACTTTTCATGCTTTGCGCTTAATTAAGCATATTATAGACAAGCTATTTTATACACTGGAAAAGACATGACTTGGGTTATGGCCTTAAAATAAAAATAGAGCACAAGCAGCATGGCATGTTTCAGTGTTCTACGTTATCATATTTTATGGCAAGTTTGGCTAGTTTGATTACGTTTTAAAATAAATATGTCTTTTTTTTATTTCTACATGCATATTTTAACAGTGATCATCGTTCTGCTTTTGTGGCGTTATTTGGATTAGAACTTTCTCTCTCTTTTTTTTGTAAACAGGTTATGAAATGTGAGAGGAACTTCTCTCAGTGCGTCGGCTTACCACTGCAGAAAGAGTGTTTGGGGAAAGTACAGAGTGCAGTTTATGGACTGTTTTTAATTACAGAGAGCAGAAAGGCAGGTTGACAGTTTAAGGTGTTTGTGTCACATGCCTGTCATGTTAGCTACTATTTTTGTAAGTTCTGTTATGATGTTCACTACACATCACAGCCCAGCTGTGCACGCTTACACAACATACATAAGTATGGTACTGTAGAAGCTTTTGTTGTCTAGGTATTCCCATATATTAATGGTTTTTAGTACTTCATATATTTTCCTTTATTTTAAGACATCTGCGTTCAGCATTGACTCTCATGTCTTTAGTGGGTCACACATATTTACTGAAACTTGAGCAACATTTTTGTGTAGTCTTTTACAGAAAGAGCGTACAGGAAACTGGAGCTTGGCTGTCTCGGTGATAATGAAAGCTGTCAACAGGCGTTTATCTGCAACAGACACGAATCTTTTCCTCGTGAAGTTGCAGTTGAAGGGTGACATTCCAAAAGTCTGCTTTTTGACGTTAAACTG